>NC_092695.1:38642905-38962467 GCF_964275005.1 Diadema setosum
ATCTATCTATTTACCATCTATCTATCTATCTATCCATCTATCTATCTGTCTTTAAATTTGTCTATTTATGTATCTCTTTCTGGGTCTGTATCACTTTATTTCTCTACGTAGTCTTTGTATATTTCTGCCAGTCTATTTATCTTATTCGCAAAAAAAAAGAAAAGAAATTAGATGAAGGTTTATCTACAGGTCAGTGGGAGACTTATGATGAGATAATCATCACTAAATGTATTCCTCAAAATTACTTACGGTCACATCTGGAAACAATGTGATACTATAAAATTCCATAAATATTTTATCTTCGGTTCACTTTTGCTTTTAAATGTACCATTTTGTCATTCTGACTCTATTTATCTTGATTATCATCTTGACAATGGTGTGCAGTCGCACCTTAAAGGCTTTATACCATTTGCAGACGAAACAAAAACCCAGCTTTAGTGCTTCAAAATAGTCCTAAAATGTGAGCGAGGTATGGAAACAACCAGTGTAAAAAATTAATCTGTGTAATCAATGCTAAGTATTGTTAAATATAAAAAAAAAAATGTGAACAATAGTTACAATAAAATTGTTTATTGAGAAAAATAGTGATATCTCCTCATACTTTAGGCTCTATTGCAACATTTTTATATAGTAGGTTGTTTTGTGATACAACCAGGGAGGTTCCACCTCCCTGATACAACTGACCTACACTTGATTATGCATCAAATGTGATAACTCGAATGTTTTTAAAATCACTGCTCCCAATGGTGAACTGTACCTTTAAAGAGACGATCCAGAAAGGGTGAACGACATTAACCCCTGGGATGTTATATGACATAAAGTGATCCACAGGCCTCATATTGTTTGAGGTTTGAACGAAGCAGGCAGCATGACTGAAAGGGTGCAACCTTTGAGCTTTGAAAAACTTCAGATTTAGTGCTTGTTCCAGGCTCATAAAAATTGATTGCCTTGGACACGGTGTTGGAATAATGACTGTAGTGATGTCGCGCCAATTACTATCTCATTTCGGATTTTCTTTCAATATTCTCTGTTCTAGATGTACCAAGTACGGTACTTCACTTGCAGAGTATAGCCTCCTTTGCTGATCAAAATCAAGACTTTAAAATGATAGTAAATAAATAAGTTTAGTCTGAGTGATTATCATAATAAGGATTTAGAGGTCAAATTGTTCAACATTGTCTTTGTAAGGCACCCGTCCTCATGTTGGATAACTGACTGATAATTATTCTTCATTTTGTTTATCCTAGTCCGATTTTGCCCAAACTTGCTGGTGTGTCGCCTTTATTTAAGCAATCTCGTTCAAACGACTCGCTCGGTCTAATATTTGACTTAGAATTTGACAGAAGAAAGAGAGAGTTAAGAGAGAGAGAGAGGGAGAGAGAAGGTAAAGCTCGGCATAGTCGGGACAGTTAGGCGTTACTGCTGGGAGACATGGTAATATGACGTCACGGTAGACCTTCGCGCTGTCGAAGCGCACACTCGACCGCCCCGGGATGACGTCATACGATGGTCTCGCTCGGTTGAAGTCCTTCGCGATTACTTTACACGGGAGCTTGGGGCAAAGATAGGGGGCAGATTTGGGGGAGGGGGGATGAAGGTACCCCTTGAGCTTTGCAGCCAGCTTGAGCAATCATTTACAAGTGACACCCTGTCAGACCTTTCTGATTTTGTCGACTAGGGGTAATTTTACGGAAAATAAAACTGAAATTTTGGGAAATAGGTATCATTTCCCGTGGAGATGATGCTGAATATGAACCCTTGACCCCCTTTTCTTACACATTAGAGCTCTAAAATATAAAGGTTTGAACTTTATTGGAAAATCTATGATATCACTACCCTACCACGGGTTGCACTTATTAATTCATATTCAAATGCAGTTAATGTGAGTTAGGCTGCAGCCTACATATACCGCTTTTGTTCCCCCCCCCCAAAAAAAAAAAAAAGAAAGAATGAAAATAAATTGTATTTCCGACGGTCATGTTATGTTTTGCATTTGATTCATGTATGTGTGAGGATGATATAGAAAACCAATAAATCAAATCAGATAAAATCAAATTACAATATATGTGTCTCACATGGGCGATCATCTACTATAAAGGGGAAGTAAAAAGAAATAATGAATATGACTGCAGTTACGAAATTCATATTCATAAGGATAATGATGATGATCATGATGATGATGATGATGATGATGATGATGATGATGATGATGAAGAGGAGGAGGAGGAGGACGAAAGGTCACTTTATTTAAATCAAGGACTCATTGTGTATCGAGACTGTCTGAAAGTCATTCTTAATAGGATTCATAAAGTTGAGTTAATGCACTAGTGAGACTCTGAACAAAAGAGAAAATACATATCTCACCACAGAGAGTGATCTTCTATTGATCATAGAACTGTCTTGATTTGAAAGGAGTTTGGTATATTTCAATATGTGAAAATTTTAAGGCCACTATGATGACGTAAATTCCAAATAACACCAGCTTGTATTTTTTTTTTTTTGTATTATTAGGGAATAACGTACATTCTTGTTAATCACTTTCCTGATTTAACTATAGACCGATTCAATTTCGATGACCTATTCACCTACCGCCGCTAGCGGCGCTATAACGGTCGCCATAACTGGGGGCCAACGGGGGGCTTCCAGCGAGCTAGCTACCCAGCGAGTTGCACTTGCAGCTCAGCGGCCTAGCGTACCCATCGCGCATAGTTAGCCGGGCGCAGCCGCTGCGCCGCGGCCGGCGACCGCTGGCGCCGCGCTAATATTGTGATTGTTTACTCACTGTGTGGAAAAGTCATTCAGCGGCCTTTAATGCCTTTCTTTTGGATAAATTGAGTGATTCAGACAATGATCTACTTTGAAAGCTTCAAAGGAAGGATCAGGAAAACACATTGTGCAGTTGTTGGGTGCACAAATAACAGAAAAAAAATGGAAATGGAAGCTTCACGGCAGAGTGTGAAATTCAGACACCGCTGACGTATGATATACAACAATATAAAAATGCACAGATTTCGAAACGAACTATGTCTACTACGTACTAGATTCTCTGTTTAATTAGGTTATCACTGCATGTTCGTAAAATATATGTTGTTCATCTTGGAAGACAAGTTTAGATCAAAGAATTTGATAATTCACCGATTTTTTTTTTTTTTTTTTTTTTTTTTTTTTTGGGGGGGGGGGGTTTAAATCCTTGGTGTCCTACTTGCCAAAGTTAGAATCCACTTCCTGGCTAGACTTTATTATTATGACAAACATTTTACGGCCTACAGCTAAATAAATATTTCAAGATTCGTTAGATTCTTATATTGTTTTCACTTCTTCAATGTTCAGCACTGAATTGACCATAGGCCTATTCAATTTTGGCCTGGAACTCTGAATTTGACTTTTGATAAAGTGATACTTATAAATATCAAACCATGGATGGTGGCAAACATCTGTTTCATAATCATACTAAGAAAGTATGATTTGAAAATCACTTTTGTAGATTATAATATTAGGCGTTAACGTGATGTTATGCAAGGTTACTTAGACCTAAAACAGTACGAAGTTTCGGTTGTAGACATCAGGCGACGTAGTCCTAACTTAAGTTTAGGCATATACGGCCTAGAAACGCCTAGATTTATATTCCGTTTGGTTTACTCAGTTAGGCTTGCCTGAAGTTATCGACAACCGAAAATGATATAGGATGTAGGGTTCTAGAAGTCAATAGGTCTAAATCTAGTCTGGACTCTTGCCTAGATTTCTAGACAAGATCTAACGTTAGACAGATTCTACCCTGCTGGCCCGACACTCCCGAGTAAAGGCAAAAGCCTGCCTTAGTAAAAAGGTTAAGTTAACTGATAGCTTGCAATATTGCGCCATATCTAGCTCGAGATTCTTATTCATTATTTGTATTTAATTATATCAGTTAACTTGTCAACAGCCTAGGCTTATTAGCAAGACGTCTGCCTGCGCCTAGCAATAATTCTCCCCAGCGGTTTTTTTTTCTCTTGCAAGTCTTACACAAATGTGAATATACGGGGCTTACACGCGAGTACCCAAGTCACCGCCAAAGAAATAGAGTCTACAAACATTCACGGATCGTACCGATATTTACCTTGAAATTCAAGTTTTGGCTACAGCCGTATGTCATCTACCCATTCGCTCATAGTCGGTATAAGTTGTTTAATTTTATTTATTCTTAGTTAGCTAGCGAAAAAAAAAAAAATGAAGACTGTAGTTGTCACAAATCCAGATGCGTCGATCGCTGCCAGCACTAGAGATAGCTAGCTGGCCGGCTAGCTGGCGCCGGGTGGTAAAAGCACTGGCTGCCGCTGGCACCCTTGCCACCCACGCAGGGCGCTTGCCGACCCGGCCTGTTTGGCCCCCAGTTATGGCGTCGCCTTAAGAGGGCGCACTTCCATGAACAGTTGCTTGAATCGGTCTATAAGATTCAAACAATACGCGATAACTCTGTTCAGTTGTCTTTGTGTTACATTGAAGTATGAGAAAGAAATGCAGAAATAAAATCAGTCAATCAATCAACTAATCGATATAAGATTACCATTACAAAGATGTAACGCCTGTAATTTTCTGCCTGTTAGTTAAATTCCTGTCACATACCTTACGAAGAGACACTCATAAGGCCATTAAAGCTCATAGGACATGAAACGCTTCATAAGATCACTGAAGGTATTCTATCTGAATGAGCTTCTCACACTGTACAGTATGTCATGAAAACGGATGTCTTGTTTATATAGAAAGGTTTGTAACTGATGGCAAGGATTCAGTGGCACGTAAAAATCACTTACATACTTATTCCATTCAATTGAATTCACTATACATTTCAATTCAATTCTGAAAAAAAAATCGATTTTGAGATACTGACAATACAGAACCAGGGAGAGATAACAGAATTGTTTTATGTGATGTAAGGAATACGGGTTGAATATAGAATGATAAGTAGAATATATCTCCATCACTGCGCACATAAATGAAAAAAATTAACTGGCAGACCTTTCATCTGTTCATTGGTTCATTAGATGTGCCTTTAGAACAGATTCTGTATTCTGCATCATGCCGACATCTGCGTATGTTTTAGTATTTTTTTCGTTTCTGTAAGTATAGCCCAGTGATCTAATCTGTATGACTGAAGATACTAACCTATCACTCTATATCTTATCTGCAAACAAGTATCTCTCCATATATACACAACATGTCTATGTGCATGTATATCAGGGCTCTACACTGACTGTTTTTCCTGTGGTGGCCCGTTCGGGCCACTAACATCTTAGATTTTGGTGGCCCAAAATGAACGGAAATAATTATAACAATCCGTTAGAGTTTTAAGGGTCCGATCGGGCCACTGAAGGAAGCCTTTTCAAAATTAATTTGGTGGCTCGACGTCAATTTAGTGGTCCCGGGCCACCGGGCCAACGCTATTGTCGAGCTCTGTGTTTTCATCTCTTTTTCAGTGTCTGTCTCTGTCTGTCTCTGGCTGTCTGTCTGTTTGTCTGTCTGTCTCTCTTTCTTTGTCTGTTAGTTTTTCTTTCCTCTCTGTATATCTATTATCCTTCCTATCGTTTCAGTCATGAATGCTACTCATCTAACTATATGTCTATGTTTCTACCTATTTTTCTATCTAACCATATACTTGGATATTTTCACCACCATAGTTTCTAGGACAATAACTACCCCAGACCCTTCCCCTGACCCTAACCCTAATCCTAGTCCTAATCCTGAACCTACTCCTAACCCTAACTCAAACTCTAACCCTAAACCTAACCCTAACCCTAATCTTTACTCTAACCTTATCACTAACCAGCATTTAGCCGGGGGAGGGGGGTTAATTGGCCATTTGATCAATTATCCTCTGCTTTTTTCTCCTCAGTTGTTTTTCATCATGGATATTCATGGTAAAATTCGTGTGAGGTGTCCCTCTGAGGTTCTCAATCTTCCCTGCTGAGATACGACTTTTAACTCCTCTCGCCTGAGGTTGATGCGGGCGGGCAGACTCTTTCTATCTCATGCTTTATTTTTTCGTTTCAATTGTTGTTCTTTTATTTTTATATTCATGTAATTGATATGATACATTTCCTCACCATTCTATTTCCATAGTGTTGAATACAAAAAGAGAAACTATCTGCAGGCCACACAAGGCAACGTAAGGAAGGAATCGAATATCATTTCCACTGGGAACAAGCTTCAGGAAATTGGATCAGCTCACGAAGCGTGTTTGAGAACGAGCAACGTGTCCAAAGGTGGCGGTTTTACTTTTCGGAAGAGTGATAGCTCCACGTGTTTTGATTTTTTTCCCCTCTCTGCTATACAGTGCCCATTTTCTTGAACTTTGAAGAATTTTGCCTCGCACGTCAACAAACTATATTTTCATATTTCCGTTCGGCTCGTGATTTCCTCAAAACTGGTCTGAAGATGTTTATCTCTATCTTGATTTGGTTTTGGTTTGTGTGTTCCATTGTTAGATCTGTAATATCTTGCATTGAAGGGCCCCTGTTGTGATTGGCAAGTAAAACACCAATCTCTTGAGAAGAAATCGCCGGTCTCGTGATGAGCATTGAGGATTCTATATGGTTCATCGCTTTTGTAGTCTGACATCTGGCGTTATACATCCCTCTCGAGGGCTATATAAAATCAGGAACGTTGCGTAGAATTGTGGAATATGACGAGAACAATTTACTGATCAATGTATCAAAGTTCTATACTGATACTTTCAGCTCATCAGAAATATTGTTTCCACGACAACAATATCATCCTGTCAACAAATCACTCAAGCAAAAATAATTTCCACTCAAAAAAAAAAGAAAAAAAAAAGGAAGAAGTGGCGAATACCTGTTCACAAAGCACCTGAATGTATCAGTTAGATTAGGATTGACCTTTTTTCAGATAATTCATAATTATCAGTTAGATTAGAATTGACTTTTTTCAGATAATTCATAATCAGTAATGCAGAATAATATATAGAACTCAAATTAAGCAACTGCAGAGTGACGCATAATGATTATGAGGTGAAAATGGAGAGGATGCTTGACCTTATACGTTACTTTTTTTTTAATTTCTGCAAGCATTATTGAAGATTATCATCTTCAGATTTCACGTCACATTATTGTCGCTCTTTACCCCTCCTTTCTTTCTTTCTTTCTTTCTTTCTTCTTCTTTTTCTACCCCCTCCCCCCTTCCATCTTGTCTGTCTTTTTGGTAAAGACCTCTCTACTCTAGGGGTGTGTAGGTAACGTTTCTGAAAAAGAAATTTAATTTCTTTCTTGAGTGAACCAATTGGTCATAATCATTATTGTCGACCTTATAAGTTTACTTTGAAATAAAGTATGACTACACAAAGAATCTACTAACTGTAAATTTTGTTATGCGATGATGTCCGCCTTCAAAGACACGTCAAAGTCACCAGGTCATGCTTAGAGCTTCGTTGCTTCGAGCAGTGGTCGAGTTTGTATTACGACGTCGTCAGAGAAACATATAGCACGCAGGCATACATGTGCCCAGAGCCCACCATTGCACGACGGTCCGTTAAGAGCTCAATTCATAAATCGCACAGTAAACAACTGATTACAATCTATTGCCCTCCTCCTCGTACACTAAATAGCGAAACAACAGCCTAAATCGGATTACCGTCCATTTCAAATTTGTACTTGGATTACAGATGGATGTTGCACGTGAGCACCTATATCCCCTTTATTTTTGTTGCGTGTAAACATAGTGTTCATGAGACGATAAGTTAAAAAGAAAAGATAACATGAATCGATGATGTAATCAGAATAGAGTACATGTGTCGGAGCTAGCCGTGACTTTGCAATCTAAACGTGTTCGACAAGAGATATAGGGACATCGGCAATTAGTACGGCGAAGAGTCACATTACAAGAGACAGGCCGTCACCGAATGGTAAACGAAGAGGAGCACGGAGATATGCTATAGGTGTGTTGTAGCCTTTGTCACGGGCTCACTCAATGTAGCAAAGAGAAGTGACTCTCCGTTGACAGCGATCGACTTCGGCTCTCTATTAAAAATCGCTCATATCTGTCAGTGCTAACAACGCTTGGTCCCTTGAAAAAGGCTAGGTGTGTACGGCTGCGTGAATGTCACGGTTTTTGTCCTCTTCGTGCATGTCTACATTGTGTACGTGCGGAACAGAAGTAGTGCGTTGGTGCATTTAACCTGTTCTGTGCCAAGGACTTTACACAGCGCCCTCGATGCCATGGGGTTTTAGGTGTCAGTTGACTCTCAAAGCACACAAAGGGTTAATGTACATTTGCCCCCTTGGTGCAATGGTTGAGGTGCTTGATTACCTATATCCAGTCCTGGCAGTCTCAAGTTCAAAGTCCAGAGCACTATCACACGTAATGCCCTTGAGGAGGCTGTTCAAGTACTCCATTAAAAAAATAAAACGACTACAACAGCGCAGTGGATGATTCTAGCCCATGTATGTTATGAGCACAAGTCTTGTCATGGGGAGGTCACATGTTCACTGTTACGTCACAACACAGAAACCGTGACGAATTCGGTTTATGAGTTGGCCTCGTTACGTTGGATTCACACCCCTACTTTAAACATCTTTCCGACCGGGGACGTACCTTTATAGGAGACCTCTGATTTTACGGTAAACAACGTAAAGGACCTACAAGCGATAAAGAAATGTTAGTTCGCTTGTATCTTGAGGACCGCTAGAGCATTATGTAGTAATTTTGTGTGTTTTATCATCTGTACACAGGGCAGAACTCCAATAACAGAGCAGTAGGCAGCAGCGTAATGGAAGAGAGAGTAAAACTATGCTTTCCAAAGTGTGTAATCATCAAACTGCAAAATCTGGTGAACCTTGGGAGTAAAGAGTACCTTGGCTTTCTTTCTTGTTGTGGTCAAATCTCTGTCCTCTGTCTAATCAAATTCTGAAAATGCGTAATTAGATATTGAAGGGGGAGTTTCGCCAAGCGTGGATTCAGCTATTGCGAAAAAAATATTTGTGAAAGTTATAGTTAATCCCTCATTGAGCCCTCTCTACATCGGAACTCCAAAACAACTAGGTCCTTTTCTTGCATCAGTCACTAAAGATGGATTTTTGACGTGTGCGACTTTCTCTGTTGCTATCATATTCATGGGTTAACCACCATGGACGTCCAGGACGAACTAATGAGACCAAAGAGTAACTCTTTTGTGAGACAGGATACCATAAGGCGACGATAAAACTGAAGAGACAAACTGTATGTCGCCTGCAATCGAAAGTGGATTAATTGAAATAAAAAACGATCGAGCATGACAGGGATTCGTCATTTTTTCAGCTCCGAAGAATCATTCTCCTCCCAACATTTTATGTCGATCAATGTTTACATCTAGTCCCATGGCGATAACTGTAGTGTTTGAAATAATGAAACCAGCATTTTTTCTTTCAACCATTCTTTCTGATTTTCGGCCATGATTGACACGAGGAACCGATAGCAGTCATGATTTCTTCTTTCTGCTGAACATTTCCTCTCTGCTCGGACCTCTCATGACCGGCCGATCAGCCGTAGCCCGCGGGGTGATCGGACCGGGAGATAATCACATCATGTTGCATGTCTTATCATGTGTCACTACATGACGTGAGCCCTCACCGATAATCCCGCCAATAATCGCCCAGGGCGCAAGTCGTGATAAGCTTTCACATATTGTCCCTATTATTTTTTTCTGTATTTTTACCGACTTTGGCTTGTCATGAAATCATGCTGACTAGCTTGAACTAAGTCGATTTGCAAAAATGTTTATGATACAAGTTTACACAAAATTTGGTTGTATAAAACACAAATTATATTTATATTCATATCAGCGAGACAGAAAGATATATAGATACGACTTCTACCATTTATAATATGTGTACCTCGTTTGCTCTTTTTCTTTTTTTTTTTCTACCTCTCTCATCATCATGTTCTTGTTGTTCACTGTATAACTGTGAAAATAAAACAGTATTTTTTTCTGAGTCCACAATTTATGTATGATTACTTGTCTGTTTTCTGTGTTTTTTGTGTTTTTAATTGTTGTTGTTGTTGTTGTTGTTGTTCTTGGGGGTGGTTTGGTGTGTGTGTGTGTGTGGGGGGGGGGTACAGTCGTTTGTTTTATCATAACATTCGCTGTTTGCCACGCGGAAGAGTGACATCTGGTGTGTGTTTACTTTTCCGGAGAATCACCGATATAGTATAGTTGTAATAAGAAATTATTGTCTGCTATAATCATCTCAATCTGAAGTCGAGTCAAGGAGGAAATACTCCAAAAGACTCCATGTTTTAAGTTAAATGACACGAGGGTAGGGATATCGAACTAAACATAGCAGTAGAACTTTCACTGAAATCGGTTAAAGATTGGAAAGCCATATGGACATTTGAATTTGTTTTCATGAGTCTATGTTAATTTGTCCCAATCGCATTATTAAAGTTATATGAAGCGCTGATGTCAAAGATGTAGCAACGATATATCGGGGTCTCCCCACGAGACCGACACCCACGTGTCCCACGAGTCTCGTTGGTCTTGTTTGTCTATAGTGTCGGACTCGTGGGCCCTGTTTCCCTAGTGTGGGACTCATGGGCCTAGTGTCTAGCTCTTGGGCTGTATGACTCGTGGAACGTATGACTCGTGGGCTTTATAACTCGTGACATGCACCCGATATATCTCCCTTTGAGAGTCGTCAGTGCTTATCATTACCTTTCTGGAATAAGATTTGATGCGAAAGATGTCACATCTTCTTTTCGAACGAATTCGATAGCGGAGGTTGGTATGCAAAGAAAATGTATAGACGTGTTACGTGATGATATCTATTGGGTCTATATATGCCATTTGGATAGATACTGTAACGCCATTACTTTCATCTCTGCTTCTCCGATTATAGTGCAACTTGCACTGTTCGTTTCATTTAGGTTTCAAAGCCAGCTTGAGCATTAAATAAACTTTTGTTTTGTCTTTTTACGCATTCAAAGATTGTTATTCAATTGAAAGAATGATAAATGGAATGGTTGTAATGTGAGTTCGCACTACACTTTCGGCATTGTTTTGCAGGTTCTACGTTCTAGCAAATAAGGGATATTTATCGGTGTTTCAGCCTCCCCCCCCCCCCCCGTCGCCTTTTCTCTTCTTCTTCTTCTTCTTTTTGCTATTTTAAGTTCAGGTTTTTTTTTATCTAGCAAGAAGTGAAACAAAGTATGATATGATGCAAGCATGCGTAAAGCAATCACATAGTTTGCTTGAATGTCAATCAAGGAAAAAAGAAATGCGAAACGAAAGTGAATCGCATAAGATAAAATATAAGCTATAAACTTTAAAGCTGTTTCATTCGATTTTGAAAGCATCTTCAAGAGTGAATGAAGTCTTGCATTCGTCAATAAGAAATATTCTTTCTGGTTACCTGTCCTTTGAAGTATGATTGAAAATATTTTGAGGATCTGTGGATTATGTCGAGCGGATTTGTTGCCATGGTATACATCACCTATCCCTTGACTGGACTACGTGCCGCTCCGAGCGCAGTAGGTTCTCTCTTACCCACGTTTAATCCGGTTCAAAAAGAAGCAGCGGCTTTCAAGGCACGCTCCACTGTACCAGCAAAAGGCAGATTTCGATGTACACTACACGTCCCACTATCCAGGCCCGTAACATTTGCATATACATTCGTTTTTATTCAATTCAATTCAATTCAAAGTTTATTTCATTTTTCATTTTCATTTCATTTTAAGTTTATTTCATTTTTAAACTTGTTTTTTAATTCACATATAACTTGAATTCGACACCCAAGTCTATTTTAACATAATTGGGGAGATTGTTTGGTGTTTCATCAGTCACACGACAACGGAGGGGCAATGTTTTCACATTAACTTAAAAGAAACCTAGCTGAAAAGAAAACTGAAAATCTCACTAGACTAGAATAAATCACCTAAATCTTTTACTTGATTTCATTAAATGAAAATGTCACGAGTAGAAAGACTGGAATAAAATCTTTCGTTTTCCAATGAGCAAGAAAAAAAAAATCGATTTTCATTTCCAAATTCCTATCAAAATACAAAGAAGAACAAAGGCTATAAATAGAACAGAGCATTACATTGGATTGCAATATACAAAAAAGGAAAGAATAGAGATGATACGCATCGAGAGAGAGAGAAATGAAATTCCTTAAGAGAGAATATGGAGGAGCACAACAGAGGCCATTGACCTTTCTACGGTTGGGCTCCCACTTGAGATTTTACATTTTCCACAGACAATAGATAACAATTTGAACCAAAAAAAGAAGAAAACATAAAAAGTTGTAACTAACATAAAAAGTTGTAACTCTCTGAACAGAGACGATTTGACGAGTAAATCCCTCAAGCTCTGAACAAGCGAAGTGGACATGACTGTTTGCATGACCAGATAAACGTTCAACTTACAACTTACCATTCTTACCAGTTTGCCCAGTTTCTACAAATTAACTTGCTCTTTCAGAGTCAGCAGAATGATAATGTATTCATCATTCTCACTCTCGAGACTAACCCCCCCCCCAAAAAAAAAAAAAAAGATTAAAAGGTACAAATTTGGATAAAGCTTCCCCATCTCGACAGGAAGTCAATCAGACTTATTTGGGCATAAAATTAAGCTGAGGCTGGTACCCACTGTCTTCGTAAACAGCAACAGGCTCTGCTTCACTGGCGCCGATACAGCATCTTTAGATAGTCTGGAAAGATCACAATATACCTTTGATTTCTGAGTTGCTTTTATATTAGCAGAGAAATGTTTTCGAATTTTTATAAAAGAGCGAGACAAAAGGAACAGAAAAGAGAAAAGAATCAAGGCAAGTATGAGTTATATCAAGTATCGAACTCACGTCCCAAAGGAATGAATCTACCAGTAAATTCAATACTAAATTTATAGCGCGCAGACATGATCAAGTTCGGATTTCAACAATTACGTCTTTTGTTTGAGCACTTTCTGATTGCCGTGCTCGGTTTAGTTCAGATCGTGAGCAATACTGTTAAAGGAAATTCAAGGCAGTTTTCTCCGACCACAATTCAAGGTCGGTATCTACACTATCGATGACAAAGATGCGCACTTTCATTTCGCACCATAGGTCATCACTGCAGAGAGGGTTTAATCCTGGAAGGTATCTGTGAGCCTATGACTCCCCAATTAACAAATTGCCTACCTTCGAGGTATGCGATCGTCATCACTTATCACTTGAAGTTGTCATTCCGAACACTCTCAAGGATATGGGGTATGCATACAATAATTTTCAGAATTCTCATAAACAACCGGTATGAGTAAATGATATACACTCATTTCAACAGGCTGGTACATGATTCCTTTCTTGAGGTTTCATGTTTGGCACAAAAAATATAAAAAATCTCATCTTCTTGGCAATGCTGTCCACCACAAAAGTAAATTGATCAGACAGCAGAGAGAAATAAGAATGATGTGTAGTGGGATTGCGGTGGACGGGTCACTGAAAGGAAAAGGAAGTTCGTGCACAATCACTACAAACCAACAACTTAGTGGTAGCGGAATCTTTTGAAATATTCTGAAATCAACAACTATCCACAACTTACGCAAAAGGCAAGGTTTGCTACAGTCTCGAAGGTGAGAGGAAACACACGGAGGCAAAACTTGAATCAATTTGCACATGACATTTCCTCTCGCAATCACGTTCCTATTCAAGGCCAAGATCAGGTACGAGTGTGATTCCATATATAGGAAGTTCTCACACCTCAAACTATCATTGTCGCCTGCCCACAGACTTTCCTGTCTTCTTCTTCTCTCTCCCCCCCCCCCCCACCTTCTCTGTGTTTCTCTTGTACATTGTCTTGACATTGGGAAGTCTGTAGGTGGGGATGTGTGGGGGTAAGGATATTCACAGACAGGTTGAAATCACACATGCGACAATGAGAACGCCAAAGACAATTCTGTTTCAAAAAACTATTTAACCCAAAAGAAGTTTTGATTTTAATTTTTTCTCACCTTTTTGTGTCGTGGTATTTCCTTTCCCATTTCGTACTGTCGCATTTCAAGCTTGGAACACATGTTATTCTCATAATAAGATACCATTTTTGTTCGACGGTATCGAGCGTCTGCAAAACGAGTTATCTCCTCTGTAAGTGACATTCAACTGCGATGGCGTTTTGATAATAAAACCAGAGTAATGGGGATGATAATGTCACAATTAGCCCGGTGGGGTGGTGGTGATGTCTTCTTAACATTCAAAAATGTAGAAATGATATTTTAAAGCAATAAACAGAAATAAAAGGAATATGAAATGGGTAGAATTTGATGCGTAGAGTTGTTGTTTTTGTGTATGTGTGTGTTTTTTTTCTTTCGTTTTGCATTGCATGTACCACGTATCATGTGAATTATACGGGGTATATATTATTGCCTCGAAAACAGCGGCAATGACGTCACATTCCAGAAGATTACTATACAAAGAATACTTACAATCACATCGCCAGGAAAGTTGTTCTTTTTCTCTCATCACACGTGAATATATTCAGTCACATCATTTGATTCATTATAGGCTATCCCGAGTGGTTCCTAATTGACGTGTTTTCTTATTCTTTTCCTCAATCTGTATACACGTATATCTTAATTATGTTCGGGTGTACACACTGCATGTTTTATTATCTTGAATATAAAAAGAAATAACTGTATTTCATTTGTAATATTTGTTCAACGCAGAAATTCCCAATAAATTCATTTAAATCGAAATTGATTGATATGTAAACACATAGATTATATAAAAGATGACTAGGAATAAGGGCAAAGATGACATAACCTAGGACCGAGACCCTTTTTTGAGGTGTTCACAGGGCACTTTTTTCCTGAAATCATTATCATTGCTGATATTGGTTTGAACCAAGGAGGTACTAGGCAAGCCTAGTACCTCCTTGGTTTGAACACAAAAGAATGTCAAAACCATCTTCTGGTGAATAATTTAGAGAACTCATCCCTCCCCCCCCCCCCCATTACTATACACAACCAAACGATAATTTTATGCTGTCTTGCACTCTCACTTTCATTATATAATACACTTTTGTAGTCAATGATGTTGCGTCTTTCTTTCAACAATCTTCTGTTCTTTAGGAATATTAAATGTGCACTGTATAACAGTTCATTTAATTATGCCTGTAGGCAATAATGTGCCTGTGTTGCAATGTAATTGTATATTATAGGGCCTCATCCATGTCAAGCTCTGCTTATGATGACGGTCCCCTGTATTGATTTATCTTTTTTTAATGTACGACTACAGATATTGATATTATTGATAGGGACGATGTTGTTATGAAATCTACAATTCCTGTATTGTTTTGTATGTTTTTACTTTTCTGCGCATACTCTGTATCAATTTGTATTGATTTGTCATTGCACTTTAAGAATATAATGCAGAAATAAACCAAACCGATGCAATGCACTCATGTGAGTCTTCCATTCGAAATGTCGTTCAAAAAGTTCATAGACCTCTACCTGTCTGTTTCTCTCTCTCTCTCTCTCTTTCTCTCTCTCTTTCTCTCTCCTTCTGTTTCATGCACGAGAGCTAACTACCTTTGAAATCTGAACTTGAACTTGAACCTTTAATTGAGACACCTGATAAAGGAGAGGCAAAAATTCTGCGAACTCCTAACCTACACCACCATCCCACCATCTCCGGTACAAGTTTTCATATCTTATGAGAAACATTACTCAAATAATCTAGAACCATGCACTCATCTCATGAACCACCCTCATGCAACACGCAGTGCCAATTCAACAGACAGATTTCCAAGAAGACAATAATGACAGAAAGACAAAAAGGAAAGAAAGAAAGAAAGAATAGAATATTGTCACTATACACTGGAAGACGTAAATAATACTGCAGGATACAAGGGCGTTCGCAACCAGCATTCTTCAAATTATTTTTCCCCACCATAATTGCTTTTCCCTATGTGCAGCATGTACTGTAATAGCAGTACGATTTGTAGTACATAAAACTTTGCCTTGAGAGTTTCTGGCTAAAACTATATAGGCCACGGTGACTCCAACTATAGAACTATAGCACCCCTCAGTAAATTAATAGTCACTTTGTTTTGTTGAATATTGTCACATTTCACAGAGTGACAGTACAAAGCTGCGCACAATTTCAGAATTGCTTTGTAACATAATTTTGCGAATAGTAACCTACTCCATGGCGTGTCAAACATGCCACATCCTGATATAGCTGAAAATATCTATAATCACGTGAAGCTCTTTTATCCAATCGCTAGAGAATCAATTTTGATCCAAAATATAATCAGATTTTAAGTTCCAATAGTAAAAAAGTCGTACAATCATCAGTAGAAATAATAATAGCGTGGAGCTGTTTAGTAGTAGTGGTAGTAGTAGTAGTAATAGTAGTAGTAGTAGTAGTAGTAGTAGTAGTAGTAGTAGTAGTAGTAGTAGTAGTAGTAGTGGTGGTGGTGGTAGTCGTAGTAGTAGTAGTAGTAGTAGTAGTAGTAGTAGTAGTAGTAGTAGTAGTAGTAGTAGCAGTAGTAGTAGTAGTAGTAGTAGTAGTAGTAGTAGCAGTAGTAGTAGTAGTAGTAGTAGTAGTAGTATAGTAGTAGTAGTAGTAGTAGTAGTAGTAGTAGTAGTAGTAGTAGTAGTAGTAGTAGTAGTAGTAGTAGTAGTATAGTAGTAGTAGTAGTAGTAGTAGTAGTAGTAGTAGTAGTAGTAGTAGTAGCAGCAGCAGTAGTAGTAGATGCACCGTAGAAGGGTAGAAATAGTAATAGATGTAAATCCAACAATTATTACTTGAGTTGATAATAGGAGTAGTTGTTTCAGTTGCACAAACTGTATAATGTCAAATTAAGAGTTATGTACACAGAGTGTTGGCGCTATCAGAAGTTGTATGTTATATCAAATGTAATATTGTAGATAGTGCTGTTTGTTTACAGATTCACGCAGTCGTAGTCGTATGACTTTCGTAAGCATCGGTAAAATGACATCTAGTTACGTTGGTCGGAACGTTAAAGAAGAGATAACAAAAGAAGAAATAAGAAGGAGAAGGAGGAGGAGAAGGAGGAGAGAAAGGTAAAAAGAAGAAATAAAAGGAAGAAGAAGCATGAATATGATGACCATGATTGGTTGATGATGATATATGGCAGCGAAAATTACAATCGAATTCTCGAATTGCCTACGTGCCTGCATCTTTTTAAACCAACGAATATACTACTCTACCTATATGAAGTTCTCAAGGTTATAGGAGAATGTTAACATTTATTGTGTTTATTGTGCGCCCGTGGTTTTCGATCTGGTAATTGAGAATATCTTCCGCGAATTAGTACGATCTGGCCGTACTTCACAGAATTGAACTTCTTGGCGGACGATCCCTCCTTTCATTCTTTTAAAGCTCAGATTGTTCAACCAAATGGTCATTTAAAAAAAAAAAAAAAAAAAAAAAAAAAAAAACCTGCAAAAATGATGCTTTACAGGTAGCTAACGCATAAACTTTTACTCTTTATGAGTTGTGTTTGTTTCTTGCCGGTACACAAACAGTGACAAATGCCGACTAAGGATTGCATGAAACTGAGTGTACAAGTGCATGGGTCTGTTCTGCCTGAACTGCGACAGTAATACACTGTAAATCCATGATATATACTATACCATGGAGCTACACAGCTCCATGGTCCATCATAGAGCTATAGTGTGTTATTAATATATTGACAATGAGGATGATGATGATGATGATAATAATAATGATAATAATAATGATAATAATACAGTAATAATAATTCAATGCAATTCAATTTAATACAGTTCAATTCATTTATTTTCATTCTTCTTTTTCCAACAAAACATAACACAGAATAAATCAGGAATTACATCATAAACATAAACATTCGACTTTGCAAAAGATAAATGATACAGATAAACATAAGAATGCATACTGGCAAAAAATACAAAGTTATGCTTCAGTTGAGAAAAAAAGAATTGAGAGGTCCACTAAAAAGCAAGCTTGTATATTGTGAACCACTCAAAAAAAAAAAAACTTATGAATTACTAATTTACAAATACTCATCACAAATGTAATTCACGACAGGACGGAACAAAACAGGAGAAACACAACAACATGACACGACTTGACAGAATAGATGGAAAGAACGGAAGGTAAGACAGAAAAAAGAGAATGCCTACACGCTGAACAAGGGAAATGGAACAGGGTATAATTGAGAATGTGCTTCAGAGAGCTGCTGCTATACACACGCAGCTGTGCAAGGATTATGATGACTACTTCATTACGTAACAATGAATTCAGTGATTGATTGATGGATGGATGGATGATGATGATGATGATAATGATGATGATGATAATAATAATAATAAAAATAATAATAATAATAATAATAATAATAATAATAATAATAATAATAATAATAATAATGATAATAATAATGATGATGATGATGATAATAATGACACTCATAATAATTATAATACGGAGAAGAAGAGAGGAGGCGATTATACGATTTTTTATACTCCTCTTCCTCTACAATGTGCTCAAAGCGTTTCACTACTGAAAATCTATTTTTGTCAAGATTGTATTTATTCGCTCTAATAGTGCATTCGCTCCAATTCCCTCTCTAGTAGATTTAAAACAAAGGAGGCGTAGAACAAGCATGTACACTTGCTTCACAGAGAATAGGAGGTTTGGCGTTTCATTTACACGAACAATTTTATTTCATTTGTCGCGGGATATTAAGAATATTTGAATATCACAACCTTACAGCTCTATTATCACCCTTTCTCAAAGCTTTGATATTATTAAGATGATGATGATGATGATGATGATGATGACGGCGACGACGATGATGATGTTGATGTTAAAGAGATATTGAGATGATTCATTTCTGTACCTCGCAATATCTATTTTGCTCGTGCCCAATATCGACACCTTTTAACCTTGTCCCATATTTACAGGGCATTTATCAATCCTGCAATTTTGCTTTCGATCCGGGCATATTATTTCTGTGTCGACGCTCACGAACATGTGACGGCAATATTTTGACGCATTTTTCAAGAAATCGTAAATTTATACCGCCTCCGACAAGTGGGTGTGCTCAACGCAGTGCAAAATGAAAAATTGAATGACTTTGGTGGTGCTGGTATAGCGGCGGTGAGCCTCCGATTTTGTTCCCCCTTTTTTTACTGACTCTTTTCTTTCTCCCCCCCCCCCCTCTCTCTCTCTCTCTCTCTCTCTCTCTTTTGCTATATTTTTTTCTTATTACAAGTATTGCGTGGGAGAAGATCTGAGCATAATCCGCAACTTGAAAGGCCAACTTCGAAGGAAGTAAATAGACGAAATAGACCACGAAGAATGTGTGCGTCACCAGAAACTCTCAAGTTTAAATTGCCATCACAGAAAAAAAAAACAGTCAACAGCATTGACTATACCACGATAATGCCGCCTGCAAGACTTCAGTCCATCATACCCCCCCCCCCACAACATATCTTTACTGTTGAGTTTTGAAAAGTGGTATCGCATGACAATTTACTACGATTAGGATTGACCAAGAACATGAAGAAAAGAATGATAAATGAATAACGTAAATGTGTCAAAAATCCCTATACAAATAAGCAAAATTGGTATGACATCAAATTTCAGGACTCTGTTTTTTCCTCTTACGGTGATTTATGGTGGACGTCCATCCTTGGCCTATATTACAGGTCTGTAAATATTATGCAAGTGAAAGTACCCGCCTTAATATTGACTTCGCGATCGTAACTTGATGAAATTCCAAGAGTGGTATTGTTCGACAAGAGTCCCCATTATCTTATCATAGCTTGTATTTCAAGGACTTCATGTTTATCGTTATACATTAATCTCCACAAGATAGGACAATAGTATTACATTTTTCTTCCTTGTTCTGGCAAGGATGCTCAGGGATGCTGTTCGACACGATTCCTCAAGAAAGGTGGAGGATAATTATTCATCACACATTCAAGGTCTGAGAAACAACCCGAATACATTGCTCTTCATGTGAGTACATTTCAATGAGGGACGTTGGGGATAATTTTCTCAAACTTTCCCTTGTCTGTGGCACACGTACTTTAAGTTAAAACAACAACAACAACAATAGTAATAGTGACAATGATAATAATAACAACGACAACAACAGTAATAATAATAATGATAGTGATGATGATGTTTATTATTATTATTATTATTATTATTATTATTATTATTATTACTTTTCTTTTTCTTCTTCTTCTTGTTACTATTATTATCATTATTATTATCATTGTTGTTATTATTATTATAAGTAGTAGTAATAGTACTACTACTACTGCTACTACTACTACTACTACTACTACTACTACTACTACTACTACTACTACTACTACTACAACGACATCCTACATTTGGCCCAGGAAAAAAAAAAAGCGTTATTCTCAATCTTAGTAAGTTTTCTTCAAAAATGTCGGTTATCATCTTTCTTAAAGGGGGTGGCTAGTAACTGATCACTGGGAATCAGTGGGAATGCTGGGGATGATTGTTCCAATCCTTGTGGGATTCATCTAAGAGTAAATTATATCTATTGTTGTGTGAAAATTATTTGCTTCAGAATGGTCTCATATTCAAGTAATGTGCATTTTAATGTTTCCAGGTTAGCATGCCTGTACAGTGACGGGGCATTAAAATGCACATTCTTCAACAACAACAACAATAAAAAAAAAAAGACTAGTCATAACCGGATGATCTTGTATTATAGAATGTATTCTTAGATTTCTCATCCATTACATCCATGCTCTTACTGTAATATAGACTGTATCTACACTGTATATGCCATCACTGTAATTATTGTGAAAGATCACGTATAGAAGACCCTCATCTTTGCAATCTGTATTGAAGGTGAATAGGTCTCCCTTGATTTGCAAAGCACCATGGGATATCTCGGAGAGATTTTACATTTATTTTGTGAGGGTTGAAATTGTTGACTCGTGCTATGAACGTATCATGATGAAACAATAGTAGACATCTGAAACATCAAAAATTAACAATTTACCAATATCTATATAAAATCCGGTCGTTTCTCGCTTCTGAACACCCAACGCACTTTGACCCACCCCCCCCCCCCCTTTAAAAAAAAAAAAGTGTTACAGGAAAATTTTATGAGATCTAGTAAACGATAGGTACAAGCCATCGAACAATTATTGATATAAATTCTATCAATTACTCCAGTGATTCAACGTTATGAGGTACAATGACCCCAATTATCTAACGTCACGTACGAGTGTAGCCACCTTGGGTTGTAACGGTTTAAAAATACCAGACCTGCAATAATTATTTTGTTGGGTTTTGTAATAGATCAGAAATAGTGCGCACGAGCAGACATTCAAATTCTATGAAGAACTCCTATGTTTCTGTCAAAGCGACTACCAAAAACTGGACCGATTTAGGCAGCCAGCGATATTATCGCAACACCGATATATTTGTACCTCTGCATGCATTGACAGGTAGACGTTACAAGTAGAAACACACACACACAAACAAACAGAAAACAGACAGCAACGAAAAAACGCAAACGCAAACTCACATATTAAAGCACACACACACATACACACACACATCGCAATACACACACAACGAGAAATGAAATCTGAAAATCACGTATCAGCACTCTTTAGGATTTGTGAGCACGATTCTGATGACATTTACTGTTTGGAAATTTGATTTGATGTAAGGAATAGATAGCCAGTAGATAAGAGCTCCAAAGAGACAAGGGTGCGAGAAAGCGCACCTGGTTTTTATTTCAGCGCACAATGGGTAGAAAATAGATTTTGAGAGGAGTACGAAGAGAGCTAGAGATGATCCGTGCCTCTATGACCTCAGCAAAGATCCTTTTGGGAGACGTTCGCATGAACATTTTGATACGATGTAAAATCATGCACAATAATAGCACAATTTTCATTGTAATAGTATAATAGAAAGCATGATAAGAAATGAATTACGATTTACTATTGAACTACATATACACGTAGTTATAGTGAACAAAATTTTGAAAATGAATATTCAGACAAGAATGAAGGATGAAGGAATATATGATTATAGTATTTTGGTATAAAATTGTGTAATCAGGACTTTACTCAAGTTCAAGACATTTATAACTGAACATTATTGAGTATGCATATATATATAAACAACGACCAGGTCCATCCTTTTATGCCAAACGGATGCCAGATCAAAGCATGTACATGGGTTACAAAATAATCATCGAAGATTTCAGGAGTGTACATCTAAAAACATAATTATAGTTAAGAATTGTAATTGAATGTAATAGAACCAAATGAAATAGAATATGAAGCAGGATACGGTTAGATGGCCTTGCTCATCTCTGTGATGTTGGCGCCGTTCTACCGAGAATACGAGATTATCCGAAGTCATGACAGCATCACAACTTAACAGGAAATTTTACATACACATTAGCAGTAAAGCCTTTTCATTTGTCATTTTAAACAATGTATGTTAAAATGATAATGATGTTAGAACAAACTATTCTTATAATGCCTTAGAAAATAATTCTACAAAAAAAAAAAAAATAATCGTAAAGAACATTGACTTGACGATGAAACAGAAATAAACCAGACTTTAAGAGCAAATCCAAACGATATTGAAAAGATGTATGGGGCCTATATAACCTACGCACTGAGAGTATATTTGCTTTCCTATTTTTTCTTAAACTGATATGTTTCCTACAAAACAGAGCTCATGATGGGGTGAATTTTTACGAAGACTACAGTAAAAGATGTAATGGTATTACAGCATTATCATATTATCGTCAATTGAAGATATCATGTTAATTCAAGCTCCAAGTCGATAACGGAAATGAAAAATCGATAGAACTTTGCTCTTTCACTTATTCTACAAGGGATTAAGTCTAATTAAAAACAGTTTACGGAGGTAAGATGCAACGAATGTTTTAAATCAATCCGACACGACAACGATAACTTGTGATGCCCATATTAGACAAACACCTTACGACGAATCTTCCTATTGTTGTTGCTCTTCATGTTAGAGAAATTTCCTTGTTTAGGGACTGATACACCTACGCTTACCAGTACTTACTGTAATATTGTGTATTTGATTGAGGGGAGGGAGGGGGACTTTCAGTTTTAAGAATCGGCGTTGATCCGGTCATTAATGCAACATTTTGCCTGAACGTGTTCATGCAAGCGAAATTTAGTAATTGTGATAGGAAAGACGCCTATAAATAGAGGCAACATTTCCGAACCCTATCACATTGCAATACCATACAAAATTGTGAGGAATCTCTTAGAAAACGAGAGAATTTTAGACTGAAAAGAACTAGTTATTTGCGATTGATGAGGGTAAATTCCCTTTTTAACATTCACCCCACATGGAGGCTAGACGTGTTTTCCCCTCAAAATCAACAGGGACTACATTTTGTTTGTTTGTTGGGTTTGTTTGCCGGTTGGTACTTTTAAGCGCATGAAATGGAAGAACGCGATATTATCGAGCAAAAACAAGAAACAAAACAAAACAACAAAAAACACAACCAACTTTCAGACAACATTTCAAATATTATTCCTGAGGACAAGGTTATTGTTCATTTGTTTGTTTTGTTGCTATGGTGCACTGTGGAAGTTGAAGTACGTCGTCGCTATGAAGCAATAAATCAAACAAGGATTAAATCGAAGCATTATCTTATCCCATATTAAGGTCTGATTTGTAAGCAGAGAAATGGAATTGGAGAGCAGCGTTGCAGTCTAAGATTCCGGTTTCCCTATCAAAAGTGTTCGCTAACCATGTAAAATGTACCTCCTCCTAAATATTAGAGGTTTTAGAAGGTTTATTGACAAAAATAAATTACTTCAACAATGCAAGTCTTTGCCCTGAGGGCCAGGTAAAGTGGTTTAAAAATGATCGTAACAGTCATTTAAGATTTGCTGTAATTGCTACAAATTTGTTAAAGAACTATTTTCAGGGAATAAGTTGTAGGTCACAACTACTGATACTCAGTGTGAGCGCATGATCTACGCCATTAAGGATCACCGAGTAAGAAGGTGTGGTTAAAAACAAACAAATTACACCGGACAACTTCATAGGCATGAGATTCCCTGTATTCAGACATACCCTGATCTTTAGAGTACATGTATAGTTAAACATGAATAATACCGGCAAGAATATAAAAACATAAGGGTGGGGCAGCCTTTATCATACATGACGGTCTGTGAATTTGGCTCGTTTGTTGTTTTATTCTTTGTGCTATTTTTTTTTTATGGTTACTACCTCAGTTGTTATTGCCTCCTTCAATTTGATTTGAATGAATTCTTTGCTCTTCTTTGCAAAGTCGTCGAGTTGAATAAGAAATGACAACGGTTTTTTTTTTTCGAAGTTCCTTCTTGAAGTGTTGTTTGAATTATCCCCCCCCCCAAAAAAAAACAAACAAACAAACAAACAGAAAAACAGACAAACACATACGAAGAAGCACCATTTTAACAGTCATACAACAACAAGGTAAGCATGATTATGATAAAATGTAATATACAGACAAGATGACGGACAGAAAGTCATTGTGTGACAAGCATAATATTTTTGCAAAATTCTTAATCCATGGATTAATTTCACCATGTGAATGAGGCTTATCCCCCCTCCCCCTCCTTTCTCTGCCTGTCTGTCTTCAGTTGTTCTCCAGCGCTTAGAATTTCAGTGTCAAAATGACAATAAATATCCATTTGTAAATCCGTCTCGTAAATCTAATTACTCAATCGTCATCCTACGATGGCAATCAAAGGGAAAATATTTTCTTTATTCCTCGCACCAAGGCGATGAGTGATTGGCAGTTAAACAATCGTCAGGAGGTTTGCAAAGTGAGAGAGAGAGAGCAGACGAGACAGAGGAGAGAGAAGGGGATGAGGGAGAGAGAGAGAAGAGAGCTCGGAGAGGGAAATATGAAGTAATAAAAAATAAAAGTAATAAATGTTTTAGAATCGAAAAAGAAAAAGGGAAAACAAAGGAGGAAAGTGGACCTTTGTCAGATGGGTAAGGTTATGACCGGTTAAGCTTTGTACCTGCGATTTATTCAGGAGGAGCTCTTTCTACAAAAGGTAGACATTGGATATGGGAAATACCTTAGAGAAAGAGTATCGGAAAAATGTTTCCGCGATCATTTTCGACGTGGGACTCCGTTGGCGTCCGTTTGTGGACTCGTAATAATTGGGTCAAATCCCGTAGCAACCGTTGTTTTATTGTTCTATGGCAGGTCTGTTGAGGGCGTCTTGTGCGCACCGGCATCCTGGTCCCGAATCCTCGGGGAACGGCTGGGCATGAGGTGGCTCAGGTATAGCAGCCCAAATGATTTCGGGGTGCGATAACGGAGGGGTAAGATCTAAACCCCACAGTTTAATTTTTAAAAGATGTCCCTTTGTTATGATCAGCAGGTTTCCTTTCTTTTCTTGAAAGAGGGCTCGAGAAAGGGGTGGCTGGAGAACAATCACTGACAGCCCAAGTTGTTTCATGTCATAGAAGAAGCGATGATTTCGTGTATACTTCCTAATCACTGGACATGGTTGTTTCAATGACTGGTCATCTAAAATGCTTGTGAACTAAAGAATAAAACAAAAATAGATTCATGGGGAAGAAACTTGGTGAAAGGAATGAGAGAGTTACTTTAATTCCAAAGGGAACTGCGCAGAGAATCAGTGCAGCGTACGCTCTCTACGGCGATTTTCGCTGACATCGTGCTTCGCTTTGGCATCGAAAGATGAAATTCCAATGATCTGTCAGTAAGCACTTTCGATAATTCGGGAGGCAATTTATCCGAGAAATGATCTTATTTCTGGAGCAGACGCAAGTTCGTCTATTTAAGAAAAGAAAAAAGAAGCTGAAAACAAAAGCGAGCATCAATAATTTGAATGAACGGACACCGAATCATTTTCCGCTGGACGCTAATAGCATATTGCTGGTTTGGGGGCTTAAAATAGCTACCACGAGTCTCCACAGCCAGAGATGGTCGTATAGAGGCTGGGGTCGGTTGAGACGAGGCACACGTCTTCGTCACAGTTCAGTTGGTGAAAGTCTCACTTATCGCATTACATGGAGGAAATATCTGTTTCGAGTGCAAATTTTTACACGATGAGCAACGTGATAATCAGAGCGGGCATCCCTGATAAACGTGTCCCTGCCAGAGAACGGGCTTTCGCAAAACGATCTCTTGGGGGAGGGGAAGTGATATATCAGGCATGCAAAATGACGCGCGCACTGCGTGGTCTGAGCGCGCTCACTAAAGCCATTCGAGTCTTTTGCAATTAATCTCAGAAGAAAGATCTTATCACCCGTGAGTATATCATCTGCAAAATTGCTGACGGCGAACAGCAACAGCGTGGTAGATGGGAAATTACAAGAGTATGTGAGAGGAATAGAATAATAATGATTTACAGCAAGAGCTTAACGTTTGTTTCCTGCATTTTTAAATGATTGTCCATAACATTCTCAGACATTAAAAACACTTTGAATTCCCATAACTTATCTGATTTACGTTGCTAACATATATTTATCTATTTATCTGTCTGTCTATATCTCTATCAATCTTTCTTTCTCTCTCTCCATTTTATATATCTATATGTCTATTATCATAATTATATAAATATGTATTACACATATTATGTCATAATTATCTATATATATATATATAATAATCCTCTTCGTATGCCATGCATTGATTCACATATGTACCTTTTTATCTATTTGATTATAGATGTCTTTTGGTTATAGTCTGTGTACCGCTAGTGTATAATAATATTTCAAGCTGGTGTGATAGTAATCGTCAACATACCTATATTGCGCAATCCGGAAGTGAAGAAATAAAAACCAGAAAACACTTCAGCATCTATTACGAAGCGAGGAAATTAAGATTAAGAACACAATCATCTAAAATGACACAACTCTCGTTCTCTTCATGAGTAACAATCGATCATTGAGAGTATCTGAAACTTTCTCTCAGTATATTTCTTACAATACAAACTTTTTCTTTCTCTCTTGTACCTGATCAAGGCCCAAACAGAGTTCTCATGATAATTGTGAAAATGAAATAGTAATTGACATGCGCATTCTTCTCTCTCGGGTTTTACAAACCAACCCCCCCCCCCCAATCCACCAAATCTGCTAAGCTCTACTTATCGCTCGCGGTCATCGGGACTCGGGAGAGATGCGTGATTCCCCGGGAACCAGGCGCTGTCACGGATGACTAAGGAACGAAATGCTGGAGGGAAACGAGGAGAAGCAGCGGATCGCCTGCTCGGAATTTGTAGCGTTTATTTACACACGTCAGTATGGCGTTCTGTCTGTGTGTATTATCTGTCCACTATCTCCGCAATTCTACGAGATTTATATCTGTTTTGACACTCGAATTGATTTGCATATACTTGTGTATTGTTATGACTGTGTTATTTCATATTCTCTCATGATTTGAGACATGTGAACAATTTTAGATGACACAGGACCTTTCTTGGCATTTCTCAGTATGTACGCACATATAGATAGACAAGTATATTTACAAATGTATAGACATATATCATAATATATATATATATATATATATATATATATATATATATATATATATATATATATACATATATATAATTGTGCGTTTTATCTATCTTTACTGATCTGTCTGTTCTTCATTTTCCAAAACCACTAAAGCAACTGAAGCATAACTTTGTATATTTGCCGGTATGCATGTACATCTTTATCTGTATCCTTTGCAAAGTCGAATGTATATGTTTGTGATGTAATTCCTGATTTATTCTGTGTTATGTTTAGTTGGATAAAAGAATGAAAATATATGAACTGAAATAAACAAATAAACAAAAGGTCTGTAAAGTACTCACAAAGTATAATGAATTACAGAGTATATAGTTCATATGGATGCGATACGAAATTGATATTATTATATCATATTAACCTATGAAGGCATTTGATGTAGAAAAGAGAATGAGGAAAGGTAAGTCATGGAGGTGATGAGCTCAAGTAAGCATGATTCTTTGCGGAATCTCCTTTCAAATGGAGATAGAACACAATCCACGTAATGAAGTCATTGCACAAAAGCCTTATGATATTATGATCAGCGTTCCAGGAGAAAGTGCAAGAATTCCGCCATGTTGTATGATAGGTTACCAGTTTTTCCGTAACATATTCTAGGTCCTTTTTACCAGGGCAAGTTTGATAGTAATCATATATCAATTGTGACATATATAGGCCTTGCTATAGCTTTTACAGAAAGTACTCGAACAGAATATTTGTCTGGATGTGGGTTAGTTAGACTTTTTTCCCTTTCATCGGGAAACCGGGAGGAGATGATTATGGGAAAAGTATCGGATGAGTAATTAATAAACTGACCTCTACACACGTCAACTTATTTTTCGACATCATTGTGGAAGTGGGGCAAAGGTCGAAGATGCTTTTTTTTTTTCGTTTCTTTATCGTTTTTCTTGCAGAAATTTTCCAACGCTTTGCACTTTTCCTGGTTTCAGGTTTTGTGTCAGGAACTTGTTTCATCTGTTGAATCGGTGTGAGAATAGAAGGAGCCAACGTAAAAAAGAGGTCGTACTATTTTTGCTAAAGCATTCTACTATCAAACTGACTTCGAAATCTAAACTCAAACACCCCCCCCTCTCTCTCTCTCTTCATATCCCAAACAAACCAATACACTTGTATTATGTAAATTATTCATCTGTTGGTCTGTCTAGAACCAGGAGTTACTGCTTTTTGACGACTTTTGACAAAAATCCAGCAGCAACATTTGATGGTCGTAACAGCAGAATGAGACTCCTCACAGCTCATTTTGTCACTACTTTCAACCGTGGTACCTTGGTGCCTTGGTTCAATGTAAAGAGGCTGCATGTACTTTTCGCTGGGGTTTTCTTCATGACATTCCTCTACTGAGCGATGCGAAATGGATACCAGCCAGAGCAGTCTCGTTTTGCGTGCTTCTATTTGCATTGATGTAATCCTCGGCTTAGCCGGCTGTAAGCTGACGTCGAATACATCTGTCGATAACATTTTTTGATACAAAGAGACTTCCAAAAAGGAAAGATAATAAGATAAATGGCCCCGGAGAATGATGGAGAGAGAGGAAAAAAAATATAAGAGAACGATTGAAAGTGTGTTGTGTCTACGAGGAATGTTAAAAACACCTATCATTCACCAAATACATCTCGAGTCAAGAGGCGTGGATCGAGTTCTGATTATGACGTCTTACAGACAATGCTCGCTTCATGAAGCAAAATTGGGATTTAGAATAAACTTAAATACTACGTGGTGAGTAGTTCAGTCTATAACAGTTGACGTTCTTGTAATTCATTCCTTTTTTAATGACAAAGGGACGAAATCTAATTTATAATGCACGTTCCATCTTTGTTGCGATATTTTCGGTCTGGTTCATTCTTAATCTACTTTCCTTCAACGTCGCAATTATGTCAAAAATAAGACCTTTAAATCATGCTGTCAACTCCATGTACGATTATCTACTTACCCGACTTAACGAAGAGGAGGGAAAATGGTCATAGTTTTTTTACACGTTGTATTTTCAGGTGTTTCCTTACGCGTAACCCTGCAGCCTGTTTAGCCAAGAGTGCAAACGCATTAAATCGAGCCCACAAATCCTTCCAATCCCCTGGCCATTTGTCGTAAATCATCACTCAATCCCTTACTCTCTATAACTCTCTCTTTACTCTCTTCCCCCTCATTTTACTCGTGATCTCTCAATCTCAGACGTCGCGATATATTTCGCAGATTTGGACGGCGGTCTATTTTCATTTCATCTCTCTTCATAATGATACACACTCATCTCAACATAACGCCCGCCTCCGTTCTCCACCAAGAGCTACAGGGACAACTCGACAACAGCATTCGCTCCTGACATAACACCCAAATCGGCTGCAATCGGGCCATTAGTCCACATTTCTATCCCAAGATTTCAGTCCATGACACAGGCAATGTGAGTAGTTGTTGCCCTTTCCAACAACGAAAGAAAACGATTTGAATAGTTTCCAAGTACATGGATTTTAAATAAACATTCCCTCCTTTTCCTCATATTTAACATACTTGTAAGAAACCTACCAGCAATATTATTTTCCTTTTTCTCTTATTCTTTCCCATCCCTTTCCCTTAATAGTAGTCTTCTTTTTCTTCTTGTTGTTCTTTTTTTTTCTTTCCTTCTTTCTTTCTTTTCATTCTAATCATCGCTTCTGTGAAGGGCCATTTGCGCTCTTATCGTGAACATATTCGCTCACAACATCCCAGGTAGGATCATACCGCTACCTTTGGAAAGTTCGCAAGAATTGTGAAAACATTCAGCACAGGTTTACAGTACAAACAACACTGGGTCTGGAATGTCATTACCGTGGCCACAAGATAAGAAAGACATAGGATGCTGCCTTCCCACAACTAACCTTTCAGGTTAACCTGTAGGAACAACATTCCGTACCCAAAGAAGTACATGTCTCAAGCATCACTTGCATGTACTGGACCTCATTTACACCGATTAACAAACTAGATATGTCGCAACATTCAACACCAACTGAAACGCCTCAGCACGCGACGCTGATCGAATTTCACCTGAAATGGTCTTGCATGATTATTGTGACAAGCTTTTTAAAATCAAATGACAGAAATTCAGTTTGGCGTTATGTTTAGCGCATAGGCAAGAGAAGTTATCAATACCAATTCATTGATGCTTACCCATGACATCAACGCGAGGAATTCTTGTCTTTCAACGCGTAACCCTTTACCTAAGTCTGCCCAAATCCTTTACTGATACCAGGGTAATGAATTTGACCTTGACCTTTGACCCTTTGATAGTTGACCCCTGACTTGCCACAAATCAGTAGTGTGTCAATGAATGGCTCAGCCATAACTCCAACCGGTACCATGTTTGATTAAATTTTGACAAGTCAGTTGCAGTCATGGGGGAAAAAACAAACAAACAAACAAACAAACAAACAAACCCGGACTAAGCCATAACCGCTTACCTCTAAACGTCAGCCCAAACAAATGAACAAACGAATAGTCCAAGAAGGGACTAACGGATAAACAACCCCCACACCAAATATACCATTTTACCAAAATAATTGTATTCTTAATCATTTCTTTAAGAGAAAACAAATATATTTCTGACAATCAAAAAAGCTGTCTCAGTGCTTGCCAAGCACGGCAGCAGCAAAAAATTCCTCAAGCACAGAAGATATACAGGTTGACTACATTGATAGATAAATCTGAATATATTTGCAAACCATGCCTGTTCTTTAAACGTTATCACCTGGCGTGGTAGTCAAAGAAAGTGGATTCAAAGGGGTTTTCCTGTTGATCGTGTCACGGTGCTGCAATATCTTGGAAATGATAATGAAAATCACACACACACACACACACACACACACACACACACACACACACACACACACACAAATGGCCCAAAACATTATTCATACAAAATGAAACTTACAACAAAAATTAAGTGGTCTTTTTTTTTTTCTGGCAAAACTTGTCAGAAGAAGAAGAAAAAAAAAGAAGAAAAAAAAAGAAGAAAAAAAAAAAACTTGACCGAAAAGCGAGGTTTTTCCGCGCTCACGGAGAGCTCTTCGTCAAGGAACTCAAGAGGTCGCTATTGCACCAAAAGTCTGCACCACAAAGCAGGCTAGCCTAGGCCATAGCAGGGAGGTGGTAACAGAGCCTAGTACAGTAAACTGCACCTCCTTGGTATAATCTCTAATAAAGTTTGTCGTCCATATTCACTCATCACTCCACAATCATTAACCCACATATTGTATCTATAGTTACCTGTGTATGAAGTCGACCGTCATTGTTCTCCACTAGCTATCTCAACTAGCTTATCATCAATAAATTTAGGTGTATGATTATTTTTGGCGCAGGGGGAAATGTCTCCTTCAGCAAATCAAGCTTTCAAAAATGTCCACTATGGGATATTAGCAATTTATTAAGTTTTTGAAATGCTATTATCGAATATATAGATATCCAGAAGCGAAAAGAAAAATGGAGACAAGAACGCACTGTCTTTCAGGTACAAAGCAAGATAACAGGCTATCTGAACTCAAACTAATCTTTTGGTGATTTATATCCCACTAAAGATGCACTGCCAATTTTTTTCCACTAAAAACACTAAAAACACATACAAATATTAGCAATTTTCTTCGTAAAGTTTTCTTTGCAAGGGCATATCTATATTCTAAATGAAGAAGTGTGGTATGCGTCTTAGGAAACCGATGATCTATTCATTCATTCATTCACTATGCTTCATTCACTCATTCATGTATTCATTGATTCATTCGTTTTTGTTTTTTTTATATGCCTATAGTATGCAGGTACTGGTATTACAATTATGTTGTTCTATTTGACCAGGGTAGCTTCTACAGAGCTAATGCTGCTCGCTGCGCATATATTTTCGTTATTCCTGTAGTGCCAAGTACCCATGTATATATCTATTTCATGATGAATATATCATGATATACGCTTTTCTGTATTCAAAATTTATATACATGACTTGCACGTATATCACCTACCTTCAATTCGATGGTGACCCATATTATGCGGCATCTCGTAAACTAAAATCATCGATCCATGAAAAGTTTTCTGTGAGAAAGATATCACCTTGAACCCTTCCTACTCAGTCGATAATCAATCTTTTTTTTTTCTTTTTGATTTTTGCAATTGTAGTTACTTGTAGTTGTTGTTATTGGGGTTGTTAAACGAGATTGAGAAATCGAGGTGTCCTTGTACTTTCTTGCCACTTCAGCCTTGTTGACAGAACAGAGACCAAATTCCCACAGTTTCTGGTCCGTCCTAATGGCATTGCAAGTTGGTTAAAGTGGTTGAGACATCCGTACGTAAACAGATGCATCCATGCAGGAAGGAACCCCAACGTTCATGTTAGTTACATTAGCAGTATAAACCAAGCATCTATCTTTTATCTTTTGTCTCTTTCTTGCTCTCTTCCTCCTTCAAAACCTTCCTGAGTTTTGTCTGTCACGGCTTCACCTGTCTCAAGGTCAAGTTCATCGTGACACAGCCCTGGGCGTCCGGCAAAACCAAAGCAGCGGTCTGGCTGAATGATGTGTTGCTGCACCTAAGAAGTGTAAAATACCTAAAGGTCAAGTGGAGTACAAATCAAATGACCAATGATTCATTATATTGGTTATAATAGTGGTCTGTACTGTCAAAGCTGTCTACAATGCCAGCCAAAAGGATGCATGTGGTCGTTGTAGACAGGTTCGATGCGGCAGCCATTGTGATAGATATATTTCAGTGACCTAAAATGATTTATGATGATATTGTAACTTGTATAGGCCTACAACGTGATGCTACATAATGCCAAGGAGTTATCAGACATGTCTGATAACTCCTTGGATGCTGTTAACAAGTGTAAGCTGCATTTGATGCCACGCCCCCCCCCCCCCCCCAAAAAAAAAAAGCTATCTAGTCGATCTGCCGCCACTCGTCGCTTGGCTGTCATTATGCACATTTTTTTTTTCGGTCGTTCACGGGGAACCGAATCTGTGGTCGTATTAGACAGGTGAACTCTACAGACAGGTGATCACTATAGAGTGATTTTAATCATACACAAAGATGTAAACATTGCCGAATGATTTTTTTTCAACCCCTTCTTATGATCTAACGATAACTATTAGTATTATCCTCACGAAAATTCCATAAAACCGAATAGATGACAAACCATGACAAAGACAGGTAGTTCATCTCTCTCCCTCTCTTTCTTTTCTCTATCTCGATTTGATCTTCTCGTCAGTTTATCTCTGTCTTGAAATCGTTCAGTTACATTTTATTTATTTGCTCCTTCCTGGAATGAGAAAATTGGTGAAGCAAGCAACCAGCTAAAGCCTCATTAAGACGGAATGCATGGAATGCATTACTATGATTATGATATCACGTTATCACCCTCGAGAATACCAGCAAGATCTCTAATGACCGTCGTATATGATATCCGCTTCTTAGAAATCGTGTGCAATCGATCTTCGAACAGGCGGAAAACAAATTGTAATTAACACAGTCATTTCCAGGCATCAGTTGCGCAGCTATTTGAAAATGACTGTCATAATCATTAATTGGTGCTTTTCTTGTTTTTAGTCTTTGGAATCGAAATGATGACAAGATAAGATATCCAGATAACAAATGCTCTGCGCATTGTTTCCAAGCGTTAACGTGTTTGCAAGAATGTTCAATAACATTTTCCTTGAAGTGGCTAGAATAAATGTTTTCATTACACGCGACATACAGAGGAAATAATATGAACACGAGTGGTCGTTTGAAAACACTGCGAAAAGTTAATAAGTAATAACAGGGGTAATTATAATGCCCTTTCCAATAAGTTTGAGTGCTCAAAGGGCATGAGGGCAGTATTCATAATCACATAGGAAGTAATTCTTCGTGCTTTTTCTTTTCTTTCTCTACGATTCCGTAAAATTTGCCACTCAAGCAATTTTCCTCCCAGAAATGATAAGGAACTAGTGCAATAAAACCACAGATAAGGTATTTTCATGCAGACTTTCCCACACTAACTGACGCGTTGCGGGGAAAAACAAGAGAGAAAACCATTAACGGCAGGAAAGACAGAAACAATGGAAGGATGGTAAAATAACTGTTGGCAGGAATATTTCCTCTCCGATGACAAATGCGAATCTTGATGTTTTTAAAGACCTATTTGACTTAAATGGGGTCATGGCGGAAGTAGCGCCGTTACCATGGTTACAGTTTGTTTTGTTTCCAGGTGGAAGTATGAACTTTTTAAACAATCTCCTGAAAACAAAACAAAACAAAGCAAAAAGAGTAAAAAGAACTTTCTCACCAACCTTCAAGCCCAGTTCTTTGGACGTGATCGATCGTGCAGATGATTTCTGAATCAACAGCTCTCACCTTCAACAATTCTCGGTCCTCTTAGATGTTCAAAGGTGTCATGTCCGACAATACAAAATTTGAATATAATCGCAGTACATACTGCCTTTGCCCACGTTTCTATATACTTGTCTTTTCTATTCTTTCTATCTTTTTGTCCAAATATGTTATTGATTGTCCTTACCTGGTAACCCGTGAATGACTGTGTTGACAAGATATGACAATTATTTGATAAACTTGCCGTTAGCAGGAAAAAAAGAATGAAAAAAAAAAAACATTATGATTAAACTGGACGCATGCGTATGTGTGTAACTTTGGTCCAATGTGGTCCACCATAAATGTATTACAAAAGAGAAGGAAGGGTGATATGAAAAAAACAACAACAACCAAACAACACTATATTGCATAGCAACTTTATCATACCACAATCTATATATGATGCCAATTATGATACCATATCTCCAGTTTATATTACTTCTTAGACTAACGCTAGTAGGGTTACAGTTCGTTATTCCAAAGGTTCGTTAATCCGAAAGTAAAATAAGGTTGTAATTCCAAAGGTATACGTTAATCCGAACATGGAAAGAGGTTCGTTATATTCTAAACGTTCGTTAATGAAAAAGTACGCACAGTCTTTATATTTTCGGATTAACGAACCTTCAGAACAAAGACATTTATTTCATTTTCGGAATAACCGTGATAACGAACCTTGTTTCTTTTCTTTTTTTCTTTTTTTCTTTTTTTTTGAATTACGAACCTTCGGAATAAGCCAGTTCGGAGTTAGTTCATGGGCACATTGGTACGAATTGCCTTTCTTTTTTCCTCAGTTGGTTAGGGGCACTTCGCTTATTTTCAGAGCGACACAATGCATAAGTTTTACGTAACAATTTATGGGATTCGTCAACCCTGTTCAAACGAATAAACTTGCGTAGGCCAGATGACCGGAATGATCAGTCAATTAACACTAGGGGAAGCATTTATTTCATTATTTTGTATTGAATGTATTAGCAATTTCTTTCTATTGACATTGCAAAATACCACGTTTGCTGTCAGGTGGATGACATGTGCTGGCAAGCACCATTTACAAGGATTCCATGAATGATCATTTCATCACAGTTGCTTTGAATTTAAAAACCAGCATGCCTGTTGGTCCGAATAACCTTTTTTTTCTGCTCGTGCGCAAGTTAGTGGCACTCTGAACTGGCTTATAACGCCACATTAACGTTCAGAATAATGAACCCATTTTCATTATCAGAGTAACGAACCTCTAGGTATATAGGAAATTTGTGTGTATCGGAATAACGAACCTTACTTTGTTTTCGGATTAACGAACCTTCGGAAAAACGAAAATCATCCCTCTACTACTGGTATTACCACCACTATACCACAGCGATGGCGCCGACAATGACAATGACTGCATCATTATAGTGCCGTCGTTCACACACACCCGAATTGACGCTTTTTTTAGAACTCGAGTTTTGCATCACGATGCAAAAAAATAAAAAAAAATAAAAAAAATAAAAAAAATAAAAACCATGACACACACACACACACAGAACACACACAATATATATCGCGATCCACATCGCGATTGCAAAAATCGATCCCGCTTGATTTTGTCTGTTTGTTTTTAAACATCGCGACGATGTGCCCCAAAAGAGATGTGTGTGAGCGGTGCGAGAAGAGAAGAGTTGGTTCCACAGTGCAACGCACCACATCAAGGCCCGAACACTCGGATGCCCCGGGGCACACACACTTCATTGTCCTGTGCAGCGTGTGTGAATATGGTGGCAAATAAACTTGACTTTGCACCGCCATGCAAAAACCTTTAATTCACGTGTGTTGAATGCGACTGATAATAATAATTATGCTGTCTTCATAACTCCTACACTATACCAGCATGACCACTGCTGGTCGTAAGAGCCGCATTCACACATTGTTCGCGTTGGCAGTCAACTGATATACGTCATCATGTATACTAATACATGTATTCTGGATAATGTCAAGGGGATAAAGATCCAACCAAAATCATGAGCAACAACAAAAACAACTGCAACAACAACAACTGCAACAAAACAACAACAACAACAACAAAGACTTTCAGAATGATTATGTGATTGTATTCTTCTCAAGATCTTGGTCACGTGATTATATTAGCTCCTGCTCAGCACCACTTTTTTTCAAGCCTTCACTTTATTGATTCGCTTTTCATGCTCTAGATTGCATTAAGATAAATAGCTTCTGTTTGCTTGTTTGTTTGTTTGTTTGTTTGTTTGTTTGAATTATTGATTGATGGAATGTTTATTCCGTTTCTTTTCGCTATGAGGAGAGAGGGTCGGATTAAAATGATATACGAAACAAGTGATGGAAATTGTGTGATTTATAACTATACCTGACTGCGAGGGTGTTTTAGACATACGGCATACCCATGAAACGATTATGCAATATTTTTAATAAGCGAGTACACGTAAATTGTCACGATACTTGGACATTATAGTCTGATACATCTCAAAGATTTGCTGAGCTGGAGATCATTTTTTTTTTAGTTTTTGTTATTCCTTTTCGAAGTGAATCTTCAAAGGAAACCAAATTCCTCATTATCAAGCTACATTTTACGCTTCACATTATTTAATAAGTCTTATAGCATATCATTTAAAAAATAATGATACAGGGTAAAGAATGGCGCAAGAATAAGAAAGTTACAACTTTTTACATTTTGTCAAAACAACAGGAAGATAGTTAAGATTTTGAAAAGACGATAACAACATTGCATGAAATGTTTTGTTTATTACATTTCTTGCATTTCATGTCTCTTCGCAATTCAGATCTAATCTCTTCCTTCGGATTAAGAGTAAAGGGTCATGACAAAAGGTAAAGCAGAAGAAATCTTAAATTTATGGTTATTTGTTTCTTCAACATGAACATTCAAATTGGTATACAAATTATTCAATATTCACGAATATATCATTAGTCCTCGCCATTCCGCATTTGTTCATTGATTTTCCACCTAAACAATAAAGCTGCTGTAGCTTCCTCATTCATTCTTCGTTATTATCATTATTACCATTATTGTTATACTTATCATCATCATCATCATCATCATTATTATTATATCATCAATTCGATCGGAGATAGTAAAGTATCAAAGAAACAAAAAGAATATAAAAAATAGAAATTAACATAAAGAATAAAAAAGACTATCAGCAGTTCACAGAAGAAATTTTCTGTTACCCCCCTGATCATGAGTTCTCACATACTGTCCAAATTGATAATATCAATATTTTTTTACAAAATATAGTATCAATGATTTTTCGTTTGGATTTTTACCCTTTCATTTTAAGTTTTGAATATCAACCAGCTGCTCGATTTGTCAGTTTTAATTCCCTTTTTGTTACCGTCATTCACGGCCATGACAAAAGGTGCATAAAAATGAGAAAACGCTGCCGATAGGTGTTTTCTTGCGTTCCGAGATAACGGTCAGCTAAATCTTGTCATTTCGGCGCATCAGCAAGAGCGCCATCATTCTACTCTTACAGCTCTAACTTTACAATATTTTCTCGCTCGACTTCACACTTTTTTGGGGGGGCGGGGGGAAGGGGAACTTTCAAAAATGATTGAAAAAAAAAGAAAGAGGATCTTTTTCCAACCCTAGCATTTTCCCTACAAGTATATCAGACAACAAACAAACAAACAAACGAAAAAAAAAACACCCCACAAATTTCATGACGTAAAGATAATGTTTTACAAGACTTGAGCGCAATTGGGAGAGAACTAAGAGTGCAATGTCCGTATCCTGATGTCGCGTTAACTTTTGTCGCATGCCAAGTTTCACTTCGAACATAGAATGTAACCTCACGTTGGGAGCCATGGGATATTGTTGACTCTGGTTTAAAGAAAAACGAAGAAAAAAACAGAATTGCACAATATCAAATCCCATGTCGAGAGATTTATTGCTCGCAAATCCTATTACTTTCTTATTGTAAATTGCCCGTTTTCGCTGACAATATCCGTTTTCCTTTTTCACTGCTTCTATTTGGAATATGAATTTTCTTTTGTCAAGTGTTTTTTTCTTTGTCATCTTAAGAGAACCTCCACTCTGGGTTTTAGATTAGATTTAGATTTCAACTGTAAACATGCCAGCTTGGCATAGGTCTAAAAATCAAAGAAAAAAATGTGTTTACAGAATTCAAAGGATCCATGCGGTCTTTCTTTTTGTACCAACTGGTTTCACTTCAGTCCAAAATCTGAGAGGGTTTTTTTTTTTTATTGTTATAAAACTCCACTTTGACTTGTAGGCCTATAAACGGTTAAAGGCAGAATCAAACTGTCTCCAACCAAAATCTACGCCACAAGAAATAGTTTCATATTCCCTATAGGCTTGTTAGTTTGTTTGCATGTTTGTTTTAAATAAAGGCGTATTTAGCCTCAAAATAATATCAATGATATGTATTTTGGCAGAACCAGTCACCCTCTTCAGCCACAGCCTTACAAGTAATCGGTTCTTGCCAGAGTAGAGGCCACGCATCTTAATGTGTTATATATATATATATATATATATATATATATATATATATATATACATTTTATAATCTTTATGATCTTTTTCAAAATTTCTTTTCTTTTATTAGAGCCAAAAGTGTGGGGGCTGCAACATCCTCCGGTTTTCGCGGCCCTTGCTTATTATGTTATATTGTATTCCCTATTTTTCATGATTTTCTGCTATTTACTTCGGTAGCTTTGTTACGACAATGTGATCGGGCATACTAAATTGTGTAATAGGCTGCAGTCGATTGTACCGAGACATTTCTAGTACATGTAAGCAAGTACATGTATACTCGTATTTGATTAAAAAGAGGCGTGTCGAGGGCGTGTTTCCTCGTGCATGCGTACTAATGACCATTATGTAAACACAGATCATAAACGGAGTTTGTCGCGCACGGGCCAAGCCAGTTATGTACTAACGTGAACGTGCTGTGTCAAATGGTGGCGATTTACCAGCCATATTGGGCTATTTCCCCCTCTCGTCTTCCTCGACTTACGTGTTCGTTATCTCACATATTATCCTTACCCCCCCCCCCCCCAATAAAATCACCCATATTTTGTGGAAGCACTCACACACACACTGACTTTAATAAATCTTAGTGTAATTTGAACCATGGTTGAAAACATAATTTACTACATAAAAGCCGACCAGTAATTTTTGTTTGTTTTTTGCCCGGTGCTTCTCTGTTGTCATGTTTGAACATGTTATTTTATGATATCTATCTTTTCATATTTTGAAGCACTATGAACACCAAAAGGTGGACCTGTACGTATGTGCGTTATTACAAGTAGCCACTATTATTATTGTTATTATTATTATTATTATTATTATTATTATTATTATTATTATTATTATTATTATTATTATTATTATTATTTTTATTATTATTATTATTATTATTATTATTATTATAATTATTATTATCATTATTATTATTGTTGTTGTTGTTGTTGTTGTTGTTGTTGTTGTTGTTGTTGTTGTTGTTGTTGTTGTCATCATCATCATCATCATCATCATTATTGTTATTATTGTGAAAGCTTCGGGAAAATATTATCTTAGTGACACCCTCAATCCCGTAAGGATCTTTTCCATCATGTTCACCTTGTTCTCCTTTCTGGGCTTCTTCGTTTGATCTCCTATATGTCATTTGCCCATAGTCCCATCTAGACTCAAGTTGCAGGCCGATGCATTGTCACTTTACAGTCGAAATGATTGTACCAGGGAGGTGACCTCCCTGCTATTGTACTATAACATAAGTAAGAAACCATACACTGTTCCTATTAGGTCTCTGAAAGATATAAATTCTTGCGACAACAGGGCTGGTGCAACCGGAGGAGGCCCTCCCCCTCCCACCCCCCCCCCTCCATTTTTAAAAATCATTTTTTGTGCTATACATCGGTAGCAATATACATAGGGTCTTATAACCACTTGCCCCACCCCAGGTACAATTTACTGCACAATGTACTTACAAAAAAAAAATGCTTTATTCTGGGAAATCTTACAGTACTTAATCCCACTGGGCATTTTACCCGATATTACCCGGGTAATAACAGGTAATATCGTTGTTATTATATACCACGGTAACACCAATGGGCAGTAACGGGGAAATAGTAGACCAATCTTTCCCCGTTATTACCCGAACCCGATATTACTCCATTTACCAAATATTACCCGGTATGATGTAACCGATATTTCCAGCATTTCCATGTTATTATCACCCGATATTACTGCATTTACCCAATATTACCCTGATATTACTGCATTTACCCAATATTACCCGTTATGATGAAACTGATATTTCCAGCATTTCCACGTTATTACCACCGATATTACTCCATTTACCCAATATTACCTGGTATGATGTAACCGATATTTCCAGCATTTCCATATTATCACCCGTATCACCCTGATGTAACCTATACCCACATTGCCATGTTATTACCACCCGATATTGGTACTTGGTTACTTGGTAGTGATCCTCCAAAAGACCCCAAGCGGAGTTTAAACTGGAGGTGGCGGCAGAGGGTGGACTCACTTTGGGAGAATACAATTCGAAACCATGGTCTTAAAAGAAGCTGAATTAAATAAATATTACGGGTAAAATAAAGATTAAGGATTGAATTGGGCATATTGATTAGTTATGAGATTATGTTAGGCACATAGTACTATATGCCCTACTCCTAATCCTATCCTAACCTAACCTGTTCCTAATGTCCTACCGTCTATATCTACTACATCCTATTCCTAACTGACGTATACAGGGTAATTGTTATTCTGCTTTGTTATGACTCTATTTGTGCTTGTCTTACAGAGTTAGAGCTGTGTAAACAGGGGAAAGTAACGCAGAGATCACCGGGTAGTTTTGCGAAGTATTTTGGGCTCCTTTTTGTCCGTGGGGTGCGTGTTCCCAAGCATCATTCCGCAGCGATGCCGGATAACGATAACACTGCATTGCATGCACACGCACTACGTACCCGAGGCCGAGGACGCGTCGACCACGCACATATCACATAATATAGGATCTTTGTGAATGAAACGGCTACTACCAGTATCTGGAAGCAAAAGTAAGCCTGTGGCACGTGCTGTTACCCACTTAAATGTCAAAATGGCACAAAAACGGGCGGCTATCGAGCAGCTCATCAAAAAGGCGACGGAGGCGAAAATTAAGAAATTTGAAGCGATCAGAGGTAAGTGTTACAAAGACGTGATTTTGTGGCTATACCCTGTTACATGATGGGTCTATGCCGGTCATTTCGTCACTCGCAATCGCATTATCGCTGTACAGCGTACATTCACGTACAGGTACACATTCACAACACACATGAGAACGGCGATCCGCCTTCGCTCGGCTGGGTGTAGGCGCCACCCGCACATTCACAATGCAATGTACGGTACGCATAAATAGGTAGGAGGACCGTCGAATACTGTACACGACACATATTACCTCGTTCTCATGTCGCTTGGTTGTGCTCGTTCTTGGGGGGGGGGGGGGGGGGGAGGGGAGTGCACCCCCTCTTTACAAAAGAAATCAAAAGAAAAATAATGGGGGGGGGGGCACGTGCACCCCCCTTCATTTTGTAAAGGCGCCTCCAGCTCCCCTTTTGATAATATGTACACGTACACATTAACACAATTCCTGGATCTGCCCCTGCAAGTGACTAATTTCACCTGGCCGGGTAAGAAGAGTTTCGCTTGTTTTTAATTCCGCAGGATCAAGACATCAACTAACGGTTACTTGGAACATAAAGCAAGCAAATATATGTGCTTTTATTTTCGCACTAGTTTCTGGTTGTGCGCAATGCGCGCAAATTTCAACACCATAAAAATTTCCACTTTTACAGTGTGGCAAACTACATGTAGTTGTAACCATACGTGAGTTCTACAGTGTTGTGTGAAAGTAGTGCTTAAGATCTTTTGTTTTTAGAGTGTCTCCTGTAGAGTCAGATAACTCAGTGCATACATGAAAGAGATACAAGCTTAAAATCAGGACTTGTACGCAGACAATTTTATGATTAGTTAGAGCCTATATACAATGTACAACTGCAATCCAGAACCATAGATGCAGAATTAGAATTTCAAAAAGCAACATTTGTTATTTTGCCCCTTCAAAACAACATCAAAATTTGCATTCATATGAATTTGGAGGCAATGTTTTGCCATGCTGTTAATATTGCAGATGTACATTTGTAGGTGGTTGATTCATGAATTCCACAATAAATAAAAACCACAAAATACAGTTTGGACATTACAGGTCTGCTGGATGGTACAGCTTTGAGTCAAATGAATCATGATGTAGCTGACCGTATGAGATGTCAACAAGCAAAAATGATGTGACAGTGTTTGCTCATGGAGAGGAGCACAAGAGGTCTGCTCACATGAAACTGCCATGGGATGAGGGGGGGGGGGGGACTTGAGGTTCCCTTTTCTTTCATGTTCACGTAATGAAGACATTATTTGACATGAGGTATAACTTACTGCCAAAAATTGTGCCAATGCTACAAATTTTACTGTCGAAAATGGAGTGTACACCAGCGACCTATGTCCACATTGAAAATTGTGTCTGTATGCTACATTCATACAGGGTCTTAGGAAAGTTTTTTGATACATTCTTGTGTCCAAGTAACCAGCGATACAACCAAAGAGAAAATAACAATTGTTAACCCTTTCGTTTACATGAATTATTTAAAACAATATTTGGGGAATTTGTAAGTTTTCTTGAGGTGTGGTAGATATACAGGACTAACCTTACTCTAACCTTATTTTGTTTTTGTTTTGTTTTGTTTCTTATTCCCCTGTCTACTATGTAGGAAAGCAGGCAATCAATTTTCCCTACTGGGACATCGTGGTCATCACAGCAGCTGATGCTGACCAGCTGACCGCTTACAACCTGCAACTCAAGCAAAAGTTGGCACGACAGCAGCTACCCCTGGGTATCAAGTACCATGTCCTGAAAGATCCAGGCGACTGCAAAATTGGTAAAACTTGTCACATGCGAACATTATTTTCCTTCCTTTCTTTTCAATCAAACTCATTTAGTCTCCAATAATTTTTGTTGTCATTGTTGTTGATAGAGTGAAGACCCGATGTACGTTGACCCTGAGAAAAAGTGCATGTTATAGTATGGTAAGTATTCAACATATCCATACTGCCCAGTTTGAGCATCTGATCTGCAAACTAACATTGGCCCTTGACCCATGCTCATGCCCCGTAGCTATTTTTTAAGAACTAGTTATTTAATTTTTAATACTGTGACTTTCTTTATTCACTTTGATAATGTGATTAAGCAACACTTTTATTGCCTGATCTCAGTAATTTATTAGTCTTATTGGCTGTGTCACTCTCTTAAAGTCCTTGATTTACTGTACAAGCAGGGACTCTTTATTACAGAATCATGAAATAACAAATTCTCGTCATAACAAGGAGATTTTTCTTGCCTCAGAACTCTGTTTGTTTATCACACCCTGACGCTACAACAGCATGATTTCAAAAGTATGAAGGAATATATTTTGATTAGAGTCGACTGTAAACTTCCTCTGAGCTCTTGAGGATAATGACCATCTAGAATATACAACAGTGAAATAATAACCTATTTATCACCAGTATTGACTTGTGTTGGTCCAAGTCGAGAAGAGCATGCAACACATTAGATTTTGCAATTTTTCTGTCTCTGCAGGTCCAGGAGGCTCAATGATGGCTGCGCTGTCATGGCTCCAGACAATTTACAACCAGACCCTCTTCAAGAAGAGAGTCCTCTTCATTCCAGCCGGTGGGTTCAGCCAGCGTCTACCGAGTGCCAGCCTGTTGGGTAAGATCTTCACAGCAGTGCCGTGTGGGAAGCCAATCTTCCAGATGCTGGAGCTGATTTTGGCCATGTACATTGATCTTCCTGTACACATGGAGTCCGGAGGCATCTTCCTAGCCTGTGCAGACACCATCATCCTCTATGACAGCACAGTTGGAGTGGAGTGGTCCTTTGATAAGCCAGGAATCACTGCCTTCGGGCATCCTGCACCCATTGAAGTTGGAACGACCCATGGTGTGTTCCTCCTGCCAGAGGACAAGGAGCTGTCTCACATCCACATAGTGGAGTGTGAGGAGTTCCTGCATAAAAGGTCTGCTGACAACCTGCGAGAGAAGGGAGCACTGCTTCGGCAATCTTGTCGAGAAACGCTTGGCATTGTGGATGATTATGTGCTGGTCGACAGCAGCTATTTCATGGACTGGGAGACGGCCAAGAAGCTCATTGATTTCTATGAGGAGAAATCCCCTCTCACATGCGAAATAGACTCCCACGGAGACTTCCTGCATGGACTAGGAAATTGTGGCAGCAGTTCTTACATCAATGACACTTCCAATGTACACATTAAAACTGATGAGCTGTTGTCCATGCGACGGGAGGTCTTCAGACTTCTTCAAGGTACCCCACTGCATGTCCTGGTGCTTCCACACTCAAGATTCTACCACATTGGTACAACGCAGGAACTCCTGCATCACTACTGCAATAACTGGAGCCTGGCAAATGAGCTTGATCTCAGCAAGGACACCTTCAACAGGTCAGTCCAACCCGAAAGCAGCTCCAGTGGATCCCAGGGAAAGCCCAGGAAGGCTTGTATCATGAACAGTTATATCCTCAGCCACACAGACACAAGCAGCGACTGTGTGGTGGAATACTGTACCATTAAGTCACCTTGCACACTGTCTGAAGGGTGTATTGTTAGTAATTGTGTCATCCAGGCCAGCAACCCCAGCGACCATGTGGTCATCCCGCCTTACACGTTCTTTCACACTGCCTCAGTCACGTTGCATGAGAACACCACTCAGTACGTCACCATCTTCTTCAACATCCGCGACAACCTCAAGGGATCTGTCTCGCAAGCCCAAGCCGCACAGCTCCCCTTCTTAAACAAGAGTTTTCAGGACATCTTCAGGAACGACATCACCAAAGCGATAGAGGCGATCTTCCCACCTGGTGTTGGGTGCTGCCTCTGGAATGCTAAGCTATTCCCTGCTTTGCCCACCATGGAAAAGTCCTTCCAGGCCGCTATGACCTTTTTGACCAAGGCCCAGGTCGACAGCCAATCACCTCTTCCCAGCATGGCTGTAGAAAACCTGTCAATGGCAGATGTCTTACAATACAAAGACATCGAGTCAATGCTCGACTATCGAAAACAGCTGTACTCACACATCATGCAGGCCTAGAGCAGTAGTCATAGTGTTAAAGATACACCTGGACAGTTTGGAGAAACGAAAAGACAAAGATAGTGCCTTGACTTTTTGTGACCAGGATTTCATTCCAAAATTCCTCACAGTTGTACTAGCACATATCGCAAAGCTCAGAATCACCAACAGTATTAAGTTATCAAAGGCTAGGCCAGTTTCTTTGTAAGTTACTCCTAGAACGTGGAGTGCCCAAGCTTCGATATTTGCAATGGGCACATGTCATCTGATGTCAAGCAGGTCTATAATCTGTGGAATAAATACTCAGTACTACATTATGCTTATGTGTGTGTGTGTGTGTGTGTGTGTGTGTGTGTGTGTTTATGTTTGTTGATGTTTGGAAGTTTTGTAAATGCTTTCAAATGTGCACCATTCCAAGATAGGCACACTGGCCAACAATTAACTATTGACTGACAATACTTGTAGTTTTGGACAATCTTGGTGCTGAAGATGTGAAATTGACCAGTGCTCAGATCAATGAGAAATGGTTGTACATTATTAGGGTACCAGGGTATTACATTTTTTGTTATCTGTACACATATTTTGGCATTAATTAGGTCTGGCATGCAGGTCCACTCTTGAAGGCATTTACAAGAATACTGTAAAACTAGAAATGTTTGTGTGCATTTAGATTTTGTGGATATTTGCGACAGCCAAGATTAGCAAAATTAAAATGCATGCAAAATGTTTTTATCTTCACTGAATTCATTGAATGCCAGTGGCAAATATAAAAAATTTCATGGCGCAAAAAAAGGCCGTAGGCTTCAATTTGTGAAAATATCTTGCTTTACGGTATATGTCATTACATGTGTGTGTGTGTGTGTGTGTGTATGTGTGTGCGTGCATGTAAAATTTTCCTGTAGGTACAGTGCACTCCCATTATAACGAACATGGTTACAACAAATTCTGAGAACAACGAAGTAAAAATTCAGGCCGCAACATTAGACTGTATCAGTTCTATGGGGTTTTTTATCCTTTATTTGTTTGTTTATAATGAAATTTCGATATAACGAAAGAAAACTCCCCGTCCCAACGACTTCATTATAATGGGAGTCCGCTGTACAACATATGGTGGTGTAAAAACTGCAGTCAACAAATCCATTATGCCTGGCACAAATGAATATCTTTTGAATATCAGTTTCTGTACCTCTTGCACTCATTTTTACTTGTTTGTCATTTCCTGTTCCTGATGACTTTGTATGAAGTAGGATAATCACACCTTGTGTATCATGGTTGTTTCAGTTTGTGATAAATAACAAGAATCTTTTTCTCATTTTTAAGTCATGTCAAATGGATCGATGTATTCATTGATTTTTTATTCGACATAATTATGTCATCCTGAATTTTTCTTAAATATATGATGCATCTATCACTAATCTTTCCAAGGTAGTCTTGAAAAAAAGAAAGAAAGAAATTGCTTCCAGTTCAGTTTATGCAAATGTGCACATCTGAGAACAAATTTAGAATAACTCAAGGACAATAGTGGGATTTAAAAAAGTCTCTCATAGCACTTCATGATATGTGTATCATCTCTGTTAGTCTACCTCAACATCATAATGTTGTTAAGCCAGTTTTCCATATCATTTGTTGCACTCTTATCATTGAAAATGTTGAAGGAGGTATGTAGAAATGTGTCAGCAGTGAATGCAGCACTCTTCTACTTTATCCTGAGTTGTGCCCAGATTGTGACATCTGTCTGCAAAACATTTTTATTTGATATTCTGATTGTGTCTGTTTGTACCAAACCTCGGTAAACTCCGTTGATGGGCTCTGAGAACTAAGAAACATGTTATGCAATTATCATGATTCCCGATAGATCTATTTCAAAGCCCTGAGTAGAGTTTGCATACAATACTGTAAAAGTGGATAATTTCGCACGAGTAATTTTTTACGCTGGGCTACGTGAGATCAAATACATGTGTCTTTGATTTTACAGAATCAAGACATTTAAAAGTATTACATTATGTATCAATAAAAAATATTAATGTGCTTTTATTTTTGCGCTAGTTTTTGGTTGCATGATATGCGTGAAAATTTTCACACTGCGAAAATGTCCATGTTGTTGCTCTGAGTGGCAAGGCTGGATTTGGGCAAGACATTACAATTGTAGGTTGTCAAGAACAAGCTTTGTTGTGGGGAAAAGCAGAAGAGCTGGATATGTTTGTATGTTGGTACTTTAGCTTTGAGACTCTGAAGTTGTATTTTGTTTTTGTTTTTTTGTTTTTTTTTTTGCAGAAGAGGAATTTAATGAGTATTAAAGTAATAGATAGCTTAGGATTTTGCAATTACGCTGTATCTGTCTGACAGATTTGTTTCCCTGCATTTATTTCATTCTATTTTGATTTTACAAGCATAGACAAATGAGTAAATTGCAGCATGCTATGGAGAGCATGTATAGTGTAGTGCATACACATGCACATGTACAGTACAGGTCAGCATTTCGTCTGACACGTTTACACGTTTCGTGTCCGCTCACGCGTTTCGCGTGAGCGAATCGTGTAGAAGTGAATTATACACGATTCGCTCGCACAGGCTCGCCCGCAGAGGGAAACGTGTAGCGTTCAGAACGTCACGATTCAGTGCCGATGTCCGACGTGGTTGGGAACGAGGGAAACGTGTTTTTTCCTGTTTACACGTTTCGGGCGCGCTGCATGCGTGTGCACAATGTGCGCGCTGATCGAATCGAATCAGCTCAGTTTCCAAAGCAGACGACGTTCAAGCATGGATAACGGATAAGTAATGCATGCAAAGACGACCAAAGATCGTATTCGTCGCATAGTGTACAATCTTTGGATAAAACTAAGTCGTATCATACCAACGAGCGTAGCTGCTGCTGCCACCAGCCTGCGGGAAAATTCTGCGTGCGGAATAATCAACATTGGTACAGCATATGCACAGCACTAAAATCGTCGACGTGACACCACAGTCGCAATACGTGGCACATCTATACACACAATACATTGTAATTAGTACATCGCAAACGTAATAAAAGTGTACATGTCACACTATAGAGCTGGTGCATGCTGCCGTACCGGCGTATTATTGTACGGCGCGGTACGTAGTACAAATGTATAATCGTAAATTCACACTGACGCGTTTACACGTGTGGACGGCCTACTAGAATACAATCGTACTTCTTAGAGTGTTTTGTTTATTTTTTACCATGTTTGCAACAATTTGGAGTTTTTGTTCCGAGTGTTGGTGAGGTTTGTTTTTATTGATCGATGTAGATTCTATGTCATGATGTAGAAGTACCAAAACCTAGGTTATCTAAGTATGCGAGAGGACATCGTACTTCGTAGTATTCGTACTTTGTTTGTATTGCACCCACTCGTTTGTTTCCGTGTATTCAAAAAGAATGTTAGTACAGTGTATATGTATTGTACCGTAACGTGTCTTCAAAAAGAATGTTAGTACAGTGTACATGTATTTATTTTTACCGTAACGTGTCTTCATCGTTCGTCTTCAAGCATCGGATTTTCACCCTCGTTTTCCTCATCGTAGTTTTTCATCTCCTTTTGTCCGATGCAAGATTTTCTGTGTATCTTTTTTCTACGGTAAAACGCCATCGTGGATCGTCTTCGTGTGCTCATAACTCTCCCCCCACCTCCCTTTCATTTTTTTTTTTTTTTATGTTTTATGAAGGTCAAAATGTCTAGCTAGGTCTGTGATGTCTGAATTGTTTGCTGTTTAAGTGTTGTGAGAGGGACTATGATGTAATTATGAGGGTTTTGCAGTGAGTGAGATTGGCTGGAATAGTGATGATGATAATGAGTCTGGTGGTGTGGATATATGAACTCTTATGCTGATGCAATGTGTTTCGTGTGATCATGACGCCGACGATGGCCAGTATGACTTTGACGAGAGGGACACTGACACGGGGCTGATGCTCGTCGTGCACGGGAGTGGTCTAGTCGAGACATGGAATTTCTTTTTCCTTTCTTTTTTCTTTTTGATTTATTTTTTCCTTTGGCTTGTTCACTCGTTTTCATTGCTGCCAAAATTCATGTCTCTGAAGAAACTTAACCAAAAGCTAGGCCGAGACAATGTAGTTTGCATCAAGTCCAGTCTGTAATTAGTTTCTATTTTAATAAAAATCGATGAAATCCCATTTTCTTCGCTCGTTTTTCCGCTGAACAATTATCCAGAAGTGTACCCGGTTCTGAATTTCAGATGTGTTGTGTTCACTATTGATTGTGTTATATCGGTTATAAAAGAGCCTGCTGGGCAGGTACATTATGTAGACTCTATTTCATTTTATCCTTTTAAATTTCCTTCCTGTTACTTTCTTCTTTGACCCCAGATGGAAAAAAAGAAATCCCATCATGCCATGTAAAGACAGAACGCATACCACCATGAAGTATCGTGACATTAAACTGATTAAAAAAAAAAATTGGTAAGCGATGAAAATCCTTGTTTGTAACATCATAAATCAAAGGTGATATTTTATGAAGCAGTTATTTTTCTTTAAATGTACAACAGCTTCGGTAATGAAGCACGTGAAATCTGAAAACTTGCGTGGCAACAAGGGATATTGATAGGGAACTCTGGCAAGAACTGTCACACCATTTCATGTTTGAATTTGTCTTCTTCCCTTTTTCTTAATGGGTGAGATTTCAAAACCATAAACGCCACCAATAGAATCACAGTAAGTAATTAGTACCCGTAATCAACTGTTACGGAGTAGTTCAGTCGTACTACCCTACAGCTCTGCATTAGATTGCAATTGTATAAGCGATTGTGATTTTATCGGCGTTTATGGTTTCATAATCTCACCCATTAAAAAAAAAGACAAATTAAAACCTGAAATGGTGTGACAGTTTTTTTTTTTTTTTTTTTTTTTTTTTTTTTTTTTTTTTTTGGGGGGGGGGGGGCAGAGTTCCCTGTCAGTATCGCTCGTTTATTGCCACATTAGTTTTCAGGTTTCACGTGCTTCATTACCGAAGCTTTTGTGTATTTGAAAGTACTGCTTCATAAGATTATTGGATATCACATTTGATTTATAATGTTACAAACAAGGATTTTCGTCGCATACCTATTATGGTTTTTTTTTTTTTTTACTTTGTATGCATCGTATCCACGTGTAACTTTAAGAAGGCGCGTGGAATTTAGACTTGAGCCAAAGACTTTGCATATTATCATTAAATTTTTTTATTCAAAACAAGAAGTTTCCTTGGACTGAAAACCCCCCAAAATATTTTTATTACGCTTCCAAAATATATAATATATGAAGTTTTTTGTTTGCGATTTTATGAATAATTAAAATTATTATACAAATATAAATACTATAGACGGGCTTCAATAAAGGCTAACGTCGCCCCAAGAATCTTGCGTAATACATACACGCCATTAAAACCAAATAACAGCAACAACATTGGCAGCCCACCGTAGCCCAGTTGTGATGCTTGCCTATATTAGTGGTGTTATACGCATCCCAAAGTCCATGGATCCTCCCTCGTATACCCCCACAACTCTATAATGTTCATATAAACCCCCTCGAAGACTCTGTGCAGGGAGGTGGAAGAGAGAACTCTTCCACCTCCCTGCTCTGTGCTTACCTCTCCTGGTTCTAGATCATCTTGCTCCTAGGAAATCACAGCCCTTTCCACATCGGTCCTTCTCTCTGGAACAGTCTTTCCCCTTTTCTCCGTCAGAAGTCTTCTGCCAGTTCCTTTACACAACTTCTCAAATCATTTTTTTTTTTTTATTCTTAATTTTCATTTACAGGAACATTATAATTTGATGTTGTTTTTTACACAGGGATGCATCGTTAGTATAGGCTATAATGATTGGGGTTTCTTATGTTCTGACATGTATTTCGCTATGCACAAGTAGTACAGTGTATATCGTTGTTTTTACATTTAATCTGTTCCAATAAGATATCGAACTATTTTATTTAATAATCGCATGCGGTGGTTGTCTTACGTACTTTTCATGCTGGTTATTTAACAGCGTCACGAGCATCATTTCAGATGGACTTCAGCGCTTTATAAGAAGAAAACATGAACGAGCCAAGCAAGCTTAGTCAAAATTTATCCAATCCCCCCCCCCCCCCCACACACACACATACACAAAACACGTTCACGATGTAATCAGAATTAAGAGAATACAAATGAAAACACGGAACACAAGCTAGTTTTCATGTGTGCTGCAAAATCACTTTCAGTCCCGCGGGCGGATAAATGATTTTGCAACATACTACATGTACTTTTTTATACTTCACTACAGTTTCAAAGAAGATAAAGAAGAAGGGAGAGAGAACTACACGTAGTACTTTGGTGGACGATAAAGACCAACAAAATGTCTCATTTATTGTCTGCTAGCTCGTGTTTCGCTTCTCGGCATCAACTATACGAAATCGGCATGAGGAGGGACAAAACGTCTCATCTTTTTGCAGGCATCAAGGTCGACAATCGGAGTTGGTGATAAAAGACAGCTTACAATAAAGGTGACCGCGGAAAGACGATCCTTTCAGAGGGACAGCTAATTCAGTGAGCGGCTGGCATCTGTCCTGCACAATAGCATCCAAGCGGAACAGAGTGGACCCTCTGCTGATCTTGGAGATCAGTGCGAACCGAAGGCACTGGGATTAATCAGGGAGGTGAGTCTCACCTCCCTGGATTAATTAAACAAAGCTCACGGAGGGTTGGTACACTGATGGTTTTCCCGCCGAGAAGAAAATGTGTCTTGCCACAAATTCGCTAATTTTCTAAATTTTCCTTAATCTTTACATGAAATAATTACCTCTACAGGTAAAACAGATGGCTATAGAGTTATCATTTGGCATGCCATTTTCATGACCAAAGACAAAAGACATCGTGGTGTTATAGTATTTGTATGAGCGTGGCTTGTTGCGGTGTTCTATATATACAGGGTATTTGCGCTAAAAAAAGATAGTGTACATCATGATCAACCCACTTACGGAGAAAACAGGCGTGAAGAACATCGCAAACCCAAATACATACCTGTTATACGTACCATTGTGTACTGAGCATGTATCATACTAGCTGAATCTAAACATTGATACAGACATGATTGTGTGCGTATACACATTGCACAAACTGTCTTGCATAATATTCACGCTTTTATGCATACATTCATTAAACATTAAATTTGTTAATTCACAGTCTCGCCTATGGATCTAAAATTGTCTGAGTACTTTCTTCATTTCGTTAACATAAACATGACTTCATATCATTATGATGATTCCAAACTTGACTTCGAACGTCACGATTCTGTATTTCATTCGTTTGCTTTGAAATACATGTATAACCAGCAATAACATTGTTTAGTCGATTAATGTTTCTGGGGACCAAGTCAGGAACTGTAATGGGGCAGGCTTGAAACTCCTTGTGCAATTTCTTGAAATATTATTCATTATTATGCATGTATCTATCTTTGAATGGGCAGTTAATATTAACCATCAAGTACACATTACTCGTGCCTGCATATTCTTTTTTATATATATATATATAGCCTACATCACATACACCTATCTCGATATAAACACGGATAATACCTGCATACAAACATAAATAATGTTGTTTAACGATTATTATCCACGATTCGTCTTTAGATTTTAGCATGAAATAGTTCAAAAATTATCTTGCGTCTAGTCTTTTTTATTTTGGTTTGTGTTTTTTTTTTTTTTTGGTCCAACTAATTGACGCTATTTATCATATAGCGTTGATACATTGGTAAACGAGTATGCATGACTGTATAAAAGTACGTTTGTATGCAGGTATTATCCGCGTTTGTAAGTCAAGTACTCAGTACACACACACGTGCCTGCATACATCACAGACACTATCTGCAAACAAACATGCATGCCAATGTATTATACACATGTTGTTTAAAGCTACAACACGTAGCATTATCCTCGTTTCGTCTTAAGCATGAAGAAAAAAAAAATGATTCAAAGACAATATCGATTCTTTTTGCGTCCAGTCATCTTTATTTTGTTTTGCTTTTTCTTAGTACTGTCAAATTACCTCCATCGCCATGCGTATTATTTACGTCGATGCAAACTGTCAATCAAATGCCCAAAAAACAAACAAACAAACAAACAAAAACAAACATGTAATGACTTCCCGTTCATAATGCCGTTCATAAATACAAACGATACTATATTGGACAATTTGATATGGCTTATACCATAGCAAAGTAGTAAGGGTTAATTTCTTTATTTAGGACAAAAATGGCAACCACGACAGCGTCACATTCATCTCACAATCTGCCCAGAACAAAAAACTGGCTTTACGGTCGATCATAATAATTATAATAGACAGGTATAAAAGACAGAATTGCCGATTTCATTGCATAATATTTCAACATCACAGTTTTAAGAAGGGAGTTGTGTGCCTAGACACATACAAACGTATAAGGCCTACAAGTGCACAAAGTAACATTGGGTCATGCGACATTGACGTAGGTTTCTTCTCTCTCTCTCTCTCTCTCCCTCTTTTTTTTTTTCTTTTTTTTTAAGTTTGGTCATGTTCCGCCTAGATATTGACGATTGGAAACAGCTGATTTTGCGGATACCCTATCTTTAATCATGGACCGATGCGTGCTCTGTCCATGATTCGTCGAATCCATCCTTTCGTTGAAAGATAATCTGCAAAATCGTCGGCCCTGTTCCGCCTTGACAATGACAATGAAACCATTTGAATTTGTGTTACGTAATGGCGAAACCCGCATCTTTAATCATGGACCGACGCGCGCCCAATCCGTGATTTTGTCTTCATTCATGGACGGACCGACGCGCACCTGGTCCATGATTCCTCAAATACATCCCTTTGTTGGAAGATAATGTGCAAAATCATCGGCCCTGTTTCGCCTTGACAATGATGTTTGAAACTCCATACGGCTCAGGTTCTATCAGCGCTCCAGAACTGAGTAAGTTGGGAGCACACAATGTTGCTTTGATGAAGTCTCCTGTCCAACTCACTTTTATAGCCGGTTTGGCAATCACGTTATTTGGTATGGTCTTAAATGCAAATTCAAATTCTAACATAAATTTAGTCATATACCAACTTGTAGCAAAATATGCAAATAAGGAAATCATATTCGTAGCATCAATGGACGCTAAAGCTTGGGTGAGTTGAGCTTGTTTCTACATGTAGTACTATCATACAGATCAATCGGTGAGGAGTGAAAAGGCGGGAAATGTTATGTGATGTGTAAGGCTGCTTTCACATAGAAGTATACTATTCGGGTATTCGGGCTCGTTTTTCGAGGGCACGCGAATAGCTTGAATCGAACGATAGGATTTCCTCACACCGGTTCACATAAGAGGGCACTATTCGAAAGTACCGAATACCTGCGAAAAGTATAGCAAACTGGGAATCGAGCTTGTTCGATTTTCTTGCAGCGTATACCGTCTCTCGTTTATGAAATAATGACACTTTTGGTCTGGATTTGCCCGTTAGCAAATATAAGCATGTAGACCGACATTCTGATGCAGTTTAGAAATTGTTTATAAGATTTGCTGCGATGTAGGAGGAAGAAATCCTCACTACATGGGATGGTGAGTTGACGGTGCGGGTGATGGTGTATTCGGTGCTCGAATAGCGAAAAGCGAATAGCGAATACCGAATACCGAATACTTCTATGTGAAAGCAGCCTTAAGTGTACACAACGGGATATAAGCAGGGTGCATGGATCTCTAAGAAACCATTTGAATTTGTGTTACGTATAATGACGAAAACCGCGTCTCTCGTTTCGATTGGTCGAGTCCATCCTTTCGCTTGAAGACATTCTTCAAAATTGTTGGCCCGTTTTATCCTGAAAATGTCGATTATGTTTCTGAACACAAACATGAAAATATCTGTTCAATTCTTAATTGTGCAGAATGAAGTATGAACATTATATGATGTTGTTTTGTACACATTAATGCATCCTTCGTATATGATTTGTTTTTCTGATATATTCTGCCATTAATTTCCCTATGCACAAGACTAGTAGCACATCGTTTATCTTTGCATTTCATCATTTTGTTCCAATATATCTTTGCATTTCATCATTTTGTTCCAATAAGATACCATTATCGTTCCATTTGATTTAATACTCGCATGTGGTGGTTGTAATATTATAGGCCTTTTGTTCATGCCGTTTATGATTGTAATAGCGTAATACATGTACCTGCATACAAACATGCATGCAAACTGGTTTATACTCATGTTCTTTAACGCTAGATATTATCATCGCTTAGTAATTAGCATAAAATAGTTCATTTTGCGTCCGGTCATTTTATTTTGGTTTGCTTTTTCTTACAATTATTGTCAAATTTTGAATACCTCCATCGCCGTGCATATTTACGTCGATGCAAACCGGCAAACAGATGCAACAAAAGTAATGACTTTCCGTTCATAAATACCAATTCAGTCCAAGGAATCTTCTTACCATGTATTTTGAATTTAAAAATGTAATGATAATATGCAGAGTTCTTGACTTAAGTCTAAATTTCATGCGCCTTCTTGCAGTTAGTTGGCGTCATATACGTCGGTTTGATTGGTGATGACTTTCATTAATGTTCCAGTGCGATTACTTTTCCGAGGAACGGAAAATTCATATTCCAAAGAAATACGTAATTAGGCAAAATATTTTGAAAATTAATGCGATATTTAATACTAAAAATATGAAGGTGATGTTTAAACTTGCCAAGTTTGTTAAAGTAATATTACAGAAGTTCTGCTCATAGTTCTTGTGAAAAGTTTATTGATAGGTATAGTATCTCATCTCTTGCGTGTTTTCTTTTTCAAAACTGCCATTTTGTGATTCTTTAATGCTGTACAATATTGTAAACATAATGTGAACATTTCTCATACTCCGGAAGGGGTCGAAAGATAAAAGTTCAAAGTTAAAAAGATACGACGTATAAGTAATCAGCTGTTATGGTTCTGTAGTTGTTAGCGACTGTGATTTTATCGGTGGCGTTTGGTTTCATAACATTCTCCATTACATGTAAAAAAAAAAAATACATATTCAGACATTATAAAATGGTCTGACAGTTCTTTTTTTTATGCCTCCGCCACGAAATGGTGTTGGAGTGGAGGCATTATTATTATTTTTTTTTTTTTTTTAGTCAGAACTCGCTACCAATATGACTTGTTGCCACGATAATTTTCAGATTTCAGTTACTTCATCATTTAAGCTGTTGTAGGGCATATATGTTTGAAAGATGTGCTTCATAAGAAATCACTTTTGATTTATGATTTTCCCGCAAACAAGTATTTTCATTGCTCGCCTATTTTTTTCTTTTTATTAGCTTACTGTCATATTTTTACGATGGTATTTGTTCTGTCTTTACATGGCAAGATTGGATTTTTTTTTTTTTCATCCAGGGTCAAAGAAGAAAGTGAAAGGAAGGAAATGAAGAAAAAAAAAAAACCCGAAACACCTGTTCAGCAGGCGCTTTTTATTGATATACAGTAGTACAATGGTGAATGCAATACATCAGAAATACCGTAGAGATATCAAAATAATTTGATAGTGGAAAAATAAGCAAAGAAAATGGGATTCCATCGAGTTCTGAAATGGAAATTAAGTTAGCATTACAGACTGGATTTGAGCAAACTGATTGTCTACAAATTAATTTGGTTGAATTTCTTCAGAGACATGACTTCAGGGACATAAATTTTGGTAGCACTACACACGAGTGAACAAGTAAAGTTAAGAAACAAAAAATAAATGAAAAAAAAAATGCTGGTCCCTAGACCACTTCTGTGCACGAGCGATTTTGCGAGCGTCAGCCCCCCGTGCACTGTCTGTGTCACTCGCGTCATGGGCCTCGATGTCTTGATCTAGGCTAGATCTAATCGTAATCGCCGTCAAGGTCATGGTCACTCGAAAATTGCATCATCAGAGCTCTTACATCAATACCACAAAGATTCAAGACTCATTATCATTGCTATCATGGTATTGTATAGGCCTACAGCCAATCTAATCCACAGCAACTTAATTAAAATCACTTCCATCATAGTCACTGTCACCAAACACATCGCATCAGCAAACGATTCAAACATCGCAGACCTAGCTAGACCTATCGTTCGATCTACTTGCACACAAAAATGAAATGGGAGGTGTAAAACTACTACAATGCAGTGTACTGTAGTGTTAAGCTAGTAAAGTTATGTAGAGTGATGAATTGAATACTGTAGTCTGTACAAGAAGACGATCGACGATGGCATTTTACCGCAAAAAAAAAGAAAAGAAAAGAAAGAAAGAAATATATGCACACAGAACATCTTGTGCCAGAAAAAAAAAAATGGCAGTGGTAAACCACGATGAGGAAACCCAGGGTGAAAACATGAAGCTTGAAGACGAACGACGAAGACACTTAACAATAAAAATACCCGAAGTGTACTAACAGAACACGGAAACAAACGAGTGGGTGTATGCAATTATTCAAACTTTGTCCTCTCGCACGACGTGACATGCCATGTCCGATCGTTCAATCAGAATAGAAAAAAAAAATAAACACTCGAACAAAAACTCACTCATATGCGAACGAAATAATCACTTAACAAAAAAAAAATATGAACAAAACACTTTCAGAAGTACGATTGCACTCTGAAAATAAAGGGATATAATGATACGAATGAAGAGAGAAAAGTGAGAGAAAGTGGACGGAAAACCTCGAAAATTTACGCCACACTAGCCTACTAGGACTACACCATGGACCTACAACATGCGACATGTATGGTAGCCCTACTGCTATCGACCACAGTCTTTTAAACCAGGGAGGTGAGACAAAATTTCCTCTCACCTCGTGTATATAATTGGCGCACTGAACACTTAGTACGCACTTCTCGTTTGCGTGCATTGTCAATGCAAAAACAGCGGTCGATCCTAATAACGAGATTTACCGCGGGGAGCTGAAACGAGGCGACGCAAGTTCGTCGGCGATATTTTTGCACTGAAACTTCGAATCGAAAAGGGAACAACGGCATTTGATGGAGCTGGATTTTCTCAATCACGTAGGTCAAGTTTTTTACGTGAATTTCAGTGTTAAATATTCTTAATCATCAAGCAAATAAACATTAGGCGGTCGATGAGTAGTAGGTCCAACCTTACACACAGTCTTGTGTACGGTACTGTACAGCTGCTAGCTAGCTGTATTACAGCCGGCCGGCCGGCCGTACGTACATTGTATACATGTACGTACACATGTGTGTGTGTACTAAAACCACCCAAACAGCGGGTCGGAGCGCGGCGAGCGATGTCACTGCACACACACTGTGTGTACTGTATACGGCAATGCATCTCCGAGTCGGAGAGTCGAGCGCGCGCGGACGAATCGTGTAAATACTTCACGTTTCGACGATTACACGGTTCGGGTCAGCGGAGGTCGGCTTCCGATATAACGTGTAATTCGCGCGACTACGCGTTTCCCCGCGAGCGCACTGACTCGGAACACCTTTTGAAACGTGTAGTCGTGCCAAATACACGATACTGGCGTCTGTGTGGGCACTCGTCCGAATCGTGTAAACGTGTCAGACTTTTTGGTGAGCGGCACTGTAATGCTGATAGAGTGAGATTGAATATTTGTTATAGTTGCAGTCACTCAGAGCAGCTCATCCCACTCTCTTTTGTTAACCCTTTCTCTGCCAGGGACTTTGGACAGTATGGACAGTGTATGGAGATTTCTATACCAGTTGTCACCCAAAGCTTACTAAGGGTTAACAGGTGTTTGGGCCCAATTGCTCATTCAAAGTACATTGTATGCCTCTGCAGTTTGCTGTCAGTCATAGGGAGTGTTGAGATGAATGTGCACCCCTCAGTAGGTCATTAGAGATTACAATTAACATCTTTATCATTTTTCATGAAGAAGTTTGGGTCAATAGGTTCAATCTGCCAAATAAGAATGCAGTTCTGATAGTTGAAAATATTATAGGCAGCACATTGCCCATACACAATGCCTTTATGTGTGTATTAGACTGTTGTGATATGAAGTAGCATACATGTAACATGTACTGCTCTTGTGTGTAGGCGAGTTTAATGCATTGTACATGTATAACTGTATTAGCAGTTGTGCAAATGCATGGAGATTAACATGGTTGATGTGGATGGAAGCAAGTATACTGCACTTCTGAACCCTTGTACACTCTAACATAATGTAGACCATGCATACTTGAATGTAGAACCCCTTTGATTGTGTTTTGCTGTCTCAATGCTATCTGAAAATGTTGCTGATTTTGCATGTTTTTTAATAACACTTTTAAGTATGCAGTGCAAGCTCTAGACTTGATCAAGGCAAACATCTTACCTTTGTCTTGGTTTGACGTGTTTTGTTTGTGTGTATGTTTTATTTCTTGGAGATGTTTTGTTTTCTGGGGGAAGAGGGGCAGAAGAAATGAACACTGCATCTATGTTTCTTTATTTCAACAAAAATCACTGGTGTGTAAGGTTTCATGATATACAATGTAATACATGGTGCAAGGAGAGAATAGTGCACTAACAACATGATTGATGTGGGATAACACAAACAACATGGTCAGGGTGTAGAATAATGTGTTAAAAAAGAATTATGAAAAATGTGTGTGCTATCACTCTACGTGAGTATACTTTTTATTCTTGTGTTCCAAATATGATTGTATGGATTCCCCGGATTCATGGAAAACATTGTGTAATTCTTTGATGTAAATGATAATTTTTAGTAATATAAAGTGAAAGTGAATTATTAGGAAGAATAAAGCTGGTTCCTGTTGTTTGTTTTGGTGTGTTGTGTGAGGATTGGATGGCATGGTTTGTTTGTTTGTTTGGAGTATGGAGATTGTCATTCATAGTCCAGTTTGCCACACTTTTTGAGAGAAACAATACATATTTAATTGCCTATGTGACTATTAAACCATCAAACTACCATTCTAGTTTTTGCACAGATAAAAAGAACCTTTGTATACTAGTACATGTACTGTGTTCTCTTTCTCCAGTGGACTGGATGGTAAGATACAGCCTCCCTGTCGTAATGTTTTGTCTGTATCTGTGTTTTTTTTCACACACACACACACACACACAGTCCTCTCACCCGTCTGTTTCTTTCACCCTGCTTCCCATTAATTTTAGCTCCTCTTTAATAACTGGTACATTTGTATCCCCCGTTTTCCTGCTTATCTGTGCTATATCTCAACGTGGTATACACTCTTGTGTCGTTTTTGCATTGTGTGTGTGTGTGTTTGTGTGCGGATTACGTTTTTGAAAAAAAAAAGAATTAACTAAAACCACTGGTGATACAATACATTACAATAATCATATTTGTATAACGCTCATATGGACTACTTAGTTGTTTCACAGCGCTGCACATCGTGTTTTGCGTAACTGACCGACCTTCTAGATAGCCATATACTGCATAACTTTCACATCGCGCGGCACTCGCAGACAGACACATAGAAACACGCAATGAAACTCGATGATACGTAACGCCGCCACTACATCTAATTTTATACGGATGACGTGCGCGACACCTGCAATTCTTATGCAATATGAAATTTATATGACCTAGCTGGACCATATGTAGAGAGATAAATAACAATGATATATCTCTGTGAGATAGACGTAGCATGACAAATTGGCACACGCACACTCATACGCACGTTTATATACACACACTTTTTTTTCAATGGTATTTATTAATTTCCATTCAAAGATATAAGGACGGTAAACTAAACCGATATTTCTGTACATTGTACAACATAAGATACTCGCATCATTTGGACATGATTGAAAAAATATATATATTATTTCGTTTCTGTGCACTTTGTTCACACATTAGAAGAATCGATAAAAGGTTGATAGCCCAATAAACACACTCGTCCATATCGAAATAGAATTTACATTCTTATTCATCACGCATAGAATACACAGCAGTATAAACCCCTAAACAGCAGGAAGACATTACTATAGAGATGACTTGTAGGCCTATATAATAGTACCTGTATACTGTATCTACCTCTGCGGGCATTGCGCTTCTAATGGCCATACACTGAGATCGTGCTTACAGAGTGACGAATGAGAACGGTTGGTCAGAATGTGATCAATTTCAAAGGTTTTCGCTCCTCCAAATTGTTGATGTCTATGCTTTCGTCATTCAGAATACTGATTAGTTCCAGAATACATGTACAATACGTCATGCACCTTTCTCCTAAATACGCTTAAAACTGTCTTAAAACTTTTTAATGCCTTCTTACATTTCACATATCGGAGTGTATAGAATTCCCGATTAGTCTTTTAAAGATGATTATGTGGATGTGAATGTCCGTTGTCGATATCAAGATGTAGTTTTGTACAACACAATAAGGACGAAATGAATAGAAGAAAACTTAAACCAAAATAGCGTGTCCGAGGGGTCAAAGAATATATGCCACGCCTTCTTTTATTGTTCTTATAACTCTGGTAGGTTGACTGTAATGGGTCAGTCGCGAATGCGATTTCTGGTCTACAGCCTACCAGCACGTGTTATCTGATCTCCTCATTGATGCTGCTATGGAGAATGCAGGAAACACTGATAATTTTTACTGGTTTCCCGCAAGTCTCGTACTTATTCTCAGTATGATTAAGATTTAATCGCTTTGACGATCTGGTATGATTCATACGAGGATGGCTTGACGCAATTACATTATACAATTTTTTTCCGCGAATGGATAACATGAACATGTGAATTAAGTGTACATTCCAAAAGGAGAAATGACATATGATATATAATCATGATAAAAAAAAACATGATTATGATAACTAACCACTTTGTAATACCCTTCAGTAATGACATCTTATTCAGTGATTATACATGATAAAATTGCTATAATGTTGATGCTGGTGAGAACAAGATACGGATAGAGAAAAAAATGTAGGCTTACTTCACCGTGATGTAATATTCATGGTGGATATAAGTGCTATATATACCATGTAATACACAAACACATTTATTTCGTGACCTTTACCACCGCACGTGTTGTGTGACATAAGATTCTCAAACATAGTAGATGTTTTTAGATTTCTTTTATTTATTTTTTTCATTCTAGCGTTTCTTTTCAGAAATTGTTGTCATAGTATTTGTTCGTGGATATCTTTCATGTAAGATATTGGTCTGTGATATACGCAGAGTGCAAATAGCAATAAAAGATCCACTTATTGAAATCACGTCCGAACGTCTCGTTTATAAATATTTTCATGGAAATGAATGTTAACTTGTTTAGAGGTAAGGTGGGCTGTAAAGGTCGGCAACTCGTCCCTATCCCTTTCTGGTCTTCATCAACTCGACTTGCTGAGTACCAACAACTCGTCGATCCTGTCGGCTTCTCGTCATCAAGTCGACTCGCCGAGTTCTACGACTCCAGTCTTCAGATCTTTTCGTTGTAAAAGAGTTTAACGTACCATCATTTTACATCTCTTCTTCCCATTCTGTAACTCGATGATTTGCAATTTTCTTGAACATCTGTTTTTCTCGTTTTCTCATCATAATTTTATTAACCCGTCAAGTTAATGAAATTAACAACACAGCCCATGTTCTCGTCAACTCGTCACAAACTTGGTCGACATTGTCAGAAAAAAAAGAAAAATTGAAAAAAGACTTGCCGAGTTTAATCGACTCGCCATGTCGTCTGTACGTCGTATGCAAATCGTCACTGTAAGTCCAATCAATTCGTCTTTATTCCTTTCATTCTAAAGGAGTCCTTTTGCCGAATTTTTAAAAACATAATGCACTCAGACTGTTGCCCCCCCCCCCTTTTTTTTTTTATAAATGATGATCAATTGAATAGTTGCAATAAGCTGCATTTGAAATTTCGGTTACTATACTCTCCTTCTTATCAGGTTGGCACACTGGAAAAACAACGACAAGCAAACAATTTTTTTTATGTACAAATTTATGTATATATGAAGGGTTTGTTTGCAAAAACCGATAAGTCCATTTTTGAAGATTTTGAAGTACAATCTCTGTCATAAAGTACAAAATAATACCTTTTAAATGATATATTGGTCACTACATATAAAGGTATAGTTTTGAAGTTATGGTCAAAAGAAGCAAACATTTTCTTATTATTCTCTTTATTTTTCTTGACCTTTAATCGCAAATATCTCCATTTGGCAAATATGGACTTATCGGTTTTTGCAAACAAACTCTTCATATACACATACCATATGTCAAAAAAATACTATCGGACTTTCCGTAACAATAACTTTAAAGATGGTGAATCAACCCCAATCAGTTTTAGGTGTGGAACTATGTGTAACTTATTACCCACATCTTACAGAAAACCCCATCTGATTTGCTTTGGTGGTCAAAGAGAAATTAAGGATCTTTGTAGAGCACGTCAGAAATTCCTTCCCTTCAAATTTTGTCTATTGCATTCACAGCTGCAAGAGCATCCAGTTGCTAAACTTGGAAGAAACGGGCCGATGACATACTTTGCAACATCCACATTTCTCTGTGACCACTTAGCCAACTTGAATGGGGTTTCTCTCAGAATAGTTTCATTCCCTGAAATAGCATGCAGATTGTTTAATCATTTGGAAAGTAATCAATGCGGAAATCCGATTGTATTTATTTGCGGGGGGGGGGGGGGGGCATACTGTATGGATAATGTATGTACATAACATTCACTAAGTCGGTGACTACACGTTTTTGGTGCTTTATGTCTACATCACTCTGAGCTTCATGTCGCCCACACAAGGCGCGAGAATCTCGAAAAACATGTAGTAATGAAGCACTGACGAACCTCCAAATACCTGTGTGAGTGTTTATTATACGCTCTGCCATCTCGACATCGAGCACTGTATGAAAAATAGGCTTCGCAGCATGTGTGTGTGTGTATGTGTGTGTGTGCGTGTGTGTGTGTGTATGTATATATATATATATATATATATATATATGGGAGTGTTTAAAATCTTTGTTAAAACAGAGATTTAATGAAAACTTTAAAAATTCATAACATCTGAATGGACTGTTGTACCTTCCTCAAACTTCATAGATGTGTTAACTCTTTCACCATTTCTCAATTTACTGAATCCAAATGATAATTATATCAAGAAAATTTTCCCTTTAGGTCTTTTTTCTTGAAGATGGGGATTGTGGAGAGAAGGGGTGTCATCTACACGTGCATTACACATATTTCATTCTTTCAAACACAGGAAAAACTCATGGAATCACTCATCACTACAACACACGAATAACAAAAAAGACAGAATCACAGACAGAAAGGCAACATGTGAAATGTGATAAAAAATAATGTTAATCTGCACTTCATCAGATTCCAGTGACAGTTTGGGTGTAGTACATAGAGTGATAAACGTTCAAGCACAATTCTGTAAAACACCAGAGTGTTGCATGCATATGAATACAAAACAAAAAATGGGACATGATCATAACTTTCTTCCTCAAATCTTCTCTCTGTGATGATTTCTTCTGAAGTCTTACAGATGTCATGATCAGCACTAAGAAGAGACCAAGCCTGAGGAGGGACAAAAATACTCGCCTATGATGACTACTGTTGAGAAATTAAATGTGAATGTCCAGAGGTAAAACTTGGTAAAAGTCCACACAGCTCAAGAGCCTTAGAAAGGAACTGCTGAAATACCACAAAGGCAACAATCCTGTAAACAACCTCACATTAACACACACATAAAAATATCTCAAGCAAACATATATTTCTAGTACCTGGTGGACTCATTATTTCCTTTTGTTTGGTCTCGTTCTTGGCTGGAACAACTAGATTTCAGATAAATGATTCAAAAGTCCTGATTTAGTTTTGCAAGACACATAAATACAGCTGTAGTTGTTGTTTTTTAGTAACTGTATTTTTTTCAGAACCAGCACATTTTCACATGGTAGCAATCTGCTTTTTTAATGACTTCAAATAGAAGGTGAAAAGTTTACATAATCAAGGAGAGCACCTCATAGATCCTTTCTTAGCTACCTTTGTCACTATGGTCAGTTCTGTATAGACTAATACTGCAGGCAAGCTGTGTCAAAGTGGAGTCTGGAACAGCAGACTACGTTAAAAGCCTGATTGAATAGGAAATCTCATTATATACAACTGGCAAAATAAATTTACATTCTTATGGGTTTTCTCTCTTTCAATTTCAGAGCCTCATTTTGCTTATTAAATTGCTGAGTAAACATGGTCATTGTGATTGTCTTTTTTATGCACTGTGTTATCAAACCATGGGGGTGGTTTATAAAGAACAACTTAAGAACGACTGGTGATCAGTTCTTGTGCTGAATTATTGAAATTCTGATAAGTATAGCACATCAGAACAGCTTTATGAAACACCCCCATGTTTCTCTTCTAAATCAACCTCAACTTCATCATTGGCAATAAATGAAGAAGCTTCACAAGTTCAGTGTACATTCAACATTCTTATTGACAAAATAAAATTTATAAAATTACAATATCTAACTAAAACTCATACATCATTGCTCTACATTTAAGAAAAAAAATTGCCACAAAGTCTGGTACATTCATGTATATTGTACACAACAGTTTGTTCAATAAAAGAATTTGTATGATAAAATTTCTTCTTGTGAACACTAACCTCTAAAATGTCTCAAAGAGCATCATTTACCATGTATCTATTTCTACAGAGTTTAAATATAATTATTCATCAAACTCCAGCTAGAAAGTAAAAAAGAAAGGGGAACAGGACTACATTACAGAACTCAAACCTGGTAGTGGCTTGCTCAACTGTGGATGAGTAAAATAATCATATCTAATAACTTAACTACTACCATAGATTCAAGTTACAGATCTGTCAGCAATAAGCAAAAGGTGTACACACAATGACAGTCTGTGAATTTCCACACCATTGATGACATTACACTAATTTCTTCTTACACAGGAGCAATTTGGAACAGTACATCAAGACAGACAATGATTTAATACCCAAGTAAGGAACATCATCAATGCTGTCAGCAAATTAAAAGATAAAATGTTGCATCAATGACATACAAAAGGGAGAATTAAAACAAGTTCTTCAAAACTAATCTCAAGGCACACTAGCATTTCACATCAAGATCTTACAATGTGTGCCCCATTGGAATTATTGGATTCTAAAGCAAAGCAGCTCTTAATTTGACAGCAATATAAACAGCTAAAAAGAAAAAAAAAAAAGAAAAGAAAGGTGATGAGTTCTAAAAAACTTATCCCAGCATAGTTTGGCAAATGATTTTGAGGCAGTAATGTTTGAGCTGACATGCAGATGAATATGAATAACAATTTCCACATTCCATTGTTTCATTCTTCAGCACTCATTTTGTCTACTGTTAATTTGTAAATAAAAGTCATCATAAATTCTTGTTATAATCTTTGTCATCAAAACCATCATATTTTCTGTAGCATTTAATAAAAAGTTTTGCACATGATCAAATATGTTTGGCAAATGTCCCTGTTTAATGGGAAGTCAGAATGTGATATTATGAATTATGTCTATGAGTATTTGGATGAGTCATGGCATAACATGTTATAAATAAGCTGCTTGCATCATTGGCTGCTTACTTTTCTGTTTTTATTAGGCAATATTTTGTGTATACAAAGTATTTGCTGCTTACAAGGGCATGGCTCATAAAAACCTTTGGTAAGCTGTTGAGGTTGCAGCAAGCACTTTATTTAAGAGAAGTTTGCCCAAGTTCAAACAAATATTAAACTGGATTACATCGTACTTTTGTTTGCTGCTTTTATGGATATCAAGATATTAGTCAGCTATTTCAGTCCCATTCAATTCAATCATTCTTATGTGGTGTATGGATACTGGGTTTAATTTGAAGGCCTACCATATTAATGATGGAGAGCTCTGGTGCAAAAGACTTTTTCCTACTCCCCCCCCCCCCCCCCCCAAGCATGACTCAATTTGCCAGCTACTTCAAAAGCTTTTGTGGTTTATGAAGAATGAATGGTCTTTCACAAAAGTGGACAGTGATGCCAAGTTCAAAAAATCTTTATGAGTGAGATTTTCATGACTAGGGGGTGTCCCCCCTCCCATGGTAGGGAGCTTTGGTTTTTTTTTTATTACTAGCTCTTAATGATGTGATCTGGTGCATACTTAAGTAACTAGAGAGACAAAAGGGAAATATATCTTCAGTTGCAACTGTCACTTTAATCCTTTGATCTATGCTCATATTTTTGGCCCAAGTTGCAAACTTCACCCAATGCGTGAGAAAAATGGGTGCCATGCGTGAGATCGTGAGACAGACCCTAAATGCTTGAGTCTTGAGACTTGGTAGCTCTGAAGTGGATAAAATTTAGCAATTGCCAATATTCTGAGCCTGAGAGGAATTGATGCCTCTACCAAAGGCTTGCACTGACCCAAATCATCATCACCAGCACCACTGGAATGGAATGCATGGTTGTCCATAAAAGCAAGCATTAAAAACAAACTCAACCATAAATAGACATTTTCATCAATTCTGGATGATAAAATGAGTATACATTTATATCTCTATATTTTTTAATCGTGTTTCTGCAGCCTTTTAAAATTTTTCATGATCTCTATCAACAATCTGACCAGGGCCCCGTTGCAAGAAAGTTGCAATCAATTGCAAATAATTGCTAATTTTGAAACAACCATTCTGATTGGCTCAGGGTCTGCCCTATTAAGAAGACATGCATGCAACAATGATTTTGATTGGCCAGTGACAATCAGTTGCAAGTTGTGTTTAAACGCAAAGTTTCTAGCAACGGGGCCCAGATATGCTTTGTCCAATGCCAGTCCATTGATGTTTTCATGTATTTACATGTCCCCTAGAAATTTCCTCTATAATCACAAGTCATGACACCACTTACAGCAAGTGTGTACTGTCAATCTAAGCTGATAGCTCATTGGCTGTAAATGTCCCTCTGTCAAACTTTCTGCCCATTGTACATGATGATAAGACTATCTGGTGGATTGTGTGCAAGCATGCTGCTGCAATGTCCATTTATTACGTGCTTTCAAAATCCTCTGAAGAACCACTTTGAACCCGCTCTTTTTAAAGCGTGAGTTAACCACACTACTGGTAGTTATTTTCTGTATAGGCCTGTTTTCTCTAAGATCTTGTGGGCTTTTTTGTTTAAGTGACACAAAAAGCAAATTATTGTAGCATGTTACCAAGGTTTTGACTTTTGTGACTTTCGAGACGTCTTCTGGTGATACAAGCATACTTAAAAAGTAGACTCTAACTCATGGAAAGTTTGGTATTCTAGATCCATCAAAATATACTCATACACACATACACCCATACACACACACACATACCCAGAGGGACAGCTACAACATTTCTAAATTGCATTTTAGTCTTAAAACATTACCAGTAGAGTAAAACATGACCCCGGCCTTTAAAAACAATGGAAAAAACAAATGTTTACTTGACTTGCTGATTCTAAGTCTACCAAGACCACCACACAATTTTACTCAAGCAAGTCATTTTTGACTTAGCACTCAGTTGAAAGACTTATCGCTCTTTTGCCTCACATTTTTTTTTTTTTCCTTGGGGAGAACCAGCAGTCCACATTTTTTTTTTCCTACAACAGCAGAAGACAGTAAGTATACAGCACCATGAAAAATATCAGATTGTCTACAATGCTCTAGAGGAGAGCATTCTATCTACAGAGTAGAAGAAACCTTTAAATGGACTGATAACTAAGGACAGAATGAAGTAAAGAAAGACACTATATTTCAATCAGTGTTACACCAGATTCCAGACTTTATGGAATATTTACCCTTGGAGGGTATTCTACAGTTACCACAACACGAATACAAAAACAAATTAACATGGTCTCTGAAGGTTAACATTGTCTCTTGGAGAGTATAAGATCTCAGCCTGGAAAACATTCTCCAGGTTGTCCTTCAATCCTCACCATCGCTCTTCTCCCTTCCTTCCACCGATCTTCTTCTCTGCCTTACATTCCACTCTCCCTCATCATCCCCAGCAGTCCCCTTCAAGACGTCCTGACTTTCCCCGCCGTCTGCTTCCAACGCTGGCTCAGAATCCTCCATGGGTCTCGAAGACTCGCCCAGTTCCTCAGGAGCTGGGACAGGGGGCGAGGGCGCCACTTCACCAGACCCTTTCTGCCGCCTCTGTGCATCCTGCTCCAGTTCCTCCAGGAGTCGTGGATCCTTTAGCTCGGGACACAGCTCTAGGAGGGCCAGCTCCAAGAGGTTCTGGATTTATCAAAAGCGAAAAGATGGGCATCATGGCACGCTATATGACAATGACTGCTATGCCTCCCAAACACCATACTGGATAATGACCTTGACTTCCCATGCTCCTCTGTCCCTGATGCAGAACTGATTCCCTTCTTCCATGAAATTCCCCTAAATACTCTCACTTTTGTATACTTGCAGAAAATATCAGTGTCAGTCATTAAGTCTAAAAATTTTCACCATATTAGGATTCTGCAAAAAAAGAAAAGAAAAAAGGAATTTAAAGGGATAGTATAGTGTTGGGTGAGGTGAGGATTCAGCTTTAACATTTTGCGAGACGCTTAGAAACCACTTTATGAAATGTTACAGAGCATACAATTTTAAGGAGAATTGAAGCAAACTTAAAGCTCAGCATAAACAGACAAAAGGTAATCCGATCAGATCAGATCAGGTCAGGTTCTGAAACCACCTACAGGGGGTGGTTTCAGAGCCTGCTATAGCAGCCTCTGCTGCAGTATAAATGCTAGGGGGTTCGAGAAGCTGCTTTTTAGCTGGCACGGAAGTTATCGCTGAAGGTCATCACCCTCCAATGTAAACAACCCAGCCATCCAAACATATCCCCGCTGAAGAAAGCCACGCAACATGCACACTTTCGTGAAAAAGCCCACACTGTGTATCAGAGGGGAGGAGCCTGTTGGGCCTGCTATAGGACCTGCACCTGTAGGGCCTGCTTTCAGCTCGTGCAGTATAGACAAGAGACCGCTTTTTTCACGCGGGCTCTTGAACCTCCTCGAGGAGACTCGAAAACCTGTCTGCAGTATAAATGGGGTAATAGATCACTAATTTATTTTTCATGTAGATAGCTTGATGTTTCTTCTTTTTTTCTATTCATCATTTTATCATATTCCATTTCAACCAATCGGTGCTAAGATTTCCAGTATAATAAATTCCATCCTCTTACAAGAGACACAGAACAAAAATAATTCACCTCCATGTTAAATTAGTGTGAAAAATTGCTCTCTTTTGCATTCAACTGCAATGTATATTGCCAAATGCAGGCAGAAATTATGTTCTTCTCATGTGAGTGGCATGGAACACAGTAAATAACATCTTAAATGAATCACTGCTGAACTAATGTTCAACTGTTCTATATCAATATGGAGACATCCCTTTGAAGCCAGTGAACAGTTTTAAAACATAACAAGAACAACAAGAACCCTGCCAGAAAGAAAAAAAAAAAAAAAAAAAAAACATATCAAGACTTTATTTGGTCACTTTTAGAAGCCGAAGATAAGAAGGCATCTTATAATCACTCTTCAGACACACACACAAAGAAGACATGAGAATTGCTGAAGTAAACATATCTCAACAATCACATTTTGCGGCACACTCTCCTTAAAAAGACAAAACATAAAAATGAATAAATAATGAATTTAAAATCCCCTTTCCTGCAGGCACAAAGTGAGAATAAATAGTCACACTAATTGCACAACAAGTCTGGAGGTTCCAATTTAGACATCCTTTGATGTTGTTTTTTTGTCTAAAAAGACAATGCACTAAATGCTTTTAAGGCTATACATTTCCCTCCCATGTCATTCCATTAGGGAAGCATTCAGAGAAGCCTTTCAACAAAATTAAAAGAGCAAATGAGCCTTTGGCATGGTAATGTCTGAGAGACTAAATTTAGCCTTACACAAAGACACTTCATTTTGGGAAAAGCAAGCTTTACAGCTGCGCTTCTGGATTCTCAACAATGATTAGACACACTGATGCAGGCTGGCTACAGTGTGGCTTGTTAGCAAGACTACAGCTAAGACTGCATCCACTATAAATATGGGATACAGTATGTGACATACAGTTCTCATGAGCAATTTTCACCTCAAAATATTATTGTAAGCAAAATTTGGTGATGTTTTTCCCTGTACCATCTCTAATCTCTGTACTGACATTTTCACCATTCTGCTCTTCTCCTTCCAGTATGCCTATCAAATATCAATTTTCCTTGAGTCTGCTGCCCTTAAATAGACCCTAATAATAAGATGCAAAACAGAGTTGTCAGATATAGAAGCATAGGGTTTCATTAAGTCCTCGCTCACAGCACAGTACTTACATAGAAAATATGTTTGTTGGTGCGGACGTCTTGCAGGGCTTCAAAAATCTTTATGGCTCCAAGACGGCTGTTACCCTTCCCAAGCAGATTCTGCAGGAAATCTGCAAGAAAAAGAGCATTGCATAAGTGATTGATACAGATGAAATGGCAATGTGCCATGACAGGCCACTATGAAAGGAGTGTTAATTCAAAAACAAACCAACAAACTAGATCTGTTTCTGATGAAAATTTAACTACTGCCATCTGTCGAAACCTACAACCAAATATAAATGTGGATCGAGTGAAAGCAGCAATCAGCAAAGTTTAAAGAAAATTGGACGATTGATTCACATGTTATGAATTTTTAGAAATTTGGTGCTGTCATCAGCACTACAGTTCATGACAATATAAAGAAAATATATGGAGAATTTCATAAAATTTCATCTTTCATCTCAAGTACAGGGAATTATCAATCCCTCTACTTTCTGGAAAGATAAGTTATGTGTTCTTTCATTTTGCTAGGACAGTGAAAATATGTTGAATTTTCTGTTTATTTTCTTTATAATGTTGTCAATACATGACATCACTAACTGTAGTAGTCTTCTTATCTAGTGATGACAGCACCTAAACTTTAAAAATTCATAACTCTTGAAGTGAAGCGATGGTAAGATTTTCCTCAAACTTTGTTGATGTGTTCTACTAATACCGTTGCTTTCACACAATCCATATTATTATGTGGATTTATGTTTTCTTCACGTAAATGCCCCTTCATTCAAAATTAGATAGTGATTGATTGATCTTGACCACTGACCAAGGAAAGACTTAATCCTTTATGAAAAGAGAAAGTATTTTTCAAGAAATTTCTATCCATTACACAAAATGCTATTTAATACTATAAAATTTATACCTAGTAAAATTTATGATCAGAAAATGACACCTTAAATTCATTTTGTTGAACTTTGACACCGACTTTCCACGTCTGTCACTTCCACAGGTTGCTGCAAAAAGTATCACTACTCAGTTAGAATATGTGAAATTTGGACATTCTTGTTTTAAGTCCTATCTTGACAAAATTTCTCCTACTATGTTCATCTTTTCATTATAGACCCTGTAGCGTAGGAATACCATGGAGTGGAAAGGCTGGCCCGGTTTGAATTTATTCAAGAATCCTCATAATGAAATGTGTACAATTATATCACTGATCTTTATGTAAGTACACACTCAGCCATAGAATATAGACATGAGTCAATCGTTAATGAGTGTATAATTTGATGCGGGCATTTGCTGAGCAGTGCTATTCATGGTTTTAAAATGTATCCCAGTTGGCAAGAAATGGATCGGGCCACCGATGAATCCCCACGATACTGGTTCTTTAAACATCATCAATGGTTTTGCTTTAAAGCTTTGTGGGAATCCAACTCACCAGGTAGATTTTCCAGGAACTTATCCCTGGCCTCCCTCTGAGTGGCCCGCTGTTCCTCCAGGCTGGGAGATGGCTGGGCCTGGGCCAGCTCCCCTTCAGGCCACATGGAATCTTGGAAGTAATGGATGTAGAACAGAACCATGGACTCCGACGTCAGCCAGTCCACCGTCTCACGCAGCTGTCTACAAAACACAAAATTGGCAAAAATTGAATTGATTTAGTGTGATTGAAGCTTATTCTATCATGTTTTCTGCAGCTGCAATGATGCAAGACATGATGTGTGTAAAACATTACACAAAGATGAAACCAGTATGCAAAGCTCAGTTAAAAATAACAATAGTTTAATAGACAGAATGTGAAGTGGTGCAGTTAAGCAATTGTCGACTAGGCTACATTCATCTCCAATGATACCATGAATTATTCATGCTAAAAATGTTTTATCAACAATTTTGCGATTAAACCACCCTCCCCTTTGCAAAGTCGTTACTAAATCATGACAATTTTACAACAGCTCAATATGAAAAGTATGTGACAGGGAAATGTGTCCATGAGAAACATGCATGGCCATGTCATCATTACCTCATCAAATTTTGCAAATGGGGTTGCAACCAAATAATCCTTTTTGAAAGACTAGAAAAAAAATCCAATCGTAATTATGGCTTTCTTTGTTTTTGCCTAATTCAATGAAGTTTGTGCCATTTTGTTTAACTTTTAACATGCATTTGATTTTCATTACAACATATCTGCTCTGCAATAATTTGGGCTAAAAAGCAACTATTGCTTGGTTTATGTTGAGGCTGAACACTACAAGTGGCCCCATAAAGGGAATCTAGGGCAAGATAATGTTTGTGGATTCTTGAATGCTTTACATGTGACCACGCTGTGGAATGTCCTATAAAGTCCTCTAAAGTTTAGAAAAAACTAGAAATGTCGCTACAGCGACTGGTTATACCCCCGCCAAACAACATTTCATAAGCTTTGGTCAAAAAACTGAGGAAGCAGTTAAATCCGCAAGATCTTTCCTTGATCTTCTGCCATTAATATGCCGTTACCATGGCAACGTACTTTCGGGTACTGTCGAAAAATGTGTCTTGCACATCTACAACCAAAGGCACACATCTGTACCAAGTTTCATGGAAATTGGGCAAAAACTGTGGAAGTAGTTTGCAACACAAAATTTTCCATCATTTTGGCTCATAATATGTGAGCGTGTTACCATGGCAACATACTTTTTGTAACTGTCAAGAAATGTGTCATGCTGACCTATATCCAAAGACAAACATTCAATATGAATTCCATGAGAATTGGAAGAACACTGATGAAGCAGTTTTGCCATGAAGCAGTTTGCCCTATATTTTACCAATAACATGCCGTTACCATGGCAACGCACTTTTTGCCACTGCGGAAATATGTGTCTTGCACATTAACATATTCAGATGAACATCTGTACCTAATTTCATAAAAATTGATCAAAAACTGTGGGAGGAGTTCGCGACGCAAGATTTGTACCCATTTTTGCCCATAATATGCCGTTACCATGGCAACATACTTTTGGGTACTGTCAAAAAATACGTCTTGCACATCTACAACCCAAGGCACACATCTGTGCCAAGTTTTATGGGAATCGGTTGAAAACTGAGGAAGTAGTTCGCGACGCAAGATTTGCAACGGACCGACCGCCCGACCGACCGCCCGACCGCCCGACCGTCCGCTGATTCCTATATACCCCCTTCAAACTTCGTTTGGCGGGGGTATAATTACTGAGTTAAAAGTATTCTTGCTGCAAATTGTAAAAATATTATATTCTTCTAATGACAAGATACAAACATATACTACAAACACAACTGATTAAAAAAAGAACAAACTCACTTGGTGACAATGTATCACCATTTACAGATTACTGAATTAGTGGTCATCTGCTTATAAACTGACACTACTTTCAATTCTGGCTACGACAAGACAATGCGCCATACAAAATTAAAAGAACATGTTTGTGATTTGCATGGTATCTCAACTCACTTGTTGATGGTTCTTCCAAACGTCGCTTGAACGAAGACGATGAGCGTCCGCCTCAGCCAGCGGAACATCCCATGGAGTTCAAAGACTTCACTGATCAGACTGTAGATGGGCTCTGCAATGGAATCTTTTCTATCGTGGACACTGGAGATATATATTACCAGAGAGAGAAACAATCATACATGAATTTATCACATCAAGTTCTGAAATATACATCTGTCACCTATGAACTGTTTATGTGGTATATTTTCCAGTGTTTTATTTTTGTGAGTTTCACAAGTCAAATAGTATTCATGAAATTGACAACTTGCAAAAATATTGCCTCCTCTAAAACAAATATACCATTTACTGTAAAACCAAAAATTTTCGCGAGCATGAAATGTTCGCAAGGAGCCAAGATTCATGCAATTAAAATGGACGCGTAAGTTCCTGTCTACATTATGCATTGAATGCCAGTGGCAATTTGCTAAAAATTCATGCCGCGAAAGAGGCTGTTGGCTCCAATTTTTGAAAATTTCATGCAGCAAATATTTCTGGTGTTACTATATCTTCTCAAAGGAGGAAAATCACCAACTTATCTCCTCAAAGGGAAAATACCCATTTCTCATTCTATCACTGTGGCTTCAGATTATGATTTCAGTGGCTCAGAAAATTGCTAGAAAGGCAGTTACAATTACAATTGGTAGCAGTTCAACTAGAGCTTATGAGATGTGAGCATTTCACTTGTTGCCATGAAGACTACAACAATAATGATAACATACAATGCACTCATACCTCTTAAGTAAATATGCAACAAGTCTTGGCTGGTCACTACAGCTTTTTGCATGCCACATGTAGAGATACACAGAATTAGTGATTCAAGATATCTATTCCTCGGTGACATGACATTTGCTCCTGCAACAGTTGCTCCGGTGATATTTCCTCCAAGGACTTAGGATTGTGATAGGGTTTTGGGTTTAGTTTGATGTGAGGATTAGGATTAGGGTTACGGTTATGTTTGTGGGTTGAATTTGATGTTTGGATTAGCGAGCACACATTTCTTGGGAGCGATTGTCGCAGGAGCAGATGACATGGAACCATTCCTGGACAATAAAAATAGTGCCCTTTTTTTTTGGGGGGGGGGGAGGGGGAGCTGGAGATATGGTCATATGACAGGCCTCAACTTGACCACCACACCTGATCAAGGGTAAATACATAAAATGATTTACTGACCTCTCCTCCTCTGCATCCGTTTCTGCAGCCAGACTTGACCGTTCCTCCACAGAGAGCGGGTTCTTGAATATGCTGGCCAGCGAGAAGCCGCCCTTCTTTGTCACAGGCCTAACACACAAGATGGTAAAATGTCGGTTATTCATACGTCTGGGAGGAATCCTATTGCAAAGTTTCCATACATGTCGAGGCACTCACTACATATACAGCACTCAACATGAGTAGAGATGGCAGTGCACATTTTAATACATCAAATCCCAGACATTACAATTATATGGACTGATGCTGTGTATTTCCATTGCATTTTTACTACCTATTGTTAATATTTCATTAGATATAGTTAGAAATTTTGTTTCATTTGAACCCTTTGACATTCATTCAATAGCCTCTTAATGTCAAAATCTATGACCAATGAGAATATAAGCCTTTACTGTAAAAATGGAAATTTTTGAACGAGTAATTCTTTGCACTTGATTGGGTAAGATGAATTCTGTGGAATTAAAACACACAGTAGCAATACAAAGAAAAAGGAAACAATTTTGTGTGCTTTTATTTTTGTCCTAGTTTCATGTCTGTGAAATGTGTGAAAAATTCCATGCAGCACAAATGTCCACTTTTGCAGTAATTCCAGAGGAGTTAAAGGGGATGGCTAGTAACCGATCAGTGGGAATCAGTGGGAATGCTGAGGGATGATTGTTCCAATCCTTGTGGGATTCATTTAAGAGTACATTATATATCTACTGTTGTGTGAAAATTATTTGCTTCAGAACGGTCTCATATTCAAGTAATGTGCAGATTAATGCCCCGTCACTAACCAGGCACGCTGACCTGGAAACATTAAACTGCACATCAGTTGAATATGAGACCATTCTGAAGCAAATAATTTTCACACAACAATAGATATATAATGTACTCTTAAATGAATCCCACAAGGATTGGAACAATCACCCAAGCATTCCCACTGATTTTCACTGATCAGTTACTAGCCATCCCCTTTTAAGTTCCCACATCTATTTTGAATTGTGAAATTTATCCACACAACGAGGGTAGAGTGGGTCATAAGATGTTTTACAGGTCTAGGAACGATACATTACGGTGGCTCCTCCAGCAACAAGTGAGGTTTGGGTACGAGAAACGAGTACAGCGCCTCACTGGGCCTCAGCAGGTCGTCTCCTAGAACAGCCTGCAAATGGGGGAAAATTCAAACAACAAAAAAATGTGATAACCAAATTCTCACAGCAGTAAAAACATAGATGAATCTATTACCATCTTCCAGCCAGACTTATATCTTCTATACAAGAATGTTTAGCATCTTTGTACTTCTGTTGTTAAAGGGTGTGTACAGTTCTGGTCGAGGTGAGGATTTAGCTTTTAACGTTTTGCGAGATATTCAGAAATCACTCTATGAGATGTCAAAGAGCATGCAGTTCTAAGGGGTATCAAAAGTTTATTCGATGAAAATCGGTTTTGAAATGGCTGAGATATCCAAAAACAAGGTGAAACAAAGAGATCCTAATAAAGTTGTGGCATGTCGCCTTTTATTATTAGCAGTTTTTTGGATATCTCGGCCATTCGAAAACCAATTTTCATCAAATAAACGTTAAATCCGTCTTAAAATTACATGCTCTTTCATATTTCATAAGAGGCTTTTCATTATCTCACTTAGGAATGTTCAAAACATGAATCCCCACCTCAACCAGTACTGTACAGTCCCTTTAATTAACATTTCTAAGGGACTAAATGTCATCATTTCATCTGGCAGATTCAGAGTGAAAGAGTGTCTGAAAGATTCTCTTAAAATGACTATCTGGTATTTGAAAAGTGAAATATTGCTTGACATGCATAAAATAGAGTGTGCGCATTACATATAATTCAAAGAGAATTTCAGCAGGAGTTTCATAGTGCAGCGTAGTAGAGTATAATACAATGTATGTAGCAGCTGTGCCCTAGATAATTTGTAAAGCGCTGTGAAACAGCTTATGGTTTGTCAGAGCACTATATGAATGTAATTATTGCATTGTATTGTAGCTCTCCTTCAATGGAGCATCTGTGTAACTTACTGTGAGATACTTTTGGAGTTCCTCCTGGGATCGCTTCAAGAATTCATTCATGGATTCTCTGTTGAAGAGCTTCTTGTTCATCTGAGGGAGCTTGACCTTGTTCAGCCAGTGACTGCACTGTGTGTGTCAAATAAAGAGTAACATTGACTGAGTCAGTCGAGGAAGAGGCATCATTCATGGCAAGGCAAAGTCATGATTTGCAACCATGCTAATCATGCTCCCTAATTGGGCACAGTGGGGGATTCAAAAACTGGTAAAGATAAATCATAACAAAGTTCTACATTACCCCGTTGAGGACGAGTCATGAGTATACTCGGGCAGGTGTCTATGGGAAATGCGTGTTGTAATAAAATCAATTGGGCCTCAATGGTTTAGCAGATAACAACATTCCACATATTAAAAGCAGGTAGCAAAACTGACTGCGTTTGGTACTCTTATCTACAAACAAAAATAAGCAGTGATGCCATATCAATATGGCTTTAAATCCATCAACCAAGCAATTTATATGAAATTATGACAATCAAATTTTTAATTTCTCAATTCATATTCTTATGAGGCAAAACATGCACTGTGTAGTACTTGTAGACCTTTCTTGCACTCAGTATGTTGGTGTTACGGCACAACACCAGCAGTTTTAGGGATAGACAACCTGACTGAAGTACATCTATTGGTCATTGTCACTGGCATGTAATCAGCTTGTTATTGTACCATTCACAATAAGAAAGATTATGGACAATGTTGAAAGGGCTGTGCACCGTAAAGAGTATCTACATCTAGTGCTGGGGTGCATACCTCTTTCAGTCTGTTTTGTAAGGTATGGAATTCCTCCAGTCGTCTTGAAACCACCCAGCCAGACAGCGGGATGCTTGGATCAGTAGGGTGGACGACAATGTGGAAGTACAGTTCGGACTTCATGTCTGTTGTGTCCTGAGCCTGATGTCAGTAAATGGAGAATGAACAATGACAGGGGATAGTCATTAAAGAGCCCTCAGTAACCAGACCATTTACTTAGTATAAATGACGTCAACTGTGATATCAGTAATAATATGAAATCTTTGTCACACACAATGTCTCAACAAAGACACTGAGGAAGTACACAATCACTTAAACAATCATGGCTTGTATAACAAGGTATCTCAGGGTATCATAAAATCATTTCATGACTTATACATTTCCTCACAGAATGGGGTGAAATGTTCAATAGTTAAGTAGGTGCAGTCTGAAACAACCATAAATCACAACATTGTTGCAAAAACAAGGTTCTTTCATCATCTACAGCATGATGCAGCAATAATTGGAACCTCCTGAACAGCATCTAAACGCAGTGCTTTCACAATGGAAAGGCAATAGAAAAGAGAACAAAAAAGACCAGTGAAGTCTGTGAACTACAAGAATTCTTTGTAGAAGAAAGGTACCTCCTGTTCAAGCTCACAAGACATATAGCTCGGCATTATTAGATATTTTTCAATGACAGATTACTTGTCCAAAAGACAGTGCTCACACACACACTAGATGAAGCTGACAAGAGTCTAGTGATCACAGCTACTCCTGAAATAACATAATGCCCTAAAAATGGCATATATGTGAAAAAGAAACACACACACACACACACGCACACACACACACACACACACACACACACACACAAAAGAAAAACCCCTGCTTACCACAGGTAGAACAACGTCCACTCTCCACTTGTCTATGTGCTCTGTCCAGAGTTCCGTCTGCCGGATGTACAACTCCAGCCGCTTCTTTTGAAGTTTCAGGTTCTCAATCTCTTTCTCTAGGAGCTGCTCCATCTGCCAGGGAGGAGAAACATATTTTGGTTTATCAACTGACATAGCAGCTAATTCTCATTAATTTCCTCTTGCATATTACACTGGCATCTGTGAGAGATTATACTTACTGTGAAAGTAGGAATTTCCATGTAACCAGAAACCAGCACAATAATTAAAGTAGCAACAAAAAAAAGCATACAAAATATAAGCAAGTAATTATTTTTGCTTGTCATATATTTCCCTAATTAATGTCTTGCTCTGTGGAATTAACCAAACCAAATATTTTTCTTATCCTGCCAAGCATGAAAAATAACTGATGTGAAAACATCCACCTTGTCCTGCAGATAACTATCTTGTGCATGCTATTGTCCTAGAGGGGAAAATATCCTTCAGCAGTGCTTATCACTGTAGGGCAATATTGTCTCAGGGAATATTGCCTTGGAGTTTCGTGTTTTAGGAAACATTGTATCAGGGTACAAGATCTTCAGGGATATTGACTTGGGGAATATTGACTTGGGAAATATTGTCTTTGGGAATATAGTCTCACAGTATAGACCGATTCAAGTGACTGTTCATGGAAGTGCGCCCTCTTAAGGCGACGCCATTACTGGGGGCCAACCAGGCCGGGTCGGCAAGCGCCGTGCGTGCGTGGCAAGGGTGCCAGCGGCAGCCAGTGCTTTTACCACCCGGCCGGCGCCAGCCGGCCAGCCAGCTATCTCTGGCGCTGGCAGCGATCGACGCATCTGGATTTGTAACAACTCTAACGTCTACTTTTTTTTTTCGTTAGCTAATTAATAAAATTAAACAACTTATACCGGCTATGAGCGAATGGGTAGATGGCATATACGGCTGTAGCCAAAACTTGAACTTCAAGGTAAATATCGGTACGATCCGTGAGTGGAATCGTTATTGTAACACGTTAGACTCTATTTCTTTTGCGATGACCTGGGTACTCGCGTGTAAGCCCCTTAACATTAATCATTAGATCTATTCACATTTGTGTAAGAGGATAAAAAACACCTGGGGAGAACTATGGCTAGGCGCAGACAGACGTCTAGATAGCAAGCCTAGACTGTTGAGCAGTTAACTGATATAATTAAATACAAATAATGAATCAGTTTTGAGCTAGATAGTAGATATGGCGCTATCAAAGCAACTAATAAGATCAGTTAACTTAAACCTTTTTAGGCTTTTGCCTTTTCTCGGACCAGTGGGGTAAAGTCTGTCTAACGTTTTTTTAGATCTTGTCTAGAATTCTAGGCAACAGTCCAGACTAGACTTGACTTCTACCTAGAACCCTCTAACGTTAGCTACATCCTATATCATTTTCGGTTGTCACTAACTTCCGGCAAGTCTAACTAAGTAAACCAAACTGAAGGCAAATCTAGGCGTTTCTAAGCCGTACAAACTTAAGAAGTTAATTTACGTCGCCTGATGTCAACAACCAAACATTCTACTGTTTAAGGTCTAAGTAACCTTGCATTTAACATCGCGCTATTAAACGCCTAAAATTATAATCTACAAAAGTGATTTTCAAATCAAACTTTCTTAATATGAATTATGCTTATGAAACGGATGTTTGCCACCATTCATGGCAGTTTAATATCTATAAGTATCACTTTATCAAAAATTAATTCAAATTCAGAGTTCCAGGCCCAAATTGAATATGGTCAATTTAATGCTGAACGCTTAGTGAAGAAGTAAAAATTTACAATATAAGATTTTTTTTTTTACACATCTTGAAACATACATTTGGCTGTAGTGATAGGCTTTAAAATGTTTGTCATATAGAATGTAGTAGCCAGGAAGTGTATTCTAACTTTTGTAAGTATTGCACCAAGCATTTAACAATGATTCTCAAAATCTTTGATCTGAACCTGTCTTCTAAAATGAACAACTTTATTTCACGAATATGAATATGCAGTGATTTAGCCTAATCAAATAGAGAATCTATTAGGCATAGGCCAAAGTTTGTTTCAAAAATTTGTGCATTTTTTATACCGCTGTGTTTCACTTAAGTGTATATTATATTCATCATGCGTCAGTATATTAGTGTCTGAATTTCACACACTGACGTGCAGCTTCCATTTCCGTTTTTTCGCCTGTTATTTTATTTTGTGCACCCAAACAACTGCACAATATGTGTTGTTTTTTCTGATCCTTTGAAGCTTTCATTAATTTTAGATCGATATGTCTGAATTACTCAATTTGTCCAAAAGAAAGGCATTAAATGCCGCTGAATGACTTTTCCACAGTGAGTAAAACAATCACAATTTTAGCGCGGCGGTCGCCGACCCAGCGGCCGCCGGCGGCGCATGCGGCCGCGCCCGGCTAACTATGCGCGATGGGTACGCTGGGCTGCTAGCTGCAAGTGCAACTCGCTGGGTAGCTAGCTCGCTGGGAGCCAGCCCCCGTTGGCCCCCAGTTATGGCGGCCGTTATAGCGCCGCTAGCGGCGGTAGGTGAATAGGCCATCGAAATTGAAACGGTCTATATTGTCAATAGAAATATTGACAGTTGACAGGAATGAATGGTAGTTGTCAAAGAAGCGGATGTCCTTTGAGTCAACATCACCATTCCTCATGACCAACCTACCTTTGAATCTGATCCATGAGAACTCTTCAAGTTGCTGAGAGCCTGAGACTTATTGCTAAGTTTCTCATCAATCCTCTTCAGTGTGCTCTCAATTGTGTTTGTCTGTTCAATCAAACTCTCTGTTGTCTCCAGATCTGGGCTGGGCTGGGATGTCTCCTGGGATTGTTTGGTTCATTGTTTTTGAATGAAACAACAGAGAAACTCAGTATGTTAACACATATTTGCAACTCACCTTCAAGCTTAAATCAAACATATTATTACAAGAATATAAAAGATATAACAAGTTTGGCAAAAGTCAAATACTGAATAAGTCATATAACATTCAAGAAGCAAAGTTAGTGCTTTTAATCCTTTGAGACAATATATATTGTATTTGTGTTATACCAGATATTTTGGTAAAGGGTCAGTTTCACACACAGGAGCAGACTCTCCTATGTCATTTAAAAAAGCTTCCATAAAACTATATGTATGGCATGAAGAGTAATATATCACCAACTACGTTTCACAGCTGAATATACAAACAGCTTTTAAAGATGCTATTTCACCTAAACACTTTTTAAAATTCTGCTATGAAGAGTCATAAATACTGACAAACATATGTTAATGTGTGTTCACAAAAAAACAACAACAATCCACTTACATAATTGGAAACATTTTATCTCAAACAAAATGAGAACACACCACAACTTCTAGAAAGTTTGGTATATTCATTCCATGATACAATTATGGTGAAACTTCAGACAATAAATGCAATCCATAAATCAAATGATGGTAAGCTTTGAGTGTATGACATTTGATGCATCTTTACAGGATAGACCGTACCTCACTGTAGCTGTTCTGCAGCTCATCCTTGATGGCTGACGGTAGGCCCTCCCCGCTGGCCTGGGGTGCCATCTCTTGGCACAGCTTGGCATAGAAGTTGCTGACCAGGAATGACGGGTAGTGCTCCTGGTCTAGGAGCTGGTAAACCTTATGCTGGGCCTGGTAGAAGGCATCGGGACCCTGGAGAGCAACGGGTAATGAGCAGCACAAGGCACAGGTTAAAGAGGGAGTTTTCCCAGATATTCGAACATGTGGATTTAGTGCAGAAAGATCAGGGAATGCTCAGGAAGAGTTCGTGGAAAATCAAACAATTCATTATTAATAAATTCTAAATTCTGACAGTTTTGTTAAATTCCATGTGCCTGCCCTCAAGATGGGAACTGTACAACTATTCCTGATGATAGTATTAGACCTTAAATAAAGGCAATATGAAAAGAGTTTCACCAAAAACTATTTTTTTAAGGACATCAAATAAACACAACCTAGCTCATCTAGCATGTAGGGAGACTAATTATTTGCCTTCACATAATTATTTCAGCAATAGTTCAAGGAAAAGCGTACTTTTCATGAAAAGTGATGATTTGTGAAATTCCTTCTATATTTCCTTATATCCGCCACTACTCTGATACCACAAATTGTTATATCTATAGAGTAAAAATCTGAAAATAACCAAAACTTTCAACATAAACTTTATGAACAAATTGTCCAATTTCAATCAAACTATCACAGAGTGTTTCATTAATCTATCCACATGTACTTTGGGTGGGGGAATTCCTATATAACCATCTCAAGCCTATTATTCTCTACCCACAGACATCTTGTGTAATATAACAGCCAGTGGTAGAGACAGGATTAGCAGAGCCTTGATGATAATACTCTGGAGGAAGAATACTAACATGTAGAATTTTTCATTACTTGCACAGGAAAGCACATTTCTCTTTTTAACTTCATGCACATAGTAGTGATACCATTATATCTAAATGATTATCAGGGATTTGAAAGCAGGAAAATTTGAGCCATATTACTTGCCATATCTACTTTCTAATGGCTTTGATGTACCCACAATATAATGTGGGCTTAGGTTTCAGTTAGTTACCCATATGTGGTATTAACTCTTAAGTAACTCTTACATGACAGTGGATAACAATAATCATCAATGGGAATACAAGGAGGATAAAGTGCCTTGTCTAGAGGCACAGAGCAGTGCTATTGGGGGACTTGAACCAGGGACCTTGAGATTGATAGTCAGAGTGCTCATCCACTGAGCTACAAGAGCTCCTTGTGTAAATGTGGTGTTAACTCACAGCATTGCCAATGAGGAAGGCCTCCATGCCCTGTATGAGTGGTCTGTCCACTTTGACCACACTGCTAGTGGCTACGAAGGTACGGTAGACGGTGGTGGCATTCATGTGCTGGTCCCTTGGCTACAGGCAGAGAAGGAGACATCAAAGACTGAATACACCATGCTGCTTTCATTTCAAATACTTTCCATAAATACAGAAACATTAGAAGACTCAAAATGTATTCATCCAACCAAGCAATAAGAAAAAAAAAGAGAACAAAAAAAAAAAAGGTGAAGTGAAGAACATAGCTGGCAGCTTTCTCTGGCATTTAATTGTATGTATCATTTAAGTCATGAATTCCACTTTCTTAAAACCACAGTTAAAGTAGTACCAAATGTTTGATATATGAAATACTTGAGCAGTCACAGTGCAGCTCTAGACACAATATGTATGGTATGTAGCCACAGACAGAATTTAGTGTCATTTGTTTATAACTTATTGCCAGAATCTATCTGTAAATGATGAAAGCTCATATGAGGTACATGTGTAGCTGTAGAAACATTTAAAGAAAACAATGACAACAAAACAGTAATAATGAACATCAAGGGACAAAAACAATTTACCTTCTTACTTGTCTTCAAACTTTCAACTGCTTGCCAGAAGCTAGAAGATAGAGAAAGAAAAAATGAAGAAACACTAGAAATGTCACTGTGATGAATGGTATGCCTCTGCCATATCACATGGTTCTCCCAATACATGTAGGTCTAGAACGTGTCATGACAATGTGAGGCAATAGCTTCACATACTTGGTAAAGAAAAAAAAAATTGAAATGACATGTTTGTCACAAATGTGTTGAGTGTTTAACTTCCTTGGACTAGGACCCCGTTTACAGTGCCCAACCTCAATTGCGAGGCCGAGCCCCACAATTTTGTCCGTTTACACTGCCGGGCTCGGCCGCGCTTTTGATTCAAACCTTTCAATATTTTGTCGTAGTGGCGCTCTGCTTGTAAACAAGCGCAATTTGGTATTGTCTGGTTTTCAGACCCTTTGCCAACTGGATTCCGTGGCGACGGAGTCGCCGTTCGGGCAAAGGCCTTTGCCGAAGGAAAAATCCTTTGCAGGACAAAACCACCTTAAATTATACTAGTTTTCGACGTTGAGGGGGTTAATATCCTGAATAGCGAAATAGTACAGGCAGAGGGTTTGGAAGCCAGACTAAAATTGGCCGCGCATTTGGCCCAGTTTGCGTTTACACTGAGAAAAGGCCAGGCTCGGCTGCGGCCTAGTCGCGGCCCAGCCACGGCCCAGCCACGGCCGAGACCACCTCCAGAGCGTGGCCAAATGCGCGGCCAATTTTGGCCTCGCATTTGGCCTTTTGCGCGTTTACACTGAAATGAAGGTGGGCTCGGCCGCGGCTCAGCCGCGGCCGAGCCTCATCCTCATGTACTCACTTCAAGAGGTCTTCTTTGCCCTCCTCTTTGAGGAAACGAAGAAAATATCCTTTCTTTTTACTCTCTGCCAGGATCTCATCCAGGGACATGAGGCGCTGGGTAGGGCCGGACTCCTCCTGCCCGGACCCCACCCGGTAGTAGGACTGGTAGTCAGGCCCGCCCAACAGCTTCAGTCGCTTCTCACACTGTGCCTTGGCCACATTGCACTGTAGAAAGTATGATAAGAATGTGAAGTATTTTAAAGTCTATGATGATGATTAGAATCATCAATTTTATTTGATGCAGCTCCATGAAGAACAGTCATCAAGCCATTATGCACCTATCATTGTTTAAAAAAAACCAAAAAAAAACATATGTTTCTTCTACACTCGTGTCATTCAAAAAGTAATACTTCCATGCAAACTCCACATATATTTCTATGGCTGAGAATACTTAATTGCAAACAGGGGGAGAGAAACTGTTGAAAGGTATGTAAACAATATCAGCTGAGTTTTTACATAGCTACATAAAAGCTTGGTATCATATCATCATGCACAAAAACTCACTTCACTTCCACCTTTGTGTTGAACAAAATTTTTAAACATACAACACTAGACATTTACACTCTATAAGACATTCAATACAACCCACGACAAGAACTTTCCGTGTAATTGTTGAAACAATGCTACATATGGACAAGGTTCCAGTGATATCAACAAGCCATGGTTCAACTTACCAAGGGGCAAAAACTGTGTATGCACAGCCAACACGTAAACATTACATCCAACAACTCATCATTGCACATGATTATATCAGGCCAGCCAGGTAGGGAGCTATGTTGTATGCATACCGCGTGCTAGAGCTAGCTAAAGGCTATGTGCTTACTTTGTTTTTGGCCCTCAGACAGTGCATTTTTTTTTTTTTGTCACAGAACCATGTCCATACTGTAAATAAGAAAGAAACTATATCGAAGTGCCTTTTATATTGATTTCCAATTCCCTTGCGCACTGCTATATTGTTTTTTTCTTTTGTCATATTTGTTTAGTGTTTAGTGGACCAAATGCAAAGTCAAATAAAATTTTCATTTCTTTTTTTTTTTTTTCCCCAGAGAATCTAAGGAATGTATACAGTGTAGTCAAACTTTAAACCTGGGGGGCTAAAGTTACCACATGTCATGGACTGGTTCTCCATTTCAAAACAAAGCCTCAACTAGGTGGACATTCACACTCTATTTGAAGTCAAAATACACAAGTGATATCCTGACAGGTGCATTGAAAAAGAGTATATCTAATGGTGCACACAGTGGTCCAAGTTTCAGCTGAGGTACCTGATTGATGTATCTCTTGAGGTTGCGCCCCTTGAGCAAGTCTCCTTTCTTGCTTCCTTTTGCCTTCCCCTTCTCACCCTCCAGTGTTCCTCTAGACTGCTTGAAGTCCTCTATCACAGTTGCATGCATGATCTCTGTTAGAATGTGATATCTGGAAAAAAAATGATAACAAAATGGTCAATATCTTAACTTAATTTTCATAGTGGACATAACTTTCATGTAGATAGGAATTGAGGACCAAAGAAAGGAAAACCATTGAAATACTTTCCAGACTGGCTAGTGAGCATGAGCCATGAATGAAACATGAAAAGGCCACAAACTCGAATAACAACAACCATACAATGTTTGCACGACATAGCATTTTAGGCGGAAAATTGATTTTAAACAAATCTGCTTTACAACAAAGACAAATGTTTGTGAATGGGATGATTGCAACATCTTCATGTTATTTTTTAGACTAATCTCCCCCTCCACTTCTTGACAAACTACTAAAACTTTTGAAATTAGATAGAAGGAAGTATGTTGCTAAGGATGGTATGGAGAAATACAGACACTCAAACACACATGAATAGTACATAGCATACATCATCTGTTTGATGCATGAGATTTCTGTCATTTCATCTCTTAAAAACAAGTCTGTTTTTCATAAATCTCTGCTCAGCAGACTGAACTTACTTCTAAACAACTGCTCTTCAAGGTCAAATTCCACATTAATGCTTTTTCCATCCCTAAATCAGTATGTAGCAGTCCTCTTCCTAATCAATTTTACAAACAGCTGGATTGTATTGTGAAAAGAAGACGACGTACTGCTGACATACTTGTGCTTCTTTAACTCCATTTCCCCCAAACATTTCCAACTAAAAGCAAGCCTGTAAACATACTATACTCGAGAGAACTGGCAGAAGGACATTCACTGCTTCTTCATACATTTTAGTAAGTTTTCTTTTTACACGAGAGAGACAGACAGAGAATCAAAATACTGTAAGGAGAATTGATACCAAGGAGAAGGTTATCTCACAGAAATGCCATGAAATGGCAATGACAAATCAATAAGGGGTAATCACATAAAATGAACATTTTGGTGGCTTGTGTAGCAGGGAAATTTATTTAGGTCTTGTATTCATCTCTGCCTGTGTTGAGCCATAATCTATTTATAAAGTCATTATTTCTTCATCATTTCTCATCCCTATCATTGCTTGTGAAAGGGGTTTTCCCCTCTCTATATGGGACTAATGTATTCAGGCCCCCCCATTATGAATGAGATAAGTCCCTCCCAAGGACACCCCCTCCTACACCCACTCTCACACACACACACACATGTAAACACCAAGCCTAGCAGGGATTATCAGAAGTTTTGAATGTAGCCTGTATGGCTTTCTGCAGGGCTAATCACCCATAACATCTTGGATTTTCATTCTCCTCTCATTCCTATGACTGTATATGACTTCCTGATCATTTCTGTCTGTGCCAGTGAATTTGATTACTTTGAAGACTTTGATCAACAAACTAAATCTCATGGTGACAACTAGAAATATGGAAATGATTTATGAAAGAGATCAGATGTAATGCTGTCTAGACATGCAAGAATGGTACATACATGTAGATTTCATTGTAAACATTCAGCTCCCAGTTTGATTTCTTTGCTACTTCATGGGTGTACAATTGGTTTTATTGACATTTTGGGTTCATGGGATGTATGAGCACTATACAGATATTATCTCAAGCTTTTGGTTTTTAATAATATTTTATCAATTTTTTTTTTTTTTTTTTTTTTTTTTTTTTAAACCATTGGATAGATTACTAATGGTACTTATTCTGGACTTTTTGGAAAGATTACTTTTTTCTGGACATTTGGAAGGACTACATTTTTCTGGACTTCTTGAATGATTACTTTAACTGAATTTTTGAAGGAATTACTTGTATGAATACAATGTTTACAAGTTATGGATTACTGTAAAAGTGGAAATTTTCGCAGTGTTGAAATTTTCGCACATTTTGTGCCACCAGAAACTAACACAAAAATAAAAACATGCGAATATTTTTGCTTGCTATGTCCCAGTAGTTGATGTCTTGATTCTGTGGAATTAAAAACACGCGAAACTCTTCTTACGCGGATGAGTGCAAAAAAAAATTAGTCGTATGAAAATATTCACTATTACAGTAGCAGGAAAGTAAAGTGAAACTTTCTCTCCAATCAATCTCTCTTATAAACTCATCTCAACAAAAGCCAAGATTCAATAGCTTCCTCTGAAACTGATCTTCCAAGATTAGATGGAACATCATCATCATTTTGAAAGCCCACCTGATCTGCAGGAGTTCGTCCACGTCGTTGGTGGCGTTGATGAGCTTGATGAACTCCTCGTAGGTGGCGGCGAAGGCGTAGCGACGCTTGCTCCTCTCCACTAACTTCTCAGTCTTCTCAAGGTGCATGAGGAATGTGGCGTTGATGAAGTGAGGGCTGCATAGCATGTCTACTGCTGGTTTGATGACTGCACAGAGAGAGACAAAGGGTAGAGGATCATCAATAGCCGCAATCATCGTGAAGTTTAAGATCACGATCTTAAAGATCTCTAACTTCTTGCGAAACTTCCTGCAAAATTTCCCACTAAAACTAGGGTTATTTCCCTGACATCCGCCAATCTTCTTGATCAAAACAAGCAAAAGAAAACAAACTGCCACTGATGGCGATTGTCCCATTTCAAGTAGATTTTAACTCATATATAAAATATGATTCAAATTACATATAATATATGCACTGATAAATAAATGATGGAGAAGACAGCATAGAGTTATCTTGCTTACTTAGAGAGAGAGAAAAAAAAGTAAAAATAAATAAAACACACTTAAATCATGACTTGATGATTACCTTGACATGTGGCAATCTCTCTGAGTAGCTGTCTGGCCGTCTCACATCCAGCAATCCTCTCTGGGAGGAGTAATACCAGGAGAACCTCCATCGCCTCCCGTAGGAACCCCATCTCAGCCTCCTCACTGGCCAGCGAGGGATGGAGGTAGAAGATCTTTGGTTCCTCCCCCTCTCTACGAGATTGAAGAGGCAGAATCCAGTGAGGATTGAGAGGGATTTCAGACCACTTTAATCATTAGAAAGTTCAGTATCAATTGTAGTAGTTGAGGTTTTATTACAATCACCACAGAGACAAGACTTACATTTAGGATTATACACAGTGATACTATTTAAGAGTCCAAGTGAGAAAAATCAATACAGCTCACTTCATGTAGCAGAAATCCTAAGACTTAAAAAGTATATAATACATATTGTGCACGATAAACTAGAAATATCACTGAAGGTGATAAATACCCCCACCCCGTGACGACAGTCTTACCCAAGGAATGATCTTTCCTTGATCTTCTGCCATTTAAATGCCGTTACCATGGCAACGCAGCTTCCGACACGTCCGAAAAATATGTCTTGCACATCTTCCCACCAAGACTATTGTGTGTGCCACATTTCATAAGCTTTTGTCAAAAACTGAGGAAGTAGTTCAATCCGCAAGATCTTTCCTTGATCTTCTGCCATTTATATGCCGTTGCCATGGCAACACAGCTTCCGACACGTCCGAAAAATATGTCTTCCACATCTTCCCACCAAGATCAAGGTGTGTGCCACATTTCATAAGCTTTGGTCAAAAAACTGAGGAAGTAGTTAAATCCGCAAGATCTTTCCTTGATCTTCTGCCATTAATATGCCGTTACCATGGCAACGTACTTTCGGGTACTGTCAAAAAATGCGTCTTGCACATCTACAACCAAAGGCACACATCTGTACCAAGTTTCATGGAAATTGGGCAAAAACTGAGGAAGTAGTTTGCAATACAAAATTTTCCATCATTTTGGCTCATAATATGTGAGCTGTTACCATGGCAACATACTTTTTGTCACTGTCAAGAAATGTGTCATGCTGACCTATATCCTAAGACAAACATTCAATATGAATTCCATGAGAATTGGAAGAACACTGATGAAGCAGTTTTGCCATGAAGCATTTTGCCCTACATTTTACCAATAACATGCCGTTACCATGGCAACACACTTTTGCCACTGCGGAAATATGTGTCTTGCACATTAACATATTCAGATGAACATCTGTACCTAATTTCATAAAAATTGATCAAAAACTGTGGGAGGAGTTCGTGACGCAAGATTTGTACCCATTTTTGCCCATAATATGCCGTTACCATGGCAACGTACTTTTGGGTACTGTCAAAAAATACGTCTTGCACATCTACAACCCAAGGCACACATCTGTGCCAAGTTTTATGGGAATCGGTTGAAAACTGAGGAAGTTGTTCGCGACGCAAGATTTGCAATGGACCGACCGCCCGACCGCCCGACCGCCCGACCGCCCGCCCGACCGACCGCCCGACCGCCCGACGATTCCTATATACCCCCTTCAAACTTCGTTTGGCGGGGGTATAACAAATGAATTGAAATCTGTTTCTAGTAAAGCATGCAAAGGAAAAGAAAAATCAGCTAAAGCTAAAGACAGAGAAACTGTATGGACTCACTGCTCTACACTAAGCTACAGGTGATTCAGAAGCAGTCATATACTGTATAAACTGTTATTTCACGTAAATCTATTTTCGCAAATGAGGAGGTCATAGACATTTTCGCGAGATGTTGTTTCCGTGAATTGACACAAGCTGTCGTATGTGCACTATTACACCAGGGCATGGGCAACATTTTCCTGTGTTGTTAAATTCGTAGTCCAACAGTATTTCGCGAAATTTACGAAAATTAAACCCTTGCGAAAATAACAACTTATACAGTACAATGTATGTAAACTATGTATTTATATAAACGCTTTGTGGTGCTAGGTATAGGATAACATGTAACACATCATTGAATTTGGACCCTACGTTGATTCTGGATGTATTTGTTTTCATACTGCCATTTTGGGTAGTCATTGTGGATCAACATGTACAGCAAAGGGAGTACAGTACAGTTCAGACTTTATGTGATGCAGCAATGTGTACAATAAACTGGAATTAAGGCTTTCAAGATTTCACAATGACACCTTACAAATACTTTTATTGGACTCGGAACAATTCAGATTGTATATTCAATAATCAAAAAGCATGTGATTTGGTGATATAATGCCCACTACATGCAAACAGCTTTTGCATTTAATGCAGTGAGTTTTATGAAAGCATGATTTCACATTAATAGTGCATACTGATACCTTACGCTGGTTTCTCTCAACTTCTGGAAATGATCACACACTTTATAGACGACATCACTTGAAAGGAAGCGAACCTGCGAATGCAAGTTGCAACAGTAATCAAAGTGATTTGACAAAAGACATAAATCTTGCAGTAAAACTTTCAGAGATACAAAATCCAGGGGTCACACACAAATATACACATATCACCATTTTGCACATACAGTACTACTGCTATAGGCAAAATGCCCAAACTGAATCTACCCTGTCTGTCAATACACTTTGGACATAAAATACACAGTTCTATGTACGATAGCTGGTAATAGCTATTATCTTCCAAAATCCCATGTCATCTACAGATATTACTGATCCAGTATTTCATATTAATTTACTTGTAAATTATGATACAAATAAATGAAATTTCTCTTGACTTTTCTACGGATATCTTTCAGCATTATTATGTTCTAGCATTAGAGGGAGAAGAATGCAATCTACCTATCATGTGCGATTCACAAATTGATCTTGACTTGAAAACTATGATGTATTATTTGTGATGATCAAGATATATATATTTTTTTATCTATCTAGCATATAAACTTTGCTTCAAACATAATCTTGAACCAACGTACTGCATAAAAATCAAGATCACTTTAATGCAGAGTTCCAAGCAAATAAAAGCATATTCATTATTTTATAATACTTGTGTTAAAGTATGTAATTCTACATTTCACTGTTCTATTGTTCTAATATTATTGTAATGGACATCTCTGTCTTTAATTAACTTGTATTATATGGATATGTATATATTTACAGAAAAAAAAATGCCACTGTGTTTTCTTCATCTGTTACTCATTTTCACATGTACTTTGTTAAATCACATTTTTGCAATTATTACAAATGTCTTCTGCATATACATTAATATATAATTTCTCTGTTTATTTGATGGAAATGACAATAAATTTTAATCTTGAATCTTGATAATCTTATCTAGTAATGAAAATGCTTATCCTCTCCATTTTAATAATCCGTTGCAGTAGAGGACATGAAGGAAACACATGTTTCAACTAGAAATGTCGCTATGGCGACTGATGCCTCCGCCATAATGCATGATTCTCCCAATGGAGGTGTATAGTACAATGTCTTCACAATGTGTGATGACAGTTTCACATAACTGGCAAAATATCGGACAGGTTTGTCAGAAATATCTTGAATGCTCACTTTCCATGAACTGGGTTTGCTATAATTGTCTATTAAGGAGTGCAGGTACACATATTTGGGGAATTGAAAATTTTTACTTGACTTCTGACCGACCTTATTATAAGTTTATGCATTCAAATTTATGAAATTCTTCCGTCGAGATGTTTTCATTGCAACTGATTGACAAATTGCCCTACATCGATGTAAATAAGCACTGAATTGATCAGTGTTTTAGTAGTAGCCATGATAAAAAAATCATGGGCGTACATACTCGAGCAGGATTCGAACCTACGACCTCCTGATCACCAGACAGGCGTCATCTCCACTAGACCACCGAGCTTTCGCCCGACAGCAAGTGTTGGTTCTAATCCTTATAGCATGCAGCGGGTACTGCTTTGTTATTCAAATTTATGAAATTCTTCCGTCGAGATGTTTTCATTGCAACTGATTGACAAATTGCCCTACATCGATGTAAATAAGCACTGAATTGATCAGTGTTTTAGTAGTAGCCATGATAAAAAAATCATGGGCGTACATACTCGAGCAGGATTCGAACCTACGACCTCCTGATCAGGAGGTTGTAGGTTCGAATCCTGCTCGAGTATGTACGCCCATGATTTTTTTATCATGGCTACTACTAAAACACTGATCAATTCAGTGCTTATTTACATCGATGTAGGGCAATTTGTCAATCAGTTGCAATGAAAACATCTCGACGGAAGAATTTCATAAATTTGAATAACAAAGCAGTACCCGCTGCATGCTATAAGGATTAGAACCAACACTTGCTGTCGGGCGAAAGCTCGGTGGTCTAGTGGAGATGACGCCTGTTCGGTGATCAGGAGGTCGTAGGTTCGAATCCTGCTCGAGTATGTACGCCCATGATTTTTTTATCATGGCTACTACTAAAACACTGATCAATTCAGTGCTTATTTACGTCGATGTAGGGCAATTTGTCAATCAGTTGCAAGTTTATGCATTGAGTATAATTTTCAAGGTATGAAGAAAGAGTGTAATTACAGTACATATATGTATATTTTTTTCATTCAAACCTGACCTTTGACCCTTAACCTTTGACCTTCTGGCTAGAAATTTCCAAGAGAATCTTCATTAAGTAATACATGTACATATACTAAATTTTAAAACTAATAATGCAATCATTGCATATACTAATATATGAGGGAAATAGTAACATTTTTAGGAGTTGATCTTGACCTTTGACCCCTGACTATTGACCCATGACCCCTAAATTCCCTAGATAATCCCTGCCAGTCAGTACATGCATATGTACCAAGTTCCATGAAGATACATTGAACCATTTGCGAGAAAAGTGATATTGCAACATTTTCACCTAACCTGTGACCTTTTGACTTTTGACCTTAGACATGAAACTCTCTCTGAGATATGGGGGAAATAGCAACATTTTTAGCATTTGACCTTGACCTTTTGACCTTTGACCTCTTGCCAATGTCACTAAAATCTACTCTACTAATTGTCCCATCATACATCATCCTTGGACCGAGTTTGGTGAAAGCTGCTTCATCCAGTTTTGAGTTATCACGTAAACAGATAAATTTTAGGATTTGACCTTGATCTTTGACCTTTGACCTCTGTCCGATTTCACTGAAAAACTAATTAAGTAATTTTCCCATCATACATCATCCTCCAACAAAGTTTGGTGAAATTTTCTCCATCCAGTCTTGAGTTATCGCGTAAACGGATACAATTTCATGATTTGACCTTGACCTTTGACCTTTGACCTTTAGCCGATTTCACCCAAAATCTAATCAAACCATTGCCCCATCATACTTCATACTCGGACCAAGTTTGGTAAAATTCCAGTAAACATTACTCAAGTTATCGCGTAAACGAAAGCGGACGGACGTACGTACAGACGTACGGACGTACGGACGGACGGACGGACGGACAACCCGAAAACATAATGCCTAAAAAAGGCATAAAAAGGGTTTCTTACCATGTCTATCCGCTTCAACCTCAGTGATAGGTTATGAATAACCTCCCAAAAATCGGTTCTGGATAAAGAAAAGGAAGATCATAAAATCCTTTACATTCTTGCCACTGCAGTGACAGTAAGTGTAAGTAACTACTTTAGTCGATTTACCCCCAAAATACACATATCATGGAGAATTTCACATCTGCATTTGTTTTGTTCTTTTTTTTTTTTTACTTTTATAAAAGCAGTTAGAAAACGGAGCTCATCAAATGTGTATCAACAATGATTCAACAGAGAAAATGGTGACAGCAAACTGACTTGTTTAATTGAGACTTGTGTAATAATGATCATGACTTGCTGAGTTATAGTGGTATCATTCTGAAACAACTTATTTGAGTTTGTAATGTATACTAAAGAAGGGGGAATGCGGATCTCAATATTGATTTCTCCTCCTTAAACTGCACTGGAAGGAACTGTTCATATTGACAAACTTTTTCAAAGAGATTTGAAGTAACCTTGATTTTTTCAAGAGCAAACTGACAGAGCACATTTCCTGGATCATACTGTTTACCACCGGCATACAATACAAAATGAATCCTGTTGTCATTGTGGCAATCGTTGTGTATGTGATCAAATTTGGAATTCTTTTCTGACCTTACAGTAGAGGTTGAAAGTTGTCGTTTTGGTTTTAATGGTGGGTATCACTCAGGAGTGAATGGCAGAAATGTAGACTTACTCCAAGGCTTCTGCAAATATTTTTCCATCTTGTCCTAGAGTGTTGTACCAGTACATGACATAGTCTCTCACCACCAGATCGAACACTTAGGAGAGAAATAGAAAGGGGTGATGTTAGACCAATGTAGGGGGGATAAGGAGCATGAAATCATCATGAAAATATCCTGAGGGATTTTGCCAAAAACTTTATCATCTTGTCATTCCTTAACTGGTAGTGCTGAATTTCTATCGTGGTACAAACGGCTGGTGATAAAGCTAAGGTAACAGAAGCACAAACAGAATAAAAGCAAACAGCAGAATGACAGGGTTTAAAAATGCCAAACTGTCAATATAAGAACCTTAAATACTATTCTAATTGATACTTAATGAAACAATAGGAGTAATGAAATAATCAGCATACTGAGCCATTATAAATATTATTAAGAAGGTCAGCATCTTATTTTTTTTTTGTTGTTGCAGTTATTCAAAATGGCATCCCATCACAGAAATCTCAAAATGAATTATTCGATCTAATAAGTATGATATGATTAAATATAATCATCCTTCATTAGCAATCAGTGCTGATTTCACTATTTCTTTTTTTTTTTTATCAAACACTCTCATCAATTGCTTCAGCTTCATATGGACTCTGCTGAAGATGGGGGGCATTTCATGAAGCATTTTGTCCAACAAAATTGTCGGACAAATTAGTCGGACAAATTTGTCGGACAAAATTGTCGCATAAGTTTGTCGGACAAATTTGCCCTCAGCAGGGGGGTGTTTCATCAACGTTTGTCGGCGCCGACAACTTGAATCACCATAGTAACAGTCAGTGACCAGAGCATCTCAGCCAATCAAAACCAAGGATTTTGCTGAAATTGGTCAGTGCCGACAGTTGTCGGCGCTGACAAGCGTTGATGAAACACCCCCCTGATCAGATGCAAGGATTTCACTAGCTTATAACAGTTTGTCAGAAAAATATCCGACCAAAATGCTTCATGTAATGCCCCACAGAACATAATTTTCATGTACATGTATACATCTTTTCCCTATATGGAGAACATGTACAGTGTAGTCCTGAAAATGATAAAAGCAATCTAACTTTGCATCAAATGCACTTGCTAATTGATGGCAAGTCATGAGAGTTGTGTAAGAGACAAAGCTCTATATTCACACACACACACACACACACACACGAACAAACAGACAAACATTTGTGGATGACTTGCTAGCTTACGATTACAACAACATACCTTATTTTGCTCATTGAAAAAAAAAAAAAATATCAGGATTATTTAGCTGGGTCCCCCTCTTACAAACAAACATTTCTTCAAATGTGATAAATTCCATTTCAAAGCTAAAGGAATGGTACATAATGCATTACTAAAAAACTAACATAAAGATTTTCATCATAGAGCTCACAAATTTGCTCAGTTCAATTCAAACAGTGCTCTTCAGGATCTAACGTATGGACACCCACAATAGTACAATGCATATGAACTACAATGTATGTATACCGGTATATTGTACTGTGAAAGCTACAAACTTGTTTCACAAAGTCTTGATGTACATACTAAGCATCAGAGAACCTTGAACTACTTTTGCACACCAGTGATGCCCTCTGCATAATTTGCCAGAGAGCGAGCTGTTTACATTTTACCATGTGTGCTGAGGCCAAGATCCTAACAGGGCCATTGTGTGCTCAAAGTTTGGGACGAACAAAGGGACTGCCGAACCCTTTCCTGACAAAAGCTCAGTGAATGACAATGGATGCTGTGCCCACCAAACAATACATTTTGCTTGGTTCCATTGAGTCTCACTGCTGGTTGATTTTAACTGTATCGTCAGTCTGCCATACAGACTAGATTTCTCAAACGTGGTCTGTCCTTGAACGGCCAGTTACTTGCAGTCTTAGAAAACTCAACAAATAGAGTTTACAGTACAATCATGTGTTTGTTTGCATTTTCCCTGTCACAACTATTCAATATAAACTTACACTCTAGATTGGTTTAAATCAGGTTTTCAAGTTTATGAATTTTGTTGCCGTAATACCTAATGTGGAGCTTCTTCCTACACTAGCTCCGTGTGCTCATACATGTACATTTGTAGCTGCATCAAATCGGCTACATAGGTCATTCCTAGGTCAAGCAAGCTTTGTTTGTTTTTTGTTGTCTTTTTATGTGGAGACTCCAACCTTTGTGAAGTTATTGGGCTTGATATGTCACTCTTTCAAAGATTTATTCACATGAGTATGAAGTTACATATCGTATGAGAAACCCTCATGTAATTTAATATTATTGTGGTAATGAATACTGCAATCTGGAAACTTGTGGAGTTTTATAAACATCAGAACACACACACTCTTCAGTGAAAGAACAAGTGAGGTACATAGGACAAAATTATGATAACACCAGTTTCTGTTATTCATGCCACAATGCTTAAAGCTACTGTTAATGACAAGTTATAAGAAAAACCAAATTGCATATCTCTGTAATTTTTATACATTAAATTTGCATGTTTAGTATGACAGTTGTCTGCTACATTATCATGCCAAACACGAGTTTGAATTTGTCTCAAAAGTTTCTTGTACCACACATTGGCTTTGGCATTAAAATTAGAGTTGCTATTCTAATCAAATCTAATCACAGATCATACCATTGTAAAATACAGTGTATAGGCATGTATTACTACATTAGAGTGAAATCTAATATCTCACAAAGAATGGGTAAGAATTTAATGTCAAGGCACTAGGTCCTAATTTCAACTATTTACATACAACTCTGACAAACATGTATTTACAAAACAACAAAAAAACAACAACAAAAAACAAACAAAAAAAACACACACCACAAATGCTAAAAAGCAAATTGCTAATAACCAACTTGTACATCACATTCCAACATCGAAAAGGATATACAAGTACCTGGTACAGCATATGTCAGTGCATCATGCACATTAGGGCAAACAACTTACATTCATCAGTGTAAGAGAAACACAACAATGAATTTGCAACAGACCACAGTATTGAACAAAAAAAAAAAATTAGCTCAGATGTTTTGAAAAGCTCATTTTTGCCAAGCAGTGCAGCTCTTTTGAAAGAGAAACAGGGCCATCAAGGATTTTAAAGGCAATCCATGAGAAGACCTAATAAGCCCATTAGCGTATCATGTTCCAAGGCTAAGCAGTGATTCCTGAGTGGCTTGAGGTCAATCAGGGTGCATTTAACTTTCAAGGAATTTTGGGCAGTTGAAAAACGCAAAGCTGTTCTGATTAAGGGGTTAGAAACACGCAAAGTTGTCTTGGAACACATTGATAGCTCGGACCTATCCATGCCAAGTACTGCCAACTACACATCTCTGATCATTAGGTCAAACTGCATAATGGAGCTGTGCAGTGACAAGGTCTCCAAATCAATTCATGACAGAGTTGATAAATGTAACAACTCAAGAAACGTGATCTGAAAGGAGTTTTGCAAACATGTTTAAAGAGTGGGTATTTAAACGCTTTTCAAACATGGCAAAGTTGATAAAGGCAGCCTCAGATGGGTATAAAAGCCCATGCATGACCTTACAGTGGCCTTACATTGAATTTAGCCAGGCTGAAGTGTTCTCACCTTCTTTAAGTGCGTTGTCAAGGTTACGTGAGATGACAACTCTCCTTCCTCGTCTTCTTCGACGCGCTTTCACTTCCTGTCAAGAACATGGGTTAAGAATTTCATTACTGACTACAATGTACACATAAAATGTCTTTCAAAGATCCATGAGGTATAAGCAAGAGATGTTAATCTCTGTGCCTATCTTTTTCTAAATGCCTATAGATGAGTCATAGCTAGACCTACATCAATTTCATAGCATCAAACACTTCAAACAAGGATGTTATCAAAGGTACATACATGTATTACTTAATAGAACTCATTCTTCACAACAAACATGTATACACGTACATACTTTGTACTAGCATGCTCACAAACTCACACACAATATGCTTCATTACCATTTATCTGGTTTGTAGCTGAAATCACAATGCACATCATTTTTAATCTTACATAAATTTGTTTTACTTCCTGCCATTTTGATTTATACATGTGCCCTCGGTTGATAATCACAGGGTGAAAAGCGAGATAGCAAAGGGAAAGGGGCTAGAAAGTAATCTTTCAGGGGTAAAGCATTCATTGTTTCAAATATATACAGCGTAGATATTAACATGATAAAGCATTCATTGTTTCAAATTTATACAACATGGTATCTGACTTCAAGTATGTCCAACATTTTCACAGCAGAGCTTCTACCTTAATAATGTCAAACTGATAATCTACATGACTGAAGAGGGTAAGTAAGCAGAAAACAAAACAAAATGCGCTTGGCCAGCATTTGCAGAACAAGCTCTCCAGTAATCTAAATGTTGTATGTTATGTTTTGTGTGATAATACTGTAAAAGTGGAAATTTTCGCGGTATTGAAATTTTCGCACATTTCGCGCAACCCAAAACTAGCATGAAAATAAAAGCATGCACATATTTTTGTTTGTCATATGTTCCAGTAGTTGATGTCTTGATTCCGCGGAATCAAAACCACTCAAAACTCATCGTACCCTACCAAGCGTGAAAAATTAGGTCACACAAAAATTTCCACTTTTACAGGAGTCAATATGCCATCTCCTGTCAACCAACAAATACACTGATGACCTGAGATGTATGGAGATCACTACAGACATGTGACTCACCATGATTTTGGTTACCAGGGTATTGAACGCCGGTGGAGGCTGCTGCACGGTGGCTGGTTTGGTGATCTTCCCAGAGAAGAGGATCAGAGAGCACCCGAGGAAGAAACCCACGAATGCCACGCCCAAGTATAACCATGGTGATGAGGTGCTGACAAGCTGGAGCTGGACCAGAAGTGCCAGAAGGACCCCAAACCCTCCGATGGTATACACATTCAGGAACCTCCCGATGTAGATCATGGTGGTGTGGCTACATCCATTTACGATGCAGTACGTCACGAGTACGCTGCTTCTGACCAGAAGACTTGTCAGAATTAACTGCAAAAGAGCAGTGTGTAGACCTATCAATGAAGCAAAACATGTATTTCAACTGTTCAGTATTTTATATTGATCAGATAGTTTAATGCTTCTTTTGACAATCTTAACATGCTTAAACCATTGAGGACGGAGTGATATTGCTACAACACGCATTTCCCATAGACACCTGCCTGAGTATACTCAGGACTCGTCCTCAGTGGGTTACAAGATTGCTAATTGACTGCATTGCAGTGCTTGTGCAGCAGCTGTGAATACAAGCTTAAAGGGGCATAATTCAACAGAGAATAGATTAGCAGCAATACAATCTATACCCACTTCTGTTCCAATATCATTCACTCACATTTTAGACAACTCTTTTGACCTTTAATGACGTATCAAATAAACTGAATGGCAAGCGAGTATACTTAAATTCTGTCACCTAAATATCAATTTAGAGTCATTTTGATGTCAGAACTACACTGTAGCAGTGCGAGGCCCCTAAACTCCTGGTTGGCCTGGATTGCCACACATCATTTCTGTTCACTGTGCAATATTGCAGCATTTCATACAGCATTTCATATCATAGCCCGACCAGACGCTGTTACGCTACGCGAATACATGTGGGCAATTCCACGGTAAATGGGTAGTTTTATGCACTCAAGACATGGAGCAATTTCATTTGAAAATATTTGTTTGAATCATCTTTTTTTCTTTATTTCTTGAATACATGTGGTAAGGTGAAATAAAATATTCAACCTCGTTGAGTCCTGTTGTTATTTTTTTTGTGATGTGCTGGTTTGTTTGTTTTTATTTAATATTATTGATAATGTGCAAATTTGAAATAAAAATTGACATAAATTGCAACTTGTATAAAATAAATTTTCTTAGAAGACACGCATCCTGGGTGGATTATAATTCAAAATTTATCACCAACGCACCGAGAAATCATTTTCTTGTTCGCCCTGAACGATTACAAGAGTTTTGAGAGAGTGGAAAGCAAGCTGGACCGAAAAGATCGGCGTTCTGTCCTACTTAAGTTACGTACGTTCGGCCTCAATTTCGTTTGGTTTCCAGGCGTCAGAGTGCAGTTATTTTGTGTTAAATACACTTTGCTGACGACAGTTTCAAGTTAGGTTTCACTAATTCAACAGAAAATTAAACCAAATATTTAATATCCGTATTCAAAGTTACCAAATTCAATTTTCTGTCCACGCCGCGAACGTACGTAACTGCTAGTTGAGACACTCCAGTGTCGTTCGATTTAACACAGAAACGCGGACACTACCCTGAAGTTAGACATCTGCCTTCGGTTTCGCGCCACAAGCATAGCTGTCTTTTCAGAACATTTAGTTATCTAGCTTCAGCTTCCTTTTCTAATTCTGTCCAGTATGTTACGTGCGTTCAGTGGGTACGCTCCGCTTGGTGGGACGCACGAACGGTGGACAGAATCGCCAATCGGTCTTCGTTACGTGTGTTCTGAACGCGCGTAACTCAGACAGATTGTTCCCATGTCTTGTTTACCTCGTTGTTTCGCGCCGTTCTGTCCGAGGTTGCGTATCGTTCGCATGAAATTTCCCGTGTTGTGTCTGCATTGCGTATGTGCAACCCATCGACTGCTCAGATCTGAATATGACGGAGGTGATTACGACTCTCGCTGACAAAAGGTAAATTTTGCATTCTAGAGTAGAATCTTCCGTAGTTTTAGGATTAATGGCCCTGCTGGCATTATTAGAAATTCTTTTGAGATTCTCTGTATGCTAGCTTTCACTGCTCGTTTTCGAGTTTACACGGACGATAACTGAGCCTAGTCCCACATGTGTTATTTTTTGTCAGTAAATTCTTCGTTGCTTCCAGCTTCAAATAATCTTTCTTTTCATCTTTTCGTAATATTTTTTCCTCAAAATAAAACCAAACTGACAGTGAAAGAATAGCAATGAACGAAAGCTAAGCCAAGAGTGGTACTTTAAATGGCTGAATACAAGTTTAACTCCCACTGTCCATCGTGAGCTGACGCACTGTACGAGTGTACTGTAGAATCTAACTAGATCTAACGTTTTACTTTTAATATAGAATTTAGAAAGCCAGGCTAGCGCTACGCTAGTGACACGAGTCCCAAGTGTAACCACACGATAACGTTAGTGTATGTAGACACCCATGATCAAACAAGTTAGAAAAGAAACTTACTAGGTTTACATCGGGATTTGACTTGATTTATTTCTGCCCAACAATGTAAGCAACCAAAGTGCAAACTCGACTTCCAACGTTGTTGATGTTGTCCTTCAGCCACATGAGCTCAGTCTACTCATTGCAGTTCTCTCATGATTTCCATGATGTGATTTATTTATTTAGATTCTATTTCTATGTTTTGATGTAGACTAGACAACTAGCAACTTATCTGAGAAGCTGTGCTGGCCTGTTCTGCACCTTTTAGTGCAATAGTGGTGATTCAATCTGTGTCGTGAGTGACCAGAGCGTCCCTTCGATCATCATGCCGGTGCCCAGCCTGTCTGCTTTCCAGTGTTACAGTGAGGTGTGTATACATATTTTTATGATTTTGCGGGAGGGCTCATTGGAGCTAAGCGACCCTGACTCAATGTACAATCTGTTCATAACACCCTGTCTTGTGTGGCCTGGACAGTTGTCTGTGCAGAGCCTCATTCCAGCTGTTGCACCATCCACCATGTTTGCTCTTTGCTGGCCTGTGTTGTGTCCTAAAAACGATCCCTGTGATGAAATCAGCCCCAAATCTTTCTGCTCTTATAAATATGACATGACCGAAGTTCCGCAACTTCACTTCGCAGAAATTCTGCGATGCCGATGTTATGTTTATGTACAGAGCTATTTTGTATTTATTTAATGAAGATTGTAAATTTGTATTGCATTCATGATTTAATGACCACTAAGCAAATTGTGTAGGAGAAATGAAATCTCTTTCTACAGTGGAAAACAGACATTACAAGTAACAGTAATACCTTTCAAAGAAGCCATGGCCTCCATATTTTTAATGCCATGCTATTATGTATTGTAAATATTTTATTTGTAGATGTCATAGAACTGGTACATAACTAGTCTTCATTTTGTTGTCTTCCATGATATTTTGGTCCATTGTCATGTAGCCACATCTGTGCTTATTTGGGGTTTTCTTCTGATACGATTATCATTTTATTTACAGAAGCTGCATGGCCCTGTTCTACAGCTTGTGGTGGAGATTTTCTGAGTGCCCAGAGCATCCCTTCATCATGCCTAGCCTGTCTGCTTTGTAGTGATAAAGTGTGAATGCATATTTTCGTTTTATTATGTAATCTTTTTTTTTTCTTTTGGCCAAGAAGGCTGCTACATTGGCACTCTTAAATATGTTAAGGTTGCATATATATATATATATATATATATATATATATTAGACCATGACAAAAAAAAAAAAAGATTCCTTTTATTTACAGGACTATTTCTTGTTCATTTTTAAAGCACATAAATTTATAGTGCATACATGAATAAATGATTGCAGAGCAATTTGTGTAGGATGTTTGTTGGAGATATTGAATTGCTTTCTACAGTGTAAAACATTAATTGTTACCCCTCAAAGCCATGGCCTCCATTTTTATTTTATTTTTTTACACTATGGCATATTCTTTTTTATTATGAAGATTTTATCATAGATATCTTTTTGAATTTTGTTAATATTTTCATGACGTTGCAATCAATTCTCTGTATCGCCAGTGTGCAAAAAAAACTTCTGTGCATGCTGAAGAGCTCTGTCACAGATACACTGTGGGATTCTTTTGTGCCCTTGTTCACTTCTGGTTGTCTCACGCTAAGTAGAGGTCGCAGTTCCCACATGATTCAAGGGAGTTAATCGTCTGCTTTTCCATTGCCATCCCTTTTTTTCTTAGTTAAAATTCAGCTGAAAAGAGTTGAAAGTTTCTAAGTTTTACTGATTTGCGGTCACTAGAGTCGTGGTTCACTACTGCAAGGCTTCAATGTGCTGGTCACATGATGGAAAGCGAAGAAATCTTCAACAAAAAATATCTCTGGATAAAGATAAAGCATGATCTGAGTGCATGTGCAGCCAAAACCAGGTCAAGTTTGTCCCGTAAGCTATCTCATAATGCATCTAAAACACTGCTCTCCGCACGGCACCTAGGTATTGGCGATACCAAGAATTACACCTATCCTTTTTTTGAAACTTTGGCCAGGAAAGGTTGCTAGGTGGGTTGATAGATTTTTTTTTTTTTTTTTTTTTAAGAGTCTACTGTATTTGTAGTTTGTGTATTTTATTGCTTGGTTTACGGAATAACTATGCAGCAAAATGTTCAACTATATTTCAATTGCAGGTGACATGTACATGCCTTTTGAACAATCTTTTTATCTGCGCTCAGTATATAGGAATATTCCAAACTTTCAAAAATTTTGATAAAATGAACTCAATATGTGTATTTGTTGATTATGTATATAATTTTTTTTTTTTTTTTTTTTTTTTTTTGACAGGTAAAAGACATCCCGGATGATGACTTAATGGGGAAAAAAGAGGCATGGAGTTTTCATGTGGTCGATCAAAGATGACATCTCCGGAGAATCTACAAACAACATCCTGTGCAGAATGCCTGATCCCATTCTCTTGGAGGAGCAAAGCACCACAAGACAGCAGTTGTTGTTTTTTTTTTCCTTCAAGTTGTAAAGTATATCAGATGGTATGACTTTAGCTTTTAACTTTTTGCAAGATCTAATACAATGTACTAAGAAACCACTTATGAAATTTTTATGAGCATACAATTCTACAAGGAATTCAAAGTTTAGCTTATGAAACATGGTCTTCAAATGGCTGAGGTATGAAGCCACAAAGTAAATCAATGTTATTGAAATAGAAGATCTGGGTTTCAACTTTTATTAGGATCACTTTGTTTAACTTTCTTTTTTGATATCTCAGCCTTTCCAAAACCGATTTTCACTTAAGTAAACTTTCAATGCCTTTAAGAGAACCTGTATGCTATTTCAAAAAGTTAAAAGCTGAGTCATCACCTAAACCAATACTTACCATCCCTTTTGTTTTAAAGCAAGATATAAACAGGGATACAGTTGAATAAAAAAGTTGTTACATTAGCTGCTTTGTTTCTTACTGTGGCTGATGAACATTAAGGCGATAAAAGAACGAACAATGTCAATTTTTATTGTGTTCAGAGCCTGTATGTTGATCGAGTTTTGGAATATGATGACTGAAATTCCAGAATGGGCCCTATACACCATTTGAATACATTGTACGTATGTATCGAATGGGCAGGCACATAAAAGGGTGTTTGTGTGTGTGTGTGTGTGTGTGTGTGTGTCTAATTTACAAATCAACTCATAGGTTGTAAAGTTAAGAGTTCTCTGATAGTACCTGAACATTTTGGAAAGTGTTATTCTTTGAAAACAGTTGATGGCACATTAACTTCTTTATGTTTCTTACTGTGGCTGATTTACATTAAAGGTCCAGTTTACCTTTGGGAGCAGTGATTTAAAATATGTTCAAGATATCACATTCGACGCATATGTGTCAGTCTGTTGTATCACAATATCCTACCATTTAAAATGTTCCCAATAAAGCCGAAAGTATAAGGAGATATCAGTATTATTCTTGATAAAGCATATGTTTCTAACTATGGCTGACGGACATTAAGGCGATAGAAGAGTGAACAATGCAAGTTTTAATTCTTGTTTATGGAGCCTGTATGTTGATGTAGTTTCAGATGTGATAACTGAAATTCAAGTTTAGGCCCTATACACCATATAAAAATGTACATTGTATTGAATTGGCAGGCAAAGAAAAGGGTGCTTTCAAATTCATGGAATTTTTCCGTCAAGATGTTTTCACTGCTGTCAGGCAGAAGCTCGGTGGTCTAGTGGAGATGACGCCTGTCTGGAGATCAGGGGGTTGTAGGTTCAAATCCTGCTCGAGCATGTACGTCCATGATTTATTAACATTTTTTTTCTGCTGTCAGGCAGAAGCTCGATGGTCTAGTGGAGATGACGCCTGTCCGGAGATCAGGGGGGTCGTAGGTTCAAATCCTGCTCGAGTATGTACGCCCATGATTTTTTATATCATGGCTACTATAGAAACACTGATCAATTCAGTGCTTATTTACATTGATGTAGGGCAAATTGTCAATCACTTGCAAAGGATGCTTTGTTCTCTAATTTACAAATCACCTCATGGGTTGTAAAGTTAAGAGTTGTCGTACAGTACCTGAACAATTCTGAAAGTGTCATTCTTTGTGTATTGATTCCCTATAAGGATTATTTCCCTAATGAATGTTACAACTATTCATTTTCGAATGAATGTAAATTGAAATGAACAGATTTACCTGTTACACTATCAAATAACAGTTTCTTTTCACATTGAAATCAGTTATTGGTACATTAACTGCTTTATGTTTCTAACTGTGGCTGATGGACATTAAATGCAATAGAAAAATGAACAATGCAAGTTTTAATTCTTGTTTCCGGAGCCTGTGTGTTGATTGAGTTTGGGATGTGATGACTGAAATTCTAGTTTAGTCCCTATAAACTGTATCAATACACATGTATTTTTGTATCAGTAAAAAAAAGTTTTAAATTTGGACAGGCAAATACAATCCACTTGATTTGCATACGTGTATCTAGGAATATCAAGGTGTAATGGACACAAAATGATAACTGCTGACCCAATGACAACAGCAAAATGCTCCTTTGCATACAGTATTTTGATATTTCAGCCTTTGTATATACTGCACATTGTGGTTTAAAATGAACTACACAATATACTGGAGAACGGGAGTGTATTGTTAACCTTGGAAATTAAAAAACTCTGTAAAGTTCAAGTTTCTGTCCTACTCTTGTGTTACATGCGTTCACCACTAATGCAGTGATACATGTCATATCATGTACTTTGGAATTTCAAGAAACTCTATTGCAATGAAGCTTTGGCTTTTCCTCACACACACACATGCACCTACACAGATATGAATATGACAACAGTTCGCCCGATTATGGAGGAACTTGGTACAAACACGATCTCGCCTTTCGGATATGATGCACAAATTTTCTGGCATTAATCATGAATGCACACTTCAAAATGACACAAATAATGAATGTTTTCACAAATATGGACAACCTAAATTGTTCTTATCATAATGTATCAGTACAATAAATAGTGTCAGATGATTTCAAATCAATATTTGTATTCTTTGTATGAGGAATCCATCATTCCAATATTTCTGTCCTACTGTATGTGTTACACGCGTTCGCCCCATACCTATTACACATGTCTTACTTACATACCCACTCAAGCTCTATTTGAATACAAAGTTATCTTTTCCTACTTAAAAATATTTAATATAGGTATTAGGCAACCAAACTCTGAAATATGGATACTCTGAAGACAATTTTAATTTTTCATGTTTTTCCAACCTAAAACTACCCATTTACTGTGGAAATGCCCATGTACAGCGGCGATCTGCCCACCAGGCTCATCTCACGAATCCATCCTGTCCAGTGAAAAAAAAGTGCCTTCCGTCTTGCATGCAGTCACCTTCAGCGCAAACTTCGAGAGATCAAGAATGAGTGGTGGACAAACCTTGCCAAACAAACTCAACTTTGTGCCGACACTGGCGACCTGAAGGGTTTTTATGAGGCACTGAAGAGTGTCTATATGGTCCCTCACACCAAGTTCAAAGTCCTCTCTGTAGCGCAGACGGCGAAGTTCTCCTCAACGACAAGACCTCCATCCTCACCCGATGGTCAGAGCACTTTCAGTCGCTCTTCAGTTCCAACCGCATAGTACAAGAATCTGCCCTGCTCCAGATTCCCCAACAGCTCTTTAAACCTGAGCTGGATGAACTCCCTACCCTCGAGGAGACACTTAATGCGATTGAACAAATGAAAATCGGCAAAGCAGCAGGTGTGGATGGAATTCCCCCAGAGGTATGGAAGGCTGGTGGAAAAGCCCTACACATCAAGCTTCACGAGTTCTTCACGCTTTGCTGGAACCAAGGCCAACTACCTCAAGATCTTCGGGATGCAATTATCATCACCCTGTACAAAAACAGAGGAGAGAAATCAGAGTGCACCAACTACAGAGGAATCACGCTGCTTTCCATTGCGGGAAAAATCCTTGCTCGAATTCTTCTCAATAGACTAATGCCTAGTGTCGCAGAAAATGTTCTCCCAGAATCTCAGTGTGGTTTTCGCGCAAACAGAGGAACTGTTGACATGGTCTTTGCCCTCAGACAGCTTCAGGAAAAGTGCAAGGAACAAAACAAGGGACTTTACATTACCTTTGTTGACCTAACCAAAGCGTTTGACACAGTGAGTAGGAAAGGACTCTGGCAAATTCTGGAGCGCCTTGGTTGTCCCCCGAAGTTCCTCAATATGATCATCCAACTGCATGAAAACCAGCAAGGCCGGGTTAGGTATAACAGTGATTTCTCCGAACCCTTCCCAATTGACAACGGTGTAAAGCAAGGTTGTGTTCTTGCACCGACCCTGTTTACCATCTTCTTCAGTACAGTGAAACCCCGTTATAACGAGTTCGGTTATAACGAGGAACCGCTTATAACGAGGTGATCGCGTCGGTCCCGTTTTCCTTTGCGTGTAAACCTATGGCAGTACGAATCGGTTATAACGAGTTCGGTTATAACGAGATTCCGGTTATAACGAGGACAATTTCGGTGCATCATGATAAAGAAAAACATAAGCAATTTGATCGGATATAACGAGGTTCCATTTCTTGACTAAATTGCCGCTTTCAAAAACGCGACAAACGAAACCCAGAAAACCGAAATCACGCTATCCACGTCTTTTTCCGTTTTGCAGAGAACCGTTCCTTCCATGTTTTCTTCTAAATCACGCGATAAGACACAGGAATGTCTTCCGATGTTCCTACTAAATCATTAAACATAATCATTCGATTTTCTTTTCCGCGAGATACGCGTGCGTGATATTAGGGCAGACCATTCTCGTTGCGGTGTACACCGCAACGAGAAATAAAAAAAATGTATAACGCATTCAAAAACTTTTCATGTAGCGACACTTGTTGTCAAAAATAGACAATTTGAATGCGTGTGCAACTCATTATTATATCCTTTCCATTTTTAGTTCCGACTTCCAGTTCTTTTGCTGCTTAGCAAATATGAGTGTGGATGATTAAAGCCGAAATAATCAATGAAATCATCGCGATCCCGTCGGGTGACAGTAGCGTAAAAATAAGTTGAATAACGCATGTTAACCTCCTTAATCGGTGTTCAGAAAAAGAAACGAACGCATTTATTAATTTGAATAGATCTGGATTTGTTCATTATCATTAACAAATGATAATTTAAATATGAGTGTGTATGATTAAAGCCGAAATAATTAATGAAATCATCGCGATCTCGTCGGGTGACAGTAGCGTAAAAATAGTTGAATAACGCATGTTAACCTACTTAATCGATGTTCAGAAAAAGAAACAAACGCATTTATTAATTTGAATAGATCTGGATTTGTTCATTATCATTTAACAAATGATAATTTAAATATGAGTGTGTATGATTAAAGCCGAAATAATTAATGAAATCATCGCGATCTCGCCGGGTGACAGTAGCGTAAAAATAGTTGAATAACGCATATTAACCTACTCAATCGGTGTTCGGAAAAAGAAACAAACGCATCTAACAGTTCAAGGATGTACAAAACGCGAAGAGATTTTCGAAAGAAATTAAAGAACGCATTTTTAATCCCGTCGGACGCAACGATCATACATTGTATAAAATTACAGCCGAAATGATTCATGAAATTATCGAATTCCCGCTGGGCTCCAACAGCGTAAAATACCTCTCAAGTTAACGGTAAACAACGCATGTATGTTACTCTGAAATTATCGCGATCTCGCCAGGTGACAGTAGCGTAAAAAATAGTTGAATAAGCATGTTAACCTAAATCAGAAAAAGAAACAAACGTATTTATTAGTTTGAATAGATCTGGGTTTGTTCATTATCACAATTTTAACACTGCATTTCACAATGAAGATTTTTCTTTCTTTCAGAATGGTCTATGAGGTACAGATTTGCGTAAAAAGGGATCACAACGTAACCTTCCACATTCAATCCTGTCGCATATTTTTCAAGAACGGATGTACAAAACGCGAAGAAATTTTCGGAAGAAAATAACGCATTTTTAATCCCTTCGAGCGCAACGATCATAAGATTATATTGTACAAGATTACAGCCGAAATGATTCATGAAATCATCGCATTCCCGCTGGGCACCAACAGCGTAAAAATACCTCGCAAGTCATGGTAAACAACGCCTGTATTTTACTCTATTTGCGCTGGTGTTAGGAAAAATTAACAAACAAGAATTACAATAAAGAAATATCTCATTTCAACATCTACTTTTTCGTCTAATTCACAAATAATTTCCCTTTATTATCTCAATAACAATAGTCCATAATTGTGTAATAACAACGCAAAGGACGGGTATATTCCGATGTCGTGCTTCTGTTTTTCTTTGTTTTTGATGCGTACGGTTATAACGAGGTACCGGTTATAACGAGGTAATATCGCCGGTCCCACGGACCTCGTTATAACGGGGTTTCACTGTATGATGCTCAAACAAGCCATGGAAGAGTTCAATAACGAAGATGCTGTTTACACCCGGTACCGCACAGATGGCAGTCTATTTAATTCTAGACGTCTGCAAGCTCACACCAAGACGCATGAGCTACTCGTCCGTGAGCTACTCTTCGCAGATGATGCCGCTCTTGTTGCTCATTCAGAGTCTGCTCTCCAGCGCTTAACGTCCTGCTTCGCAGTTACTGCTAAAGCATTTGGCCTTGACGTAAGCCTGAAGAAAACCGAGGTTCTTCATCAGCCGGCTCCTCGACAGGATTACCAGTCCCCCCACATCACCATAGGGCAAACAGAACTCAAAACAGTTGATCAATTTACTTATCTCGGCAGCACCATCACATCAAACGCAAGAGTCGACAAAGAAATTGACAACAGACTTGCTAAGGCAAGCAGCGTCTTTGGTAGAATGCACGACAGAGTCTGGAAAAACAACCACCTGAAAAAGCAGACAAAGATCAGCGTGTACAGAGCCGTTGTCTTACCAACTCTCCTGTACGGATTCGAGTCATGGGCCCTCTACCGGCATCACCTACGCCTTCTTGAGCGCTTCCACCAGCGATGTCTCCGCTTCATCCTAAACATCCACTGGAATGACTTTATCACCAACATCAAAGTTCTTGAGCTGGCAGAGGCTACTAGCATCGAAGCCACACTGATGAAAACTCAACTGCGCTGGGCTGGTCATGTCTCGAGAATGGACGACCATCGCCTCCCGAAGGTCATGCTGTACGGTGAGCTCTCTTCTGGACACCGAGACAGAGGTGGACCCAGGAAGAGATACAAGGACTGCTTGAAAAAAACCTTGAGCACCTGCAACATCGATCACCGACGGTGGGCTGCTATCGCCTCTGATCGCACATCTTGGCGCCTTACTGTTCGACGAGCAACAGCCACCTTCGAGGATGATCGCAGGGCCCGACTCAACAGAAAAAGACAACAGAGGAAAAACCCAACACCCAACATCAACCAACCGACTTTCCCGTGCAACCGCTGCAACCGTGCCTGCCTGTCCCGCATCGGACTCATTAGTCACTTTCGAGCCTGCAGCAGACGTGGACTTCCTTAAATCTTTGTTCGCGAAGCAAAGCCATACAGCGGCGACTGGGCTGTGTATAGTTATTCATATCACAGCCTTCATTATCTCAGAAGAAGTTAAACCTACGTGTACACTGTATATTCTCCACACAACGGGACGACATATTTTGGTAAATGGCCCGTGGTTACTATTATTTCTGCATTCATAGAATATTGAAACTAGTAGGCAAAATGATAAGATTATTTTATAAATCCTTTGATTACGATAGCACGAGCCCACGACATCCCCCAAATTATGTCCCCCACCCACCATTTTGTCACAAAGTAGGTCCTAGTGGTTTACCACATGAGACTATCCTACCTTTAAACCCCGGAGCGCTGTAACCGGTGACACAATGTACATATAGGGCCTAGCTAGGTCAACCTACCATGTACAGTTAAAACTTGCATATTTATGCATTGGGGTCGCTGGTGCAGTTAACCCTACCCTTAGCCCTTGATTGTCTTTACAAAGGGGATGGCTAGTAATTATAAGTGATCAGTGGGAATCAGTGGGAATGCTAGTGCCACAGTGGGGGTGATTCATCACGTTCATTGTTCCAATCCTTGTGCTGTGGTACACTATATATCTATTGTTGTGTGAAAATTATTTGCTTCAGAATGGTCTCATATTCAAGTAATGTGCAGTTTAATGTTTCCAGGTTAGCAATCGTTCTAACACCGGGTATTCTACTGTTGCCATGCCATAGACCATTTTTGGTAATAACGCAAATACGCAATAGAAGTTGAGCTGTTAATTGTATTAGAATGGGTAACAGCGCTGGACAATTGCTTGATTGGAAAGAGAGCATCAAGAGATAACTCTACCTGACTCCTGATCGATGAACAGGCTCTGTCCTACACCATCGTTCCGGAAAAGGAAAAGTTACTGGGTGTAGGAATAGCTGTAGGCCTATGTAAGTACTCAACACTAAAAAGTTAATACTAACGTTAGACTAACGACTAACGTTACTAAATATTACAGTCCTAGGCCTACTACTAGGCTCTATGCTCTACTACTACTAGGCCTAGGCCTATGTAGGCTACTACTTAACCCCGGGACGCTCCGTGTACACAGTTACACACTAACACTGCGTGTTGGGGCTGGTCGCAGTTCAGTTCGGGAAACCCACTCACAAGGGGGGCCCCTCCTTGTAAGTAACCCGTCCCCCTTATAAGTAACCCCGTCCCCCTTATAAGTAACCCCCGGGGCACCCCTTATAAGGAGTCTCCACGCTTTTTTGCAATGCAACGCGAAAATGAAAGGACTGCGGCAATTCGCTTGATTATGTCCATAAAGCTTCACAAGTTTCCTAGTTACTCACGAAATTTGAGCAAAATCGGTTTGAGGCATCATATCTAAAATCATGGATTTAAATGCGATGTCAAACGACCCATGCGAATGCTGAAATGCGAGCGATTACTGGCGTGAGTGTCGCCAGGCGCGGCGGCGCGGCAATGCTTGAGTGCAGACGTGGCGACTGACCTCCGTACTCAGTCGCCACGTCTGCACTCAAGCATTGCCGCGCCGCCGCGCCTGGCGACACTCACGCCAGTAATCGCTCGCATTTCAGCATTCGCATGGGTCGTTTGACATCGCATTTAAATCCATGATTTTAGATATGATGTCTCAAACCGATTTTGCTCAAATTTCGTGAGTAACTAGGAAACTTGTGAAGCTTTCTGGACATAATCAAGCGAATTGCCGCAGTCCTTTCATTTTCGCGTTGCATTGCAAAAAAGCGTGGAGACTCCTTATAAGGGGTGCCCCGGGGGTTACTTATAAGGGGGACGGGGTTACTTATAAGGGGGACGGGTTACTTACAAGGAGAGGCCCCCCTTGTGAGTGGGTTTCCCGAACTGAACTGCAACCAGCCCCAACACGCAGTGTTAGTGTGTAACTGTGTACACGGAGCGTCCCGGGGTTAAGTGCAGACGTGGCGACTGAGTACGGAGGTCAGTCGCCACGTCTGCACTCAAACATTGCCGCGCCGCCGCGCCTGGCGACACTCACGCCAGTAATCGCTCGCATTTCAGCATTCGCATGGGTCGTTTGACATCGCATTTAAATCCATGATTTTAGATATGATGCCTCAAACCGATTTTGCTCAAATTTCGTGAGTAACTAGGAAACTTGTGAAGCTTTATGGACATAATCAAGCGAATTGCCGCAGTCCTTTCATTTTCGCGTTGCATTGCAAAAAAGCGTGGAGACTCCATATAAGGGGTGCCCCGGGGGTTACTTATAAGGGGGACGGGGTTACTTATAAGGGGGACGGGTTACTTATAAGGAGGGGCCCCCCTTGTGAGTGGGTTTCCCGAACTGAGTTAGCTACTACTACTGTACTACGCTTAGTACACCGTGATACGGCCCTGTTTAGACAGAAAGATCCGTCTGTCCGGATTAGTCTTTTATAATTATTTTTCACGTTATCGCTCTCCTTGTATACGGAGGGGATCGGTGAAGCCAGACGCAGTCTCCGCGGAACATTCCCCGACGTCCAGATACATCTTTCGGTCAAGCCTAAGGGCAAGGCCCTGTTGTGCTTCTCACGGGGACGGCGCGGCGGTCTGCTGGTCGGGCTGTAAATGCATGCAGGACTACTGTGACTGTAGGCCCTGCAGCTAATGCAAGACAGCCAAGGATTTCAGTCTCACCGATTAGCCAAGGGGAAACATGTCATTACCACCTCAGCTGGCAGAAACAGCATGATAAATATCTAGCACCTACCTACGGAGTTCTGGAAGTACAAGTTTCTTCTAGCTGGCTGTAGTCTGTAGAATCCTTGCCAAAGAAGAGCCTTTTGTTTACGTCGATTTCACTGTCACTTGTATACATACACGTACACAGGACAAACGCCAGAGCTAGCTAGAGGAGGCCGGAGTTGTTCATAGCATGTGCATGCAGTAGGTAGGATCTTCAGTGTAAGAGCGCACGCACAAACCGTCGACCGGCGGCGGATGACGAAAACGCTCCACACCTGCTGACCCAGGCAGTGAAGCTTGTCAGTGCGCGCGGACTGATCGCGAGCTCGAGCATAGCAGAATTCATTGCGCTTATTGCACACACAGACAGAGCCTCCTCTACCGGTAACGTAACCGCTCTGACACCTACTTTATCTGCTGTCAATCAATCAACTTTTCGTTCACTGGATGTTCGGACATGCACTGGTACTGATACTAATAAAATATAAATCGCCGTATTGGTTGGGTCACACCATTTACGTTTGTATAAGTACCCTATTCTATTAAAGGGATCGATAGTTTTGGTTGAGACCTAATTTCAGGTTTCTAACATTTTTTGGTGAGATAATGAGAAATCTCTTATGAAATATGAAAGACCATGTAATTCCATGAGGAATTCAACGTTTATTTGATGAAAATTGGTTTTGAAATGGCCGAGATATCTAAAACAGAGCGATTCTAAAATAAGTGTGGGACCTACACTTTTTTTACGATCGCTTTGTTTTACTTTGTTTTTGGACGTTCCAGTCATGCCAGACCTGATTTTCATCAAATAAACTTTGAATTCCTCTTAAAATGGTATGATCTGTACTATTTCATAAGTGTTTTCTTGGTATCTCGCAAAAAAAATTAAAAGCCCAATTCTCATCTCCACCAATACTGTACCATCCCTTTAATTCATGCTGATATATTGCTGTAATATTATGTGTCAATATGTAAACATCAATGCAATGCAATGTAATGGAAATGAAATGAACAAATTCAAATTCAAATTCAAATTCAAATTCAAATTCAAATTCAAATTCAAATTCAAATTCAAATTCAAATTCAAATTCAAATTCAAATTCAAATTCAAATTACCCCGGAAGACAAAGTTACCCCCGGCTAAACTGGTTAGAGATAAGGTTATAATAGAGCAGGGAGATGGAAGACAGAGATTAGGGTTAGAATATTATGCCTATATGTATAGGCCCTATAGCCAGCATCGTTCTTTCTTTCATATAGGCCTATAGGTTTTCTTCTTTCTCTCTTTAAAGTCAACATCTTGTTGGGCCACTGTAACATCGGTCAGTGTAGTATCTTCTCTTTTTTCTTTTGCAGGGAAGGAGAGCAGAGGGGAGAGGGGTGAGGGAGTGAGGGAGAGTGAAGGCTCAATCATGAAGTTATGTAGTCAGCTATGTCTCTAACTCATTCAAAGATGAGGCGAATTGTTTTATACCGTATACCGTTACTTGGTTCCCATTGTTATGTGAAATAAGTACGTTAACACTTCAATGACAGATTGTTTTTTGTTTTGTTTTTTGTTCCTTTCTTTTCAGCCTTGACAGAGAAAACAGATGTTGTCATTCATGCATGAAATTTAGTTACAGGCTAAAGGAGTATCGGATTTTTCTATGATTTGATATATCATTCATTCGTTTTTGTTACAGACATCTGATAAATCTGAATTAATGAAAAAAATTTAGTGTTTTTGTGCTGAGTGTAGCCTATAACATCATCTCTATGGTTCGCATCCATCAGTTGGACTTTTATTTTTGACATTTAATATCAAATGATAGTAGGCCTACATGTAAGAAAGATATTATTCAGAGCCTCAGAGGGATGAAGGTTCGATCAGGTAGTTTCTTCAATTTGTCTCCCTCTACAATTAAATTTGCTAAGATCCTTATCTGTAAATTACAAATTGTTAATTTACATAACAGCAGTTGCGATCTTAACAAATCTAATTTGTGAAGGGAGACAAATTGAAGAAACTCACACCTGAATAGTAGGCTATATGTAGTAAAATGATTACTACAGTATTAGATCAAGGGATCAATGTGCACTTTGACTGATGCGCGCCGCATGGGCTTTGTGCAAAAATACTTTGTGCAAAATCTTACACGCGAAACTTACAATTACAGCCAACGATTAATTTACCCCATAACATTCTTTGACAAAATAAAAGATAGAAGCATTATCACTGGTACTTTTATTTAGATAATCGACAGAACTTGAAAAAAAAAGTGGTTGTACATTGTATCGACTCTCGGAGGCTATCATCACAATGAGATAGGAAAGTAATTTTCGTGATCATGCGACATGACATGTACAGGCTGTAAGAACAAATGCATGAAAAGTACGGTTTTATGTACAAGTGGGTTAGAGAAGGCATTTTGTGTGTGTGTGTGTGTGTGTGTGTGTGTGTGTGTGTGTGTGTGTGTCGATGACAACATTATCATTGTTCACACTTTGACCATTATTGTTATCATCACTATTTTATATCATTATCCTTGCTGCTGTCTACATAATCTTATTGCCACTTTCATTTCATATTTTGAATGATATTCTCATCGTCGTCATCAAATAATATAGGGCCTTCCACTATCATCATCGTGATCATTTTTTTTTTTACTAACAGCAAGCACAAGTCTGAAAAGGGATCGAAATCTCATATAAAAAAAGTGAAGATTTCTGATTCTAGATGCATCATCTTTATCCCCATCATCGCATCTTAGCATCGTGTGATCAAGGGATTCATAGGGACCTACTTTAGTAATACTAGTAGGTTACCTATGTCGCGATCGTAACTATTTTTCTTGCAGGCTTGCGACGGAGATCCGCATACGCGACGGTCATCGTCGTTGATAAGCGTCGCAAGTCGCACGCAGATCACGTCGGCTGCTGGACAGTGCTGCTGAAAGAGCAATAGCTCCCTCTTTGATGAGAATGCTGAGATGCGCAAGGATAGGACGTACATACTAGTATTGTATACAATCCCATACGTACCGGTACATACACACAACAATAAGGTGAAAGGTACTTGTACCCATCGTATTCATATTCCAAGAAGAAGTGAATTGCTGCATTGCTTATAAGAATGAGACGACAATGAATCTAAAGGGGCTTTTCCAGGACTTCAATCCAAGGTATGAACCTCCACATTTCAACGATTAGTCTTTGCCATATCGCCTAACGATTGGTGATGTATGCTTCTGCTGGAATATGATCTAAGCATGTAAACCGTAAACTAATTGCTGATCCGAAAGTGTTGTTTCTCAACTGGGCTGTACGATACGGCCTACGGACCGGGTACGGGCCACACATCGTTCTCACCACCCTCACGTAGCCACTTCACACATAAGGCTTCATGATATTAATTACAGTAGGCTTTATAGCAGTTATTTTCTACAAATTCTAGTGTAGGCCCTAGATTCTATTTATGTATTGGATGGATGCAGCTGATCAAGCTGGACCTGCTGTGCTGTGTGCATTCATCACTGCGAAAATTTCCACTTCCACTTTTCACAGCACCCTGCATATGTTTTGGTTTTATTTGTCATACTTTTGATATATTTTGCATTTTATTTTGTTTGGTATAGTTTGATGCATGTACTGAACAGCACAATATTTAGAGTGAGGACTTTCCACATTGAAACAACCAAAACAAATTGTATTAGAGGAATATCTTTCCATGTGGTTTTTGCTTTGCCAGTCACAATTTTATGCTTATTTTTAACTTTGCCTTTGCTATTCATGCCTGCAGCAAATTTTTGGTGTATGTCTGCCTCTTCATATTCTCGCTGGTCTTCGCCCTGCGGCTGGATGAGACGATAAGATGCAGCTTCTGGTTGGTGTTCCTGCCGCTGTGGTTCTGGAAGTGCATGGTGATCTTTGGGGCCGTTGTGGCGGGTGTAGTCTGGTGGAGACACCCAGAATACAGGTTGGTGGAGAGGTTGAGAAGGGTGAGGCACTTGAAGCAATCCATGTCATTTCTGCTAAACCATACCTTCAGATGAAGCCTCTTAGATCTCATCACTTCATATTTATTTTAGGATGGAATTGAACACAGAATAGGTCTTTGTTTACAAATACAATATAAGTGAAGACTTAATGTATGTGCCTCCTATATTCATGTGTATTCAATTTATTATTTTCCATTATTATAAAGCGTACCTATTAGTACTTCTTTTAATACAGTGAACTAATATCTATGGAGTTGGGTTTTGTTTTGTTTTGTTTTGTTTTTTTGCTGGAAACATTTCACAAACCAAAACAAGAACAAGATAATCATTTTCTTTTATGACAAAGTGGTTACCCACTACCAAGGTATTAAAGTTCATCTCCCATTCACCATGGCCTTCAGCAAACTTTGTGTGTGTGTGTGTGTGTGTGTGTGTGTGTGTGTGTGTGTGTGTGTGTGTGTGTAAGTCATTTTTATGGTAGTATTAAACAGGACTTACAATACATGTTTGTAGCTGTTTTTGTCAAAGCAAACTTTGTGTGTGTGTGTGTGTGTGTGTGTGTGTAAGTCATTTTTATGGCAGTGTTAAACAAGACTTACAATACATGTTTGTAGCTGTTTTTATCATTCGCCACAATGCTGGAGAGAGAAAGGACTTGTAAGCAAAAGATAAACAGATATCATGGTGTGGGCCAGTTTACCAGAGTAGTCAACCTTTCCTATGTGCCCTTTTTTAATATAAATGACAATGCAAAGTGTTGTCAGAAACGTTATTGAGCTCCCCTCACATACTGATGAAACCACCCGATGTCTGCAAACCAAATTCCAAGGGCTGAAATGTGAGAAGTTACCACCAGTGAATTGAACAGCTCTTGCCGGGTTGATAGGGAAAATCATCTGCAAATTTGAATTTTTTTTTTCTTTATTTATTTCTTCTTTTTTTTTATAAACTGGTCAGTGACCGATCAGTCAGAATACCAGATGATAAATGTAGCTACCTGATTTCTTTGTCCTGTGATATATCAGGGTGGAAGGAGAAGGGTACATCGACATGAAAGCCATCATCATCTGCCTGGCCCTCAACTCCCTCCTCCTCATCTTCGAGATCTTGGTCTGCGACCAGCTGGAGAGCTCCAATGCCTCAAAGCCCTGGCGACACCCGTGGCTCATCGTCTTCATGCCGCTCTTCCTGACCTCGCCAGTATCGATAGCAGCCTGTGTGTGGGGCTTCAAGCATGACAGGGGATTGGAGGTGGGTATCAATGTGTCACTTGAGATGTTAGTGATATGGTAAGGTCTTATTTACCCAGGGTGACCTCTTTATATATTAGTGTTAGAACTGTTCTTCCAGAGGACCCTATGGTACTGTAGTATATTACCCCAGTATTGCTAGGTACACATTTTCATAATTGGGTCAGGGGTAAGTTGTAAGTAAAATCATCCTGTTGAAGGGTGTTTGCATTGGACAATGTTTGAACGTATGATCTGAATGTGAGTTGATAGTTTTAATCACTGTACTGTACAACTCCCAATAACCACAAGAGTCTTGTAACTCATTTGCATTTCTAGTTTTCTTATGGAATAGTTTATTTTTATGCCTCCACGACGAAGTGGCTGGAGGCATTATGTTTTCGGGTCGTCCATCCGTCCGTCCGTCCGTCCGTATGTCCGTCCGTCCCGTTTTGTTTTTGTCGATATCTCTAGAACCGTGTGGTGGTTTTACATCAAACTTGGTATGAGGGTATATCCTTGGGGGATAATACTTTGTGTGGATTGTAGGGTCACAGGGTCAAAGGTCAAAGGTCACAGGTTATTTCATGAAAAAAATTGAAATTTCATGTTTTTCTCCATATCTCGCAAATGGTTCAAGGTATCTTCATGGAACTTAGTATATATGCTTGTACCGATGGGCAGTGATTATCTAGGGAAGTTGGGGGTCATGGGTCAAAGGTCAGGGGGTCAAAGGTCAAGGTCAACTCCTCAGAATATCACTACTTTCCTTAAAATGCAATATGCCTGAAGGTTTGTTTTTTTTAACTTGATGTATGGCATGTATTACCCAATATATATTTTTGGGGAAGTTTCTTGCCAAAAGGTCAAAGGTCAAAAGGTAAAAGGTCAAGTGAAAGTGCTAAATTGCACTTTTTCCTCCATATCTCGAAAGTGACTCAAGGTATCATCATGAAACTTACATAGTTATGCATGTTCTACCTGACAGTGATTCTCTGTGGAACTGTGAGGTCAAAGGTCAAAGACCAGGTTTAGATAATGCTATTTTCCCATTTGATACTGAAATTATACTTTTTCTCAATACCTTGAAAATTACTCAATGCATAAACTTATAAAAGGGTCAAAAGTCAAGTAAAAATCATCAGTTCCCCAAATACCTGCACTCTGACATTTGAATAATTCATCCAATTGAACCTAGTTCTAGGAAAGTGAACATTCAGCACATTTGTGGCAAACCTGTCATTTTAATATTTTGCCAATTGTGTGAAACTGTCATCACACATTGTCAAGACATTGTACTATAGACCTATTAGTAGAGGTGGGCTATAGAGGGTCAATTTTAGGTCACATTTTCAGAACATGCTCATCACACCTTAGTTTGATGACTTTATGCCTACTGACACCATTTTTGAAAAAAAGAACGAAAAAAATGCGAAATCCAGGGTGCCCCGGCCGAAATCGTTAAAAATCCAAGATGGCCGCCGTTACGGCTTAAAAAAGACATTTTTGGCTATAACTTGGCTATTTTTTGGTCTATTGTGATGGTTTTGGTGTCTAACCCCATGTTTTGGGGGTCAAGGAAGTGGATTATAATGATAATTTTGGTGTAAAACTTACTCTTCCACGTGATACTGACCTTTTTCCCATATTTAGGGTTAAATTTTCCTTGTCCTTTACCCCTACCCCACCCGCCATTTTTTGCACTTTTTTCTGTATTTTTTTAAAGTCATGTTATCTACCATACTCTTAATAGCAAGTACTAGCTATCAATCTGGTGTTTTCTACTGACGATACAAGAAGAAATACAAATAACTTACGCTATATGTATGTGTCATGCAGATACCGGTATATGTGGCTGGTGCATTCAGGATGCATGGTATTAACTGTGAAGCCAGTGCTTATACTGTATCTGCTTTGTAGTGCTAATTAGCATTTGGTCATTAGACATGTAATCATACACTACAGTTCTACTGTACTTATGTAGGTGCACAAATTGAATTTTAAAATGACTTGAATAAGCCTTCTGTGATATGCCAATATTGTCCAGCACAAAGGTAATGTTTCGGCTGGATGATGCATCCCATGAGTCAATGTATTATACATGGAAGAATCTGCATCAGCAGTACTGTCTGTACATCAACTTGCTTTGGGCATCACAAGTGATGATGCTGATCTGTCCCTTTCATTTTTTCCATGTGCTCGATTCCATATGCCTCATGCTCTTGGTCTCAACACATACCAAGGTACCAGTTTCGTTGTGCACCTTTGTATGTAATCCAATATCACAATTAAGATGTAGAATCATTGATGCCCAGTTCACTATCAACAATATCTTCAAGGTTGGTATGGGCAGTTGGTTGTATGATGCCATTGGTTGACTTTCGATTCAATGCATTCACCATGTCATCTTCAGTAGGCAGATCAGGGGCAGGGAGATTGATTATCAGATTCTCCTCCAGTCACAAGAAGAGTCAAGTTCACCTTCATTTTCACCTTGAGCAGAGACTTGGTATCGAGACCTTATACAAAGTGTACACGTGTGGGTGTACAATAATCTCGATGGGATATGAGTCTGCGGTATGACAGCTCTCCACCTAAAAAAGCTATAAGTTGAGTTTGATGAGATCTCGGGTATCCAGACATTCCTTGAGTTCATCAACATTGTTAATGGGCCTCTCCATGTTTTATGTTCCTGTAACAGACAGCCTAGATGCACATACTCTACACTATAACTGCTTGTTGTGCTTGGGCCACATTTTGGAATTGGAAAAGAGAACTGGAAATAACTGATAAAGTCAACAGATATTAATTACCTCAGCTTTATAGGTACTTTCAGTCACAGAGAGTGAGATGATGACTTTACCATTATGATGCTATGTGAGGAACATACATCGTACTAACATTTGTTTGTCATAGAACTGGTTGGAAAATCACTCAAATGGTATCAAATTACCCATCAAACGTGAGGATTCTTACTTTATAAAAGTACAGCAATATACCGTACATGGTAGGGAAAAGCAGGCATGAGAAATAAGGGACCAAGTGGTGATGGTGAAACACCAAAACTAGGCTAAAAGATGAAAAAGCTGACTGAGTTATAGTAAAAATGCGTTTATAGGCAAGACGGCAGATACAATGTACATCATCCAGTAAAGTACATTTGGCTTTGTGCTGGACAATTGGCATATAGAAGGCTTATTCAAGTCATTTTACAAAATTGTACACTTACATTTGTACAGTAGAATTGTACACTTTGACTATTGTTAAAGGTCTATTGACCAAATGTCAATGTGCACTATAAAGCAGATACAGTATTAGTACTTGGTTGCACAGTTACCATGCATCCGGAATGCACCAGCCACATACCGGTATCTGCATGACACATCATATAACATAAGTTATATTTCTTGTTGTATCATTGGTAGAAAACACCAGATTGATAGCTAGAACTTGTTATTAAGAGTATGGTAGATAACATGACTTTTAAAAAATACAGAAAAAAGTGCAAAAAATGGCGGGTGGGGTAAGGGTAAAGGACAAGGAAAATTTAACCCTAAATATGGGAAAAAGGTTAGTATCATGTGGAAGATTAGGTTTTACACCAAAATTATCATTATAATCCACTTCCTTGACCCCCAAAACATGGGGTTAGACACCAAAACCATCACAATAGACCAAAAAATAGCTGAGTTATAGCCAAAAATGTCTTTTTTAAGCCGAAACGGCGGCCATCTTGGATTTTTAACGATTTCGGCCGGGGCACCCTGGATTTCGCATTTTTTTCGTTCTTTTTTTCAAAAATGGTGTCAGTAGGCACAAAGTCATCAAACTAAGGTGTGATGAGCATGTTCTGAAAATGTCACCCTCTATAGCCCACCTCTACTATTAGGAGAACCATGCATTAAGGCGGAGGCATATCAGTCGCCGTAGCGATATATCTAGTTTTTTTTATAAGATATAGTTCTTCATCTTTCTTTTATTTTTCTTTTTGTTCTATTGCATAGTTTATCAAAAATGAAAGTAAATTATGAAAAGAATAATTGTACACTGTAGCAAGTTATTTGATAAGGTTTGTGCAAAAAAAAAAAAAAGGTTTTAGTTCGTTCAGGCTACTTTTATGCAGACCATGGATTTGATATTTAAGGATTCATTCATCTGTTAACACATTCTTGTTTGTGTTTATGGGATGTCTTAGCAGAAGTTGTACATAAAATCTATTGGTAATAGCGTAAATATTTGTCGCTCATTTTGCAAGTTGTAAGCACGTGTAAATATGGACATCACAGTAATAGATAACAATATTTATTATCAAGAAACAGTGTGACTATAGGCTTGATGCATTGTGAAGTCAGTATATCAGTTCTGAGAAAAAAACTGTAATTTCCCTTTTATCTGTTTTATTTGGCTTCCTTTTTGTGTGATTTCATCTAAATTGGATAGGCCTAAAAGGAACCATCAGTTACAGTAGACTCCCGTTATAACGAAGTCCTCAGGACCGGCAGTTTTCTTTCGCTATATCGGAATTTCGTTATAACCGAACAAATAAACAATATAAATACATAGAGTGGATGACATTGCAGCCCAAATTTTTACTTCGTTATAACCAGAATTTCGTTATAACCGTGTTCGTTATAACGGGAGTGCACTGTATCAACATTGTGAATATTCGTAACTTACAGCTTGTGCTGGCACCATGAATCTGCAAATAAAGTCATGGTTGCTTAAACTCTTTATTTTCTTCTATCTGTCTCTTTTTCTACTTTACAGCTGGAAGCCATGTGTTCAATAAACATTTTGCAGTTTATATTCATAGCTCTGAAACTAGATGAAATCATAAGCTGGAGATGGGGGGTAAGTACCTTTTGTCCTGTTTTGCTATACATCAATGCACCATCAGCCAATCAAAATATCAGTCCAGAATAATGATTTAAAGCTGTCCTTTATATGCTAAAACAATTAGCAGAAATATAATTTCCAATTTCTTTGATGATCTGACCACATGGAATATGGTATCTACCATTTCTGCAGGTTGATAAAACTTGCTTCTCTACAAAATTTTGATGTTTACATTTATGTTGACTTTTAGACCAAAATTTATCTTTGAAATTTGAAATTGCAATAACTTACATGTGTTTCACAAAAGATGACTATTTTCTAGCATCTTATTTTTTTTTTTTATAAATGTCCGTTCAAATCCTATGTATTATTATTTTTCTTAGTGCATGGTACTCACAAAATAGGTTTTCAGCAAACATATCCTGTGGCTCCTGTGTTGCACTACTGCAATAAATGAAACTTTATGATATGTTCACCAGATACAGCTCTAAACCATTTTGTATTTTCCATTTGTCCTCCCCCCCCCCCTTTGCTTAACTTTTTGACAGCCATTAATGGTAGCACCCATATAGTTACATGTGTATGTCAAGTGCTGTTGCCGTGATTTCCATTCCAAAACTTTGAAAAAAAATCATTGCAGATAAGAAATACATAATAAGTATTTTTTTTTTTTTTTTTTTTTGGGGGGGGGGGGGGGGAACATCGTACCAAAAGATTTTCGTAGTAGATCTTTTGCAATGTATGTTGTTGTGGGTTTTTTTTTCTCTCTCTCTGCTATGTGAACACACTGGATATGAAACGATGTCATTTTTGTAATTATATGCTCCTTAAATTTTCATTTCATCGCAGGTAGTATTTATACCCCTCTGGATCCTGACTTGCCTTATGTGTCTCATAGTCCTGTATTATGTAATATGGTCCCTCCTTGTCCTACGAGCCACGGAACTTATGGCAGAGCAGCGACGAGCCAATCTCATGACCGCTCTGACAGCTGTGTTCCTAGTAACGCCACTCCTTACATTTGAAGTAAGTTTAAGATGTTATGATCATCATAGTCATTTATTTTTGTGCAGTTACTTTGTAGATATACTGTGCTGCACATTGCACTGCAAAAAATAGCATTTCTATGCATACTTAGTTATAAATGAGTAGTTAACTATCATAAATAAAACTTTCTGACATTGTTACATTTCTTTTGTTTGATTCAAATGTGCCAGTGGATGAGGAATGTCTAGTATGTACTGTTATGGGATAATAGTCAAGGGTTTATGAGCAGCAAATGCAAAGACCTTTTCCCACTTGAAAAGTGGCTGGTGTAAGTTTATACGACCAGTACTCTTACATTGGGTCTGATTTCCCAATTATCAGGCATAAACTGTCCACTTGACATACATTCCATGATGTTATTTTCTGTGCTTATACAGTGGACTCCTGTTATAATGGAGTCCTTGGGACTGACAGTTTGCTTTCGGTATATCTAAATTTCATTATAACCGAACAAATAAATGATTAAAAAAAAAACACTGAGCACATAATTTTGTGGTCTGAATTTTTACTTCGTTGTAACCAGAATTCCATTATAACCGTGATTGTTATAACGGGAGTGCACTGTACTTGTGTAATCTTAATGTCATGCTGCTTTCTCACCCCTTTCATGTAATAGATTCTCCTGGTAAAGAAGCTAGATGAAGTGAATCACTACCCATTCTCCGTTGTGTTCTGTCCTCTGTATATATCCCTCATGGTTCTTTTACCAACTGCCTTTGGACAGAGAGGCGGAAATCAGTGTAAGTGTACTGCAGGGATTTGGTATTTCTTCTGGTAGATAGGACAAACATGTTCATTTGCTTGTTTCTATGTCATTAGGCACTATTCATTAATCTGTTTGGTTGATATTGTTGAATGAGTTATGATGACTGTTGGAAAGAGAAACACCCCACCCCATCCCCCTTCCCACAAATACACACACATGACTACTTTTTGCTCTAGCCAAGGCCTGCACAGCTATCTTCCTCCACTTTCTTGTTTCACCTGTTTGTAGGATATTGAATTAATGTGACAGTACCGAAAAAATTTCAGGTGATGGTAACATTTTCTCTTGGGGAAGATTGAACTAGAGACAGCAGAAACAACAGAAATAACAATTGGATTAGAATGAGTCAGTTAGTCTATCGTTGCAGCCATTTTAATGATATCCTTTGTGAGCAATCATCATAAAAAGAAGTTATGTCTTGTCAATTCATGACTAAAAACATAATGTAGATACTCACTGGAATGACCAGATATCAGTTTATGAAGAACGAATGCTGTTACCAGTCTCATTTTCCTCACTTCAGGGTGGTTTGGTATCCGGAAAGATTTCTGCTCCTTCCTACTGGGGACGTGTCCCTTCCTCCAGGAGTACGGCAACATCTCCATCACAGTCCAACGGCCAGATGAAGCTCCAGAGGAGGAGGAGATGGAAAGAGATGTCTTCATACATTCCAAGCAAGCTATACTGGATGACAAACTCGTCATGCCGATTATATCAATAGACACACCAGATTGATGGCGAGCTCCGTTGTAACGATCATCTTGTCTGTGTGTATATTTTGATGCCATGATAACACAAAGTCTTTTTTTTTTTGTTGAAAGTGTGACTTGTGTTTATCATCATGTAAGTTATACAGAGCAGCGACTTCTCCCCTCCCAACCCCTTATCAATAATGACTTCATGATAATTCTTGTTACAGTTGAACTGTAGATGACATCAAAGCGTGCAAGCCGATGTGATTATCAATCTGGATCAGAGATGTGATATTCAGCAGTCTACCAGGGAATGTATGGGAGTTTTGAGCAAGACCAGCACCATGAAGCAAGGTTGAAAGGAAAGTGATATGAAGATTGCAATGATTGACGATCCCCACCAAGTGCTTTTGCAGAGGAGGTGTCCTTTTTTGCAATGCATTGGAATGCTGCTTCGGAGAGATAAACTTTCAGCAAGCTGACACAAGTTCAGTCCTCTTAGACAGCAGGAAGTACAACAGTACCAGTGTTCAGCATCTGCATGTGTCAGAGTTCTTTTCTTAGAGAGCAATTGGGACTGTCGTGAAGCATCAACTTCATGGATGCTTGAAGTAGGCAGTATTCCAAGTGCTAATGATTTTTTTTTTTTTTTTTCAAAAATGCAGTATGGCTTTCTATTGATTAGCCCAGGATCATGCAGGTATAGATTTCATTCAGCAACATCATGAGATGAAAGAATACATGAAATGGATTATTATACATGAATTGTGATTGCATCTCTACACTTTCATTATTCAAATGATGATAATATGAAGATGACTAGAGGGATAAAAGTACAGTGAACTACCCACAGAGGATAGACAGGATCAAAGTGTTGTGCCATTTTGGAGCACCAGACACCTTTACTAAGACAGACAACTGTGTTCCCTCATCATGAAAATTTCATGCATGAAATACTGTGAGATATGAATGAACTATCACATTCAAATTGCACTTTCAAAAACAAAAACAAAAAAATTATAAGTCAACAAGGCAAATCACACTACATCACATTTTATGGGGGACATTTTGATATTTCCTGGAGTTTTGCAATGGCTATTTTAATGATAGAAGACTGTGTTCCATGTACACATATAATATTTGTATGGAGTTATATTGCCAGCTGACTTGTACATGAATATGGATAAAACCAATGTTTACAAGGCTGTATGAGGAATATATGGTACCAATTAGCTTTACCTGTATCGTGTGATAAGTACTTGTCCAGTAGGTATACAGCATTTCAGATTTTTGTTTGATTTAACAAATTGTCTCCTCAAGTACCAAAGAAAATCAGTGGAAATGAAAGGAAGTGTTTTGTCTTTTTCTTTTTTTTTAATCAGAAAGCCAAACATTAGGGTAATTATGTGCCGTTTGTGACACATAGAATTTTGTAGCCATTACCATTTTCAGATGGGACCTTTGTGAAAATCTGGAGCTTGGAGTGGGAAAGTAAAGGAGAGTTCAAATAATGGTGATCATAATGGAATTTTCATCCTAGTTTAAAATAGCTTTACTTCAAAGAGTGAAATCAAGCAAACAGAAAGGGTATAGTTTCATAAAATCTGCACAAAAGAACTACCCAGCAAAGTTGTGGGATTTTAGAATCTTTAGATGTTTGTCAAAGCAGTGGCAATGGTCATAATACATACACTTTATGCCAGCTACGTAGATGAAGTAATGCACTACAGCTTGTCAACTCTCCCATTCACTTCCACCTATTATATGTACTGTAAAACCCGCAACATTTGTGACATGAAGCTTCACAAAATAGTGCTGACTGCCTTTTTTGTGGCATGAAATATTGTGAATTGATGACAATGAAAAAATTATGAGTCTCATAGACAAAAACTTTAATGTGCATTTTACTTTTGTAAATCTTAGATCCTCACGAAATTCACACAAGTTTCATGCACACTAAATTGTTGGTTTTACAGTACTTGCCAAAATTCTTTATTTTTTATTTTTTTGAGAGGGGATGATAGTTTTTGAAGATATAATTGGTGTCAAATCATCCTAGAGTTGCAATGACTGCTCAATGATGGCTTTTAGAGGAGATTTTAAGTTTGAGATCTAAAAATTGATATCATATGTTCTGTCTATGTCATGCTGCATCAGAGGGATTGGTAAGTCCATTGTAAGCATATGAACCCTGGGCAGTGCACCCTTTGTAAGAGGATATGCCAAGAAGTACTGTATTGCATTTGTGCATTCCTCCACAGCCGTTTTGATGTTAAGTGGGCAGATCATTACCACAGGGAAGCTGAAATGATTCATGTTTGAACCAGCCATGCAAAGAAAACCAAAGTTCATGTAGGCATTGGTCCAAAGATTACCTACTGTATAAGCCATATATTTAGTGAGTCTAATTTTTCACAAATCGGGACTTCCCAACAATTTCTCGAGTGGTTAAATTTGCGATCGTGGAGTACAGTAATGAATGGAGAAATGTATACACACACATCACATTCATGTCAAGATCGTAGTTAATAGTCTTGCATGTTGTTAAACTTGAGAATATCACCCGACTCGCGAAAATAAAAACCTTGCAAAATATATGGCTAATAGAGTATGTGTTGCGCTATTCGTTTTTTGTTTTTTGTTTTTTTTTTGTTGTTTTTTTTTTTTGGTCATAGTTATTGCAGTCAGGCCCAAAGTCGCCATTAAAATTGTTTTTTCATAACTGAAAAGTACACTGATGAGGTGCGAATATGATAGTATGCTATCTATGTTGCAGAGCCTGAATTCTCAGTTAATCTCAATTGTGTCCCGTCCTGTATTACTATACACCTAGGTTGTGCTTCATTATTAAGCTTAACGCTTATGAGCTACTTTACACACCGAGCTCTGTATTAATTTGTACTTTAACACGTTTGTATATTTTGATTTATAAAGCAAAGATTGCAATGTTCTGATGTTGCTTGCTTCCTTTTATTTTTCAAAATGAAATTGATTGTCATTACTTGAAAAGACTGCAATTATCCATGGACTAATTAGTAAAGAGTGGGTGGATTTCTAGCAGGAGTTGTATTGTTGGAGAAGAAAGAAGAGAGGAGTGCAAACAGTAAGCATCCAATCTGTAGAATATGAGCATTATGTAAAAACCGAGAGGTTTGTTTTTGTTTATTTTCTTTGTTCTCTTATCACTTTCATGTGCAATATTACCATACAATATATGGAATGCATACTACCATGATTACAGTTCATAAATAATCACAATTGTAATGTACCTGCATGAAGCAGCGCATGACATTTCAACACATGTATACATCCACTGGTATGTGCTACGTGAAACGTAGCCATGCTGTTGTTGCTGCTGCAAATGACAGAAGAATTTCAAGCCTCCAAATGTGTGATTGTAACTCGCTTATATTGCTCAGTTTCACATGCTGTCATTTTAGTGGTCAATCAAAATTTTGTATGCATGAGGTCCCAGACTGCCTAGAGTGATTTGCAGCATGTGAAGTTTTGCTACTTATGAATACAATTGTGATATTGTAGATATTGAATTACAGAAATCACAATGGTACTGAAAAGAAAATCAAGGTTGAATGTGAAGGAACTTGGTTTAATAATGTGTTACTTCATGATACAAAACTGTTGGTGGTCGAGTCTGACCAGTGTACAAGTCTGACCTAGTTACAGGCCACTAGGAATGTTCATACGGCATGTGTTCTTTAGCAGTCTGCGGGCAGAGCAAATTTGGCTTGAAGTAAGTAACTAGGGTGTGAGGGTCACCCATACAAGTGATAAAACTGTCTCTTTACAGAAGCTACAGTAATAATTTTGAACCATGTCACAATTAGAGGAACCAGATTTGAGTGATTTATCATAACAGTAGTCATGTTTCAAAATGTGCATGTAATGACACAAACTCTTCTTTGATATGTTTTCTCTGATACTCGAATTCAGGAATTTGGACAGGGTAGTCATGCATAATTTTTGTCGTAATTTCTTTTTCATTAACATTTGTTGAATGTCCATTTGATATCTTAGATACCAAAGATAGAAAGGATTTCAAATTGATCATGCCACTAATGGGGAAATTGTTGTTTTTTCGCTACTTGACTTCGTTCATATAAATATTTTTTTTTTTGTTAGCTTAGTACAAATTGTTTTCATTAGTAATTCATATAAGCATATTTGTAGTCTCAGCAATAATGGAAGTTCATTGCAAAGTCACACGATGGAACGAGTTTTCGTAATGCCACAATGAAAGTGCATGTGTTCGTGTAACAGAAAAATTGCATGGCGGACAATGGCAGTTGAAAAGTTTTGTATGAATATTTTGATTAAGCTTCTACCATGATCCAATGCTAGAGATGTAATATTTTCAGGTTGTCTGTACAAAAACAGTGTCTCGTTATCACACAAGCATGAAAAAGAAAAAAAGCATGGGAAGTATCTAGAGAAAACATGGTTATTTTGTGTGTGACCATGGATGGTAAACCTTGCAGATAGGGGTCATGAGATCAAAGGTCATAGGGTCAAGAACAAAATTGAATAGTTTGCAATCATAGCAATGATATGAGAAGAACTTCTGTAAAATCCAATCAAACTTGGTACCATACAAGCAGTGTACCAGCATGAGCCATTATAATTTCATTGATTAATGACAGGTCAAAATTTGAATGAAATATTTTGCAGTGTTTTGCAAACAAGCCTCTAATGGAATTTGATAAAATTCGGCCAAACATATTACGGGAATGGTACCTAAGATTTATTCTCTCTCTTTTTGTTGGGGGGGAGTAAGATACAACGTGGCTAATTGTAGAAAACTAGCTAACATGATGTGGAATCTTTGTGGATCCTCTGATGCTGATGTTGTGTTGAGGTTTTTTTTTTTTTTTTTTTTTTTTTTTTTTTTTTTTTTTTTTTTTTTTTTTTTTTTTTTCCAGACAGTTAAAAGATTTCTTTTAACAATAATGATAGGAAATCAGTTCATTTCAGTACTAGGATTATTTTGTTACCATGATGTTCCTTCTTGTACTCAGGGCACATATATTTACATGACAATTACTAAATGGTACACAATAACTTGTGGTTCTACAATTTGAGGGCAAATAGAAATATCTGGCATTTCATCAATTTGAATCATATCTAAAGCAAATCTAAGAGTTGCTACATGTATTCATAAACAATTCTGACAGTGGTGAACAAGCAGAACTAAGCAAGGGAAGAAATTGTAAAAAAAAAAAAAAAAAAAAAAAAAAAAAAGAATTTGAAAAAACATTACAGCACATACCCAGCGTATCAGTATCAATTGTGTCTGCTAGAGTTGTAGGCGAAAAAAAACAAAACAAAACAATAAAACTTTGTCTTATCTGTTACTTCACATTTGAATTATTTCATACCTGACCAACTGGTGTAAAAACTGAATGTATTTAAAGCCCCTGTATAGTTGTATAGTTTTGAGCAACAGCATCAGCTGCAAGAAAATAAGTCTGAAGGACTATAGCTAAGATTGATTAGGCCAATCTCTGTGCTGGGGGGGGGGGGGGCAGGGAGGGGCAAAATGTGTATCTAAAGGCAGATGCCGACACCACTTTAAACAAGGAGCAGAAAATGGAAGTGACATTAATTTACAAGAAATTGTATGTCATTGGTTACATCGGCAAGTTTTGGATATCATCCCAGTTTCTATGTTAATAAAGGTTAAAGGTCACAAAGCTTCTGCTAGGAATGTTCAATATGCTTTTGTAATGTATAAGGATAAAAATACATGTAGATAAATAATATTGTAGAATAAAATGGTCAAAGTTTATCGACTTTGGGTAAAGATGATTATTTCCTTCATATAGCCATTACAGGAAACTTTAAGAGAAATGCAATTTGCTTTTAGAAAAAGAACAAGGGAATAAAGGTATTTATTTATTTTATTTATTTCAGTTTTATTTCCACAGGGTAGTCTCATCAAGACCAGCAGGTCCTGCTCTTCCAGAGAGCCCTGCCCATGATAAAAATACATAAAAACATATATCGTAGGACAAAATTAACCTTCATTTGAGGTATTGAGAAATATCAATTTTTGCAAAGGGGTTAAAGGTCATTTGTCAAGGTCAAGGTTGTGCATTCATCTTTCTATTCAGGAAGGGCTTAAACTTTTGAGAGAATACACTGATCACATGAGAAATAAGCATCCTAGTTGACTTCGAGCTGCATTCAAATTGCCCTAGATAATTCCGCTGATTTCCTTGAAACATTTTTGGCTTACAAAAATTGTAGTAGGAGATGGAACATGAAAGTATCAATATGTTTGTTTTTTTTTTAATAGGAGTGAAATATAATATAGAATAGTGCCCTATGATTACTTGTGGTCCAGTAGAGAAGTATGAAACCATTGCAATGCATCTTCCAGTGCGTGCCTATAAAATTTGCGATTATCACAACCTCTTTTGTAATCTGTAATTTTAAGTGTTGTCATGGAATAATGCTACAGTATTCTACCTTTGTGTGTCCAATCTCAATAAATGGAGGCTACTTGTGAATTGTAAGTTTGGGAGCCATGGTTTTTATCTCTTTGTGTCCTTGATCAGTGGAACTTTCAACAGAAAATTAAGTTATGTTTTGAATGGAAACAGTACAAACCAGAGCTTGAATTGTTATTAATAAAAACATAGGTAACGGAAATTCAGATTTCAGATTTAGAATTCAGATTCAGATTTCACAGTATGGGAGTGTGATGGATGTTCGATTATGCTGCTTGATCTAGAAATATCTTGCAGAGCTTTTTGGGAGATCTTTTGAAATAATCAAATTTGTAAAATTATAAATTCCAAAAGTCATATTTTGGGATACTTTTTGATAGATATAATAAGTTAAAATCATCATTTTTAACATGCACCAGATTGCACTATAAAAAATTAAATGTTAAAGCTCTTTTACCCATTCCCCTCTTGGTTACTTCGCTCCCCCAAGTGGCGCCCATGCGCTGCAAAATCTCGCAGCATCTCTGACAAATGTCATTATCAACATCAACATCATCAACATCATCATCATCATCATCATCAACAACAACATCATCATCATCATCATCATCAACAACAACAACAACAACAGCATCACCATTTAAACTGTATAGTCAAGTTGCATTGCCTATATTTAGGAGGGGGAAAAATCAGACTCGGACCAAAACTATGCAAACAATGATGGAAACTAAGAGTAAAGTATATTTTGTACAATACCACATTTCATTGCAACTGATTGACAAATTGCTCTACATCGACGTCTGATCGACAAATTGCCCTACATCGACGTCATTTACGTCGATGTAGAGCAATTTGTCAATCAGTTGCAATGAAAAACATCTCAATGGAAGAATTTCATGAATTTGAATGATATCACATTTGTCTTTCTTGCTTGCTCGCTCACTTGATAGACGAGATGTATCGCGTCCCTGTCAAACATTTGTTTCCCATGCCCACTTTAACAACCCACAAACCCGAACTAACGACCAATCATCCAGCCAGGGACAGTCAGACCGCAACGTCCTGAAAAGCCTTCGCATTTATCGTACGCGTATGCATGGACCTCGCGGACATGAATACGTAATGAGCTGGGAGACCACATTTTTAGAGTGTCTGTAAATCTAAACGACATTATCAATCTTCATGATTTATATATCGATAAAAGGCTGAAGAGTTGTACTTTGATGAAATTTGACCACTTGAAAGGTTATGACATATAAAATATACTGAACAAGGAAATTATAAAACACAAAATTTGCATATTTTCCATTCTTCTTAAGGGGTACACTAGACCGACGAAATTAAGGTGGACCAAAATGGAAGAGGTATAAAATGAAAGAGGAAATATCATTCTATGAAAACATAATGACTTTATGTGGACTGATCCTATGAACGGGTCAGGTTGGCGAATAAATCATTGCGTTGTACAGTTAATTTTTGACGAGATTTCAGTTTGCCGCGAATACACGTTTCTGATTGGTTAATTCCCTCTGAGTGGCGAGTTGAACGCACCTCGCGGAGTGACAGTAAACGTGTACTCTACATAACAGTAATACACAGTGTGTAGATGACTGTGTAGGACCCTATGGTGTGTGTGTATGTGTGCGCGCGCACAATGTGTGTATACGCGCTCAGGTTCAGGCAACTGCAGCTGGTGTAAGATCTCCACGTAAACAACAAGAACAACACTCCAGTCTGATCGACGGCTCAACTTTGGCTTGAACTTTTTTTTGCCGGCACAACTAGATAAGAGTAGAGTGCATTAATAAGTAGCATACAAATCAATAATACAAGATCTAGCACTGTGTTTGCACACATGAGTTCTTTGGGGCTCTCTTTTTGGTATTAGAATAATCATTCCTTATTAATCCACTGTATAATTTATCTAATGATACCCTGGGAGCGTATGTATCTCAAATTACCACACTATGATTTTTACTCGACGAGACTTTCAATTTTTATTGTTTTCTAAGCGAGGGACCAATTCAGTTCTTAGTGTGCTGTTATAACAGGTATATCTAAAACGTTGACTATCATTCATGTGGTGATTCAACCTATGAACGGGTCGGGTTGGCAATAAATAGAAAGCCTTGTTCTAATTTGTCTCAGGGTCGTTTGGAAAATATCGATATAATGCAGAGATATGAATAATGATATCATAAGCTCATTTTGTATAATGTAGGCATTAAAAGGTGTGATTTATTTCAAATATTCACAAACCATGTCAATCGGTCACGGATAGTAGATCTTCATGTCGCCAATAAGTGAATCTCGTAGACCATGCACTTTGTCTCTGAATTATCTCGCAAAATCTCGGGTGCTGAGAAGGACATGCGCAAAAACCTGCGCGTACGATAAATTTTTGATTTGAGCTCATTAACAGCAGCGTTGCGGTCTGACTGGGGAGGTGTGACGGACTCGAGCAGGAAACTGCCATTTCCGTACACACAGTGGGACTGGCGCGACTGCATACTGTATGGCACGGCCCACTCTACTACGATCGCGATCACTGCTGACCCGGTATGTGGTGGTAGTGCTGTTGATCCCACTCGTAGTTTACGCTGTGTGTGAATAGCAGTAGCAGACGCCAACAGAGCAGAGTCCTTCGCGGTCGGTAAGATGAGGTGGTGGTGAAATCAGCACTTTGGTAACTACTTGCTATACTTGAAGACGATCATATTACATGTATGTAAGATGTTATGTTGTAGCAACTGGGACATGAGTAGACAGAAAGATCCGTCTGTCCGGAGGACTCCTTTATATTTTGCCATTGACGCTGTCCTCCGTAGGGGATCCCTGAAGCCAGACGCAGTCTGCTCCGATTCCCCGACGGACAGATACAGACCGATCTTTCGGTCAAGGACATGAGTGCAGGCAAGAATGTTAGTAGGCCCTATATGTAAACGAACAAAACCTGCAACTTCTGCTGGGGTGTTCAGTGACTTTTTGTATCAGTGGCTTCACCATGTTCACGTACCGTGCAGTATGGGCCCGGCCGGATGGCCCATGGGCCATTTATGGCGCGATGGTGGAGCGAGCTGAGCCAGCCAGACTTGTCCACGGCGCGCGGAACATCGATCATCCCTCGTAGAATATTTAAACATGCAGGCAGGCTAGGCTGAATCTTGCGGGCCACGTCAACAGCAACTAACTTGGCTTGTTATACGCAATCTCAGTGCACAATTGCCTAATTGACAAAGCAAGGGCCCAAGGCAAGGCATACTTTTAGACAGAAAGATCCGTCTGTCCGGAGGAGTCTTTTTTTTTTTTTTTTTTTTGACGTTATCGCTCTCCTCCGTAGATGTAGGAGGGGATCCATAAAGCCAGACCCAGTCTCCGCGGAACACATCCCCGACAACCAGATACAGACCGATCTTTCAGTCTAGACCCCGTTTACACTAATACAGTGCGGGGCCGGGCCGAGCCGAGGCCAAGCCCAGCCTCAATTGCGGTACTCGGCCCCGCAATTTTGTCTGTTTACAGTGCCGGGCTCAGCCTGGGCTTTTGATTCAAACCTTTCAATATTTTGTCATAGTGGCGCTCTGCTTGTAAACAAACGACCGTTATTGGGAGCGCGCCGGTCGCAATTTGGTTCTGCATTAAATTATTTGCATTTGGCCCAGTTTGCGTTTACAGTACTGAGAAAAGGTCAGGCTACCTCAAGAGCTTGGCCAAATGCGTGGCCGATTTTGGTACCGCATTTGGCCTTTTGTGCATTTACATACAGTGACATGAATCTTGGCATGAAAGGCCGCGGCCGAGCCGGGCCTTTTCACTCACTGTAAACGGGGTCTTACTCTGAACAGGGAGGTAAGACGAAAAAACTTCCTGCTCTGAAGTGGCCCGAGCCAGAGGCAGTGCGAAGCACGACACTTGTTAGTCGTTACAGCGAAAGGGCTGTGGGTAAATAGCTCTGAAGTCCGCATTAGGCCTACCGTAAGAGGCTAGGGCACCAAGATCAATGTTACCCTATTACCTGAACCGAACCCCAACCCTAATCCTAAACTCTAGTAACCGTACTAATCCTCAAGCCACCTAAATTTAATCATATTACGTATCAATGATTATAGTGGGGGTAATTACATATGGAACTCTTGCCATGATGTTGTCTGAGTTGTTCTACCTGTCCATGTGTGCCAAACTCTTCAGTATGACAGTAAACTTTTACAAATTACCGTAATTAATAATTTACTTTTTTTATCGAAGGTTGTTCCAGAAGGACTGAGGGAGTGGAGAGGAGTATGACCAGGAAGGTCTTAGTCACAGGGGCCTCAGGGCTCCTGGGCCGGGCCGTGATGGCCACCTTCCTGTCAGCCTCGTGGGATGTCCTGGGCCTGGGCTTCTCAAGGGCCGGTGAGAAGCTGAAGAAGGTTGATCTACGTGATTCTGAGGCTGTCAGGAGTGTGATTAGAGAATTTCAGGTACGGAACACTTGAGTGATGAGGTTGGGTGTGACTTACTTCAGTGACAGCGGTTTGTGCCATTTGGTCTTTGAAATGAAAGTTTAATTTCTTTATGTGGGCATATGAATTAACCAACTTTTTCTTCACAGCATTGTTTTCAATTCATAAAAAAATTAATGTCAAATTCTGTATATGCTAATGGTAACCATATTATCTGGGTAGTTTTACAGAAATTTTTCCCACTTACATAGATCTATGAGTATTCTTGCAAGCACTTCACTCATTTGTTTTTGTTTTGTTTTTAAACTGGCTAGTCCCATTCATCTTACTTACCCTACCTAACAATGAGTTTTGCATATCATGGGCAAGTGGGCTTGACTTCTCATCTTTCTCACTTTATGTCATTGACAAATATCCATACAGATTTATGCATCCATAGTATAAGCATTTCAGCAAACAAAGCCTGGCATGTCTTCTTTTTGTATTCTCCATCCATTGTACTGTTTTAACTCATCCAATCCTTGGGAAATCTTGCCTCAGAAATTATCATTATTTCATCAAATTGGCAACGCTGAATTATTATGTTTTCTTGAAAACAATTAGGTGGTGTTGATAAAAGTCAGTGCAGGTGCATAGAATCAGGAAGACACTTACAAATATTTGCCAGGTTGAAAGAGAAACAAGAACTTCAATCTTCTAAAATGGGTTGCCAATTTAGGAATCATTTATCAATTTAGCAATGACACAGAAATGTGTTGTGGGACTTGATGGGTTAAAGCGGAGTGGTGTTAATCAGTTTGTTGTCACTTTCCATCGTCCATCCTTCAGCCTAATGTTGTCATTCATGCTGCTGCTGAGAGGAGGACCGATGTTGTGGAGAGAAATCCAGAGGACGTCAAGCAACTGAATGTGGCTGCAACTGCAGTGATTGCGCAAGAGTGTGGTAATCGCCTAGCAAGCCATGATTCTCATCTGGGTTTATAATCATTGATTTTTCAAAGATTGTGGAAAAGTGCAATATCATGCCGTTCAGATGTCAGGAATCATTGTAAGGCAACTGAAAGGCATAATCTGCCTGTTGTGAGGGAAGCCTTGACACTTCAGTTTTTGGTTGATTGTTTTTCAGCTGAAACTTATTTCAGTTCATGAAAAGTCCTGATTTCTTGGCTTTTTGACCCATTGAGGGTGGTTTGATTTTGCTGCAACTTGCATTTCCCATAGACACCTGCCCAAGTATATTCAGCACTCGTCCTCAACAGGTTAATATCATGTGTTGTTGGAGGAAACGGGCTGAGAATTATGTCTTTGGTTTACCAGCTGTTGCTCAGCACAGAATTGCTCAAACTCTTCACTACAAACTGAATTCTTTGAGAATACTCGGGCTGGGGTTTATGGGAAATATATGTTGTAGTAAAACCAGCTCGTCTTCAATGGGTTAATTTAAAGAGTAGCATCTATGGATTGCCATTAAGATAAAACTTGTTCAGTTGCTACTGATTGTATTTGCATTACAGAAAAAAAAAAAATATTTCCCTGCCAAATTGGTTCCATAACAGAGTAACATATATTATTGAGTGCTGCTTGAAAGTGTGTATGGTATTGGTCATTGCCATCAAGAATTTCCTTGATTCTACATGTACAGCTTCAAGAGGCATCATGCTGGTGTACATCAGCACAAACTATGTGTTTGATGGCAAGAAGGCTCCATACAGGACCTCCGATGAACCAAATCCTCTCAACAAATACGGGCAGAGCAAGCGAGATGGAGAAATTGCCACTTTAACAAACTATCCAGGTATTGGCTCATTACTCAGCTAATTACTGTGATACAGACTAATGTACACTCTATGGTTTCTTGAGAAAATTTGTTGTTCATTGATAAATGTCTTTGTGTGAAAGAATTATACAAACATTTCTCAAAGTTTTTGTATTAATATTTTGAATGTGAAAAAAAAAAAAACTAGTCATGAGGTCATTCAAAATATATTCTATCACAATTCACATTTGCAGGATGGTGTGTTATCAAAGACACTTCTATTAGTAAAATGGTGGTATTAAGCAGTGGTTACCATGGATATATTTTTCTGTCTAAATAATGGTGTTACCCCAGAACAAGCACTTGTGGTAGTTAGTGGTTATGATTGTATGTGATGCTTGTGTAAATAGCATTGATAAAGGTAATGTGACCCCATCAGATCACCAAAAGATATCATTTCTAAAAATAAAAAAAAAATTAAAAAAAATGTGGCCTGATATTTATTTCTTGTGGCCCTAGCATGCAGTACTAAACCACTGCTAAAATATGAATTGATGGTGTTGTTGAGGTTGTTGATGATGTTGATATTAGTACATAAATGACTGTCATTGTGAAAAAGGTGATGATAAAGATCTCGATAATTTCCCTTCTGAAGGTGGTGCCATCTTGCGATTACCACTCCTTTATGGTCCAGTGGAGCGATTGAATGAGAGTTCTGCCACCTTCATCCTGTCTCAGATAAGGGACACCAGCAAAACGGTTGAAATGTGTGACCACCAGCAGCGCAGGCCGACCCACGTGAATGATGTTGCCCAAGTTCTCCTTCAGATGGCTGAAAAATATTCACAAGTGAGCATGTAACAAATGTTCATACACAAATACTTTCCATCAATATGTTTCACAAACATTTTCAGACACCTTGATTGATGACATTAATCCAGTGATTTGTGACTCATCACTGTGTTACTTTACAGATTGCAAATGATGTAGCCAGAAATATCAAATGTCAAATGAGATGATTTTAAATGGAAAGTGTGAATTGATGTGTTAAGTATTTAACTTGTGTTTAAATTTCTTAGTTCTGGCAAGCTGAACTCCAGCTAAATTCTAAAGCATATTTCCTCATAGATAGTGGAAGCTTTTTGAAATAAAGTGAGACAAATTGATCTAATCAGAGAGCTTAGAATAATTTTAATACTCTGTAACTGCAAAACACCAGACCCTGGAATTAACTGTATAACAGCTTTGATGATGGACTTTCATGGTGAGAAGTAATATGATATAATATATATATATATATATATATATATATATATATATATATATATATATATATATATATATATATGTATATATATATATATATATATATATATATATATATATATATATATATTATGTATAAAGCCTGTAGAAAGATGTCCTCATTGTTTGATGCCACAGATCTCAAACTGATACCTTAATGAGCTGTGTGAATTTAATTTTTTAACTAGGAGAGTCTGAGCTTTGAAATGTAAACACAAGTATATAACGCTATCCTGAGAACCAACTGTAACTGCATCATTAATTTATGGATTATCATTCTGAATATTACCCAACAAAGTGTGTATAAGGAAGTGGTTGAAGAGAAATGCATTTATAGATCTTAAGTTATCCATGTTGCATTATCATGCAAAGTATTTGACTGAAGTTGGTTTGAACAATGTCCTAGTGCTTGAGAACTGGGACATTGGTGTTTGATTTCATTCTATCAACAGAATGTAAGAGACCTCCCAAATGATCATGTTGGTGTACGTTTGTATAATCTAGAAATCAGGTTTCATGATAATCGGATGAAAAATGAATGAAAGAATTTGCAAGTCACATGCCTTCCTATGGCAGGGTATTGATTGTTACTTATACTCTCTGTGTTTATCTGTGATCTCTCATTGCTGTTGATTCTGTCTTTGCAGGGTCATGAGGTAAAGGGTATCTTCCACTGGAACACTTCAGAGCAGCTGACCAGATACCAGATGGCCACCATCATCACAGATGTCTTCCAGCTCCCTAGTGACCACATCACTGCAAATACCAGCGCCCCTGCCGCGGGAACGCCCCGCCCTGCCAATGCCGCCATGGATGTATCAAGCGTGACCAGTCTAGGGGTCAAAGTATTAGATACGCCATTTCGGGTTGGCATCAAAGGCAGCCTGGAGTCGTTTGTGAATCAAAGATGAAGAGAACTTTTGTGACAAAATATATTGGTTGAGAAAAGGAGGGATGACAATGCTGTGAATGACATACAGTGTAAAATATTTTTAGATATTGGTCGCATTTACAGCTTCATACACCTTGTATTACTAGGCTGATTTTCGAGGCTAGAGGAATATTTCAGAGATTTATGAAAAAGTGTATTTTAATCTTTTTACAGCAAGTATATTTTCATGTGAAGAAATGTAATTTAAATTAAAAATATACAGGGGAGTCCCGTTATAAAGAGGTCATTGGGTCTTGCTAATTTACCTTGTTGTATTTGTACCCTCGTATCCGTACACTTGGAACAAACCCACAGACATACACTGCATGGACATATCTAGTATTTTAGGCTTGGATACATACATGTAGTACAATACAATGTATTGATGAATAGGAAAACAGGAAATGGGATAGGAATGTGCAAAAAGAAAAAATTGAATGTTTTATATTTGACAATGATCATGTCTCGGACAAGACCTGCCTTTTGTAACGTATGTAACTGAATCAAGACATCATCTACAGACTGTCTTTGTATTATCTCAATCACATTATACAACAGTGCTGTAGGTGCAAACTATTGGTAATGAGGGTATGCAAATAAAAAACAAAAACAAAAAAAAAACATGATCTGCTCTTTGAATATGGACCTGTGAGCGCAATGATTCTCAGAAGTACACAGCAGTGCCAGTGATGGCTGATAACTTGTGCTCATGAATAATGCATCACTTTTCTTAGCTTCTGATCTGACAAGTACACCACTGTAGTTTCAGTCAATGAATGCAAAGTATTCTGAGTATGGATGGAAAGCACACACATTCTTATCCCTCAAACAACAGTGCCAAATATGGATGTTTCCAAGTCAGTCATACTTCTACAGACAGTGACATCTCCCTTTAAAGCAATTGGCAGACCTACATTACTCTTATCCACTAAGCCAATCAGAGCTCACATAGCACAGAACACACATTTATGTGACACGCATCCTTTGGGGAGTCATTTACTGCAAGCACGCAACAATCATATGGATAAGAATAGAGGGTGATTATTCAACAGTAATTTGCTGGTTTTGACAACATGTGATTTTGCCTGCTGTTTGGTTTGGGACAACAATTTTGTATTTGCACAAATTCTTCTTATTTTTTTTAGCACATAATTTATCTCACAATCACAGAAACTTCGAATTCCCACAGGTCAGCGCGGAAAGATTATTTGGAATGTGATGATTTCCCTCTTTAAGAGCTGATACGAATTGTATTATGCAACCTCGCTATTAACGGGACTCCCCTGTACCAAATATTTATGTACAACCCTAGATCATCAACTTTACCTTGATTTGAGCTGCACCTAAGGTAGTCATTAACAAAGCTTTATAAATTTGCAATATATTGCAGTATATTTATAGATGCATTAGTCTGTGAACATGAAACTGGACTTATATTTTCTTTATTGCTGTTTTCCATTCGTAATCCTCAGAAACACTTACTCCAACAATTCATCTTGAGGTGGTCTATAGAATCTGTGATGCCAAAGAATAATCACTCTGTAATTCATCAAAATTTAAAGAAAGTTACTATATTTTCCTTTCAAGGTGAAGTTATGTAAAGCTGCAGACTGAAAGGGGAGAGCAGTCATGGGTTGAGTATTATACACTGTATCATGTATAGGTCAGTGAAGTTCTAATTCTTGTAATCAGATCAGTGAGTATAACCATCTACCATATAGTTTTAACAGGAGCAGTTGCTTGTCCTTGCGATGAGCAGGGGTTGAGGTTATGGTATCTAATAGCAACTTTTGTGGCATTCAAACTCTAGTGACCAGGCAAAAGAACTGCCCACTGCCATGTGAAATTAAATGGCCACTACATACAGGTATCTCTCCAGTGGACAAGAGAGAACAATGTGGACAGTCTTTTTAGCATCATGTCTTGCATATTGTTAGCACTGGTGATTAAAGGTACAGTATATTATTGGTTAAGATAAGGATTTAGCTTTTAACTTTTTGTGAGATGCTTAGAAACCTCATCATGAAATGTTAAAGAGTGCACAATTCTAAGTGGAATTCAAAGTTTGTCATGAAAATCGGTTTTGAATGGCTAAGATATCCAAGAACAATGTAAAACAAAGCAATCCTAATAAAAAGTGGTTCCCACCTTTTATCAGGATCGCTTTGTTTTGGATATGTCAGCCATTTCAAAACCAATTTTCATCAAATGAACTTTGAATTCCTCTTAGAATTATATGTTCTTTCATATTTCATGAGAGGTTTCTTATTTATTATCGAAAAAAAAAAAAAATGATCATCAATAAATGTTGCAAACCTGAAGCCTGAAACTCTACCAACCCTTTAAACTTTTTATCATGAAATTATAATGACTTGGGGAAGTGCTTTCACCTTGTAGGATTTGACCTATATGTCAATTCATCCAATTTCACATGTGCATGTATCTCCCTTCGAAATATTATCTCATCTGTTTTCGCTGTTACATGTAGATCAACTTAAACCCTGGTTTCTCAATGATTGGAAACAATTTGTGCAATTTAAAAATTTTCCTCAGCAAGGCTTGTAACAAAGACAAGGAAACGAGATTCTGCCAATGGCTTTGTGTCTTTGGTTATTATTGAAGATGTGTGTGCAATTACGCTGTACCGTGTGTGCAAAACTTGCAAGGGGGCTTCAGTCAAATACAACATAGTAATTTGAATGGAGGTGTGGTAACCGTGGACTTTTGTCATTTCCTGGCAATTGACCATGTTGGTATTTTACACTGTGAGAGAAAAGTATTGGTGTGGCTACTGCAGTTCTTAAAATGCATCCAATTTATGTGAATGTTTCATAAATATCAGAGCTCATTTTCATCAGTATGATTGGCTTTGGTAGGCCAGGTTTGTTATTTTATCATCTGAATTTGATCACAGTTTTAAGTTGCAAACCATTGTAGGAAGTCAATTCAAATCATTTCAGTTCAATTCAATTCAATTAGTCTTCCTCTGTTTTGATTTTGCTCATTTCTTGTGACACTGCCATTGTTATGTGTAATCAATAAAGCCCCCTTATTTGACATTAGCAAATGAGTCAGTGTTGTTTTCAGTTCAGTATTGTATTCTGTAACTAAAAATACATGTACAGTGAGAGTGTACAGTACTTCAATTCCACTTGATGTATTCGGCCAGCTGCACTAGTCTTTTTTTTTTTTTTTTTTGTAAACTCACAATCAAGCCATTAGAAAAAGATAAAAGTCAACAGAAAAGGTTAGGAAGTACACTTTATTGTATGTGTAGTGTGCTCTGCCCTCAGGAAAAAAATAACTACATGTAATCACTGCCCACTGCGAGTATGTACACCAAAATAGACTTAAAACATTTCAAAGCGATCACCATTACTATACAGTGCACTCCCGTTTTAACGAGCATGGTTATACCGAAAAAAAATTCATGCTGCAAAATTATCGGCTCTCTGTATTTTTATAGTTAATTTGTTCAGTTATAACAAAATTTCGATATAACGAAAGAACACTGCCGTTCCCCGAGGACTTCGTTATAACGGGAGTCCACTGTACCTATAAAGAAATGCATTTCTTTTTTACTTTTTTCTATGGCATTAACAAATGCATTTCTGCCTTAAAGAGAAACTCCACTTCACGTTCATGGTGACTCTGATAAATGTAAACTCAAAGCAAACGGAACAGTGAAATTTTCACTGCAGGAAACGAGCCAAACTCGACAAACCCACACAGCCAAACTGATGGACAAAATAGAACACATATCTTAAGAACAATGCGTTTTGAAACATCAAATCAAATGTGTGACACATACACAAAATTTTGTATTTCAATACTCTCTCGTGACGAAATACAGTACATCATGTACAAAACATTAACATTAAAGTGAATATTCGGGTCCTAAAATCATTTTCATTAAAGTCTATGCTGCAAAATTCAATTCTGTTATCACAAAACTTTGATATAATGGGGGAAAAGATACCAGTCCCGAGGACTTCCCTTACAACGCGAGTTGCCTGTACATGGGAACCATGTTAAAAACGAGGGCCTAAAGACTACGATACAATGTACCAGGTACATGTACTATAATTGCATAAACATTTTGTACACTGTACCTTGTTTTATCAGATTTCTCACTACATATATCAGGGTACTAAAAGAAACATACAGACTTGGGACCTGCAAAACCACCTTGTCACAAGAGGGTTTTGTAATATACAAGTTCTTTATTTAACAGGGTTCCACTGTACAGGATGAACGAGACCTCACCAATGTTGAATGTAAACTAGTGCCATAATAACTCTCTTTTTCAGTCCTCAGCTCCCACATTTAAGGACAAGTTCACCTCCATAGACATGTGGGGTCAGTGAATGCAGCAATATTAGTAAAGCATATCAGCGAGAGTTTGAGGAAAATCAGACGATCCGTTCAAAAGTTATGAATTTTTACAGTTTCTGCTCAGTCACGACTGGATGAGAAGACTACGAAACCTTGTGATATCACATGTGTACAACGATACAAAGAAAGATTAAAGAAAATTCAACGTATTTCCATTTTTCTCGCATAACGAAAGAGCATTCGACTTCTCTCTTTCAGAAGGCAGGGGGAATAATATTGCCCTAACATACGTCAGTAACAAGTCGAAGAAATGTGCACTTTATTCAGAAAGTAAATTTTTGTGAAATTCTCTTTTTATTTTCCTTATATCGTTGTATGCATGTGACATCATACACTGTAGTAGTCTTTTTATCCAGCAGTGACTACACATATACTTAAAAAATTCATAACTTTTGAACAGATTGTCCGATTTTCCTCAAACTTTCACTGATGTGTTCTACTAACATTGCTGCATTCTCTCAATCCTTGTTTATGAAGGTGAACTTGTCCTTTAATGCAAGGATTACTGCACAATTTGCCCTAATCACACATTTCTCATGGTGTCAAACTCTTCACACTCTTGTTTAAGGGGAATCCCAGAATAGTTGAAAGTTGGTCTCAAAAGCAGGATTGCAATCTTGTAAGCACAACAGTGTAAATTTGATCAAAATCAGAAAGAAATTAGGAAGCTATGAAATTGTGAAGTTTTGCTATTTTTTTTTTTCACAAAACAGTTCTCGAATAGTTTTACAAATACACTTTATTCATATGAGCTGATGATGTCATCACCTAAGTATTCCATTCATTGTGTACAAAACATTGACGAAAATTAAATTTGTCTGCTATAAAAGTGTAAGGATAATATTGTTCCTGGCTAAAAAACTTGAGGATAACGATCAGTCAGATATACTCGGATTTGAAACTGGGGCATAAGTGCGTGTTTAACAAAAACCAGGAAATGTAAAGATTAAGTGTACAGATGGTGACAAGTTGTGACAGGATGAAATCATCAACTCACTCATTTACATATTCATATCAACTCTTTGAGTGTTTTGTGAAAACTAGCAAACCTCATAATTTCATAGCTTAATTTTTCATATAATGTTGAGCAAATTTTTACTTTCACTTATAAAATTCTACACATTCTTATCAGACTAATTCTTAACAGGTCCAGAATTCCCCTTGACATTTTATGACTATGTTGAACTTCTTCAGTGGCAATATAGGGAAACCGTGCCAAAATGAGGGCCTAAAAACCATGACATCAGTGCACACTGGTTCTTAAATTGTTGTAGATATGTTCAAAGAGTTTTTCCTCTACATACTGTATCAACCATTTTCACACAGGTAGCATCAGGGGATTTACTAAGCCCCAATGAAGTGTAGCTGAAATGGATATATGGTACACCATAATAGACCAACAAGCTGTCAGCTATGTTTCCAGAATCCACAACAGTTGATCAGATGCTTCTAAAGATCATCACCAACACAAATAAAAGCATCAGTCTAGTAAAGTCTGATCACAATTCATCAGCATTCTTTTCTTGGAAGACTTTGTTCATCTCCACCCTGTCAAAGGTCTTTGCCATCTGACAACTCTGCTTTCCTGGCTTCAAGGGGCTCAATTTTTCTCTTCACGATGAAATCTCCGTTCCATTTGAGAAGCGTCTCCTCATAGTCACCATCAGGAAGACCATACACAGGATTGACAGGTTTGATTCTCACCAGGTGTCGCACTTTGGTCAGGAGCTCATTCACGAGGGGTGTGTTCTTGTGTATCACAGGTTTGCGTGTCTGAAAGCAGATCACATTATAAATATGTGCAAGTTAATGAATGGATTGGAATATGGAAGGAGTATGCAAAGTCCAACCTTAAAACACAGTGAAATACAGTCAACCTTGGCAAAGTCAAAGCTATTTTGACTGAAGAAATAGCTTTGACCTAGAGAAAAATCGACCCATGAGGGATTAAAATCAATAGCATATCTGGAGAAGAGGACTAGAAAAGACCTTCGACTTAGGCGATTATTTGACTTATGAGGGTTAAGCAAAGTTGACTGTAGATTTTTCTAGTCTAGACTTAATGTGTCTCGACAGATATGAAAATGCATTATTTCGGGGGGTGGGAGGGTTAGGGTAGGTCCTAAATAACTACACAAACATGAATTCATACTTCAATGAATACTTGATGGATGTGGTTGGGTACAGTCTTTGATGGTGACTACTGGTACGACTCTTGACAGGACTTACATCCTCTAGACGGAGCTGCTTCATGATGCGCTTCTCCCAGTAGGGCCGGCCCTTCAGTGACCGTATCCGCCACACAGCATGCAGGAGGTGCGGGTCTGTCATCTCCTGCCCTTCATCCTCTTTGGGGTCAGTTGAGTGAGGGTGACTGCTCAAAGACCTGGTCACGGGCACGTACTGCCTCACACAGGCACAGCTGACCTGTAGCTGATTGATGTGTGTTGAGGGAGAAAAATATGCATGAGATGCGCTCACACAATGTATCTTGATTCTTAGCAATATGCTCATTTACTGACAAAAAAGAGGACTGATAAACACGCACGTGTACATAAAGCATGTACAATGAATATTTACTCATTCAATGAAAGTGTATATGTCATAGCCTCAGATGTTAGTATTCTTTTCAATATACTGTGAAACAAGTTCAAATTTGAACAAAAGAAAAAAACACAAAACAAACAGCCATATGTTCCTCTGGATCAGCTGTCAGAAGACCTAGGCTAAGCACCATTCACTTGAACTGTATTTTGAAAGCAGCTCTTCAACAAAGACCCCGTTTACAGTGCGAGGCTCGGTCACGGCCGAGCCCTCCTTCATTTCAGTGTAAACGCGCAAAAGGCCAAATGCGAGGCCAAAACTGGCTGCGCATTTGGCCACGCTCTGGAGGTGGTCTCGGCCATGGCCGAGCCGCGGCCGAGCCCGGCCTCTTCTTGGTGTAAACGCAAACTGGGCCAAATGCGCGGCCAATTTTAGTCTGGCTTCCAGACCCTCTGCCCGTACTATTTCGCTATTCAGGATACTAACCCCTCAACGTCGAAAGCTAGTATAGTTTAAGGTGGTTTTGTCCTGCAAAGGATTTTTCCTTCGGCAAAGGCCTTTGCCCGAACGGCGACTTCGTCACCACAGAATCCAGTTGGCAAAGGGTCTGAAAACCAGACTATACCAAATTACGTTTGTTTACAAGCAGAGCGCAACTACGACAAAATATCGAAAGGTTTGAATTAAAAGCGCGGCCGAGCCCAGCAGTGTAAACGGACAAAATTGCGAGGCTCGGCCGCGCAATTGAGGCCGGGCTCGGCTGTGGCCGAGCCGCGGCCGAGCACCGCACTGTAAACGGGGTCTAAGCCGCGGCCGAGCACCGCACTGTAAACGGGGTCTATATCCCTCCATCTGGCCAACATTCCAAATGTTAAATAGAGCAGGTCATCATTGTAGTCTTTTTTTTTTTTCTTTTTTTTTACCATTTTGAGTGGGTGGTGTTGGGTAATACAATGACAATATAGACCCTCTCCATGCTGCAGCTCTGGCATAATTTTGAGTCTAATTCAGAGAGGTTTTGGTGTCAAAATCAGAACAAATATAACCCAGAAGATTTTCTTTTTTTAAGGTTTTTGTTTTGTTTTTTTGTCAGTGCGATACACTTTCTTCACAACGCCTCCCAAAGAGTTCTCAATTTCATGTTACTATGACACCGCAGAGGCCAGAGAGGCAAATAAGTTTACGCCTACTATCAACTAAAAAGGCTGGCTTTTTGTGATTTGGCTTTCATGCCTATTTATAGTCTACTGTATAGACTAGTATCCAATCACTTCCATATGCGATGCCTCCGAAATCTCCTTCGCATCCGCTGGGAGGACAAAGTTCCAGACACAGAGGTACTGAAGCGGGCAGGCATCCCTAGCATCATCACCAAGATCCGCAAGGCCCAGGTGAGATGGGCAGGCCACGTCTCCCGCATGTCTGACGACCGCATCCCGAAAAAGCTCTTCTATGGAGAACTCGCTGATGGGAAGCGCAAGGTGGGAGGACAGAAGAAGCACTTCAAAGACAACCTGAAGCTCTATCTAAAAGACTTCTCCATCAACACCGAGTCCTGGGAGACACTTGCTGCAGATCGCCCTAACTGGCACCAGGCTATTGCTGTAGGGGCCTGCAGAGCAGAGGAGCAGCGTGTCAAGCAGGCAGAGCACAAACGCCAGATGCGAAAAGCTAGAGGAGCCAATACCAACAGTTTAGCCCCTACCCACCTCTGCCCTACCTGTGGGAGAGGCTTTCTTGCCCAGATTGGCCTCATCAGCCATCTCCGGACCCATCAAGCCAACTGCTGTCATTGGTCATCCTCGAGAATGAGGGTCGAACATGTCATATGTATTATCCAAGTACCAACTCATTTGTCAATTCGGTCAAAGCCAGAGATAGTGAGTTGAATTTCTAGTACTCCTACCAGCACGCCCTGCCCTGCAATGGCTATGGGGGAAAAAAAAAGCCTTTTTGCTACTTGCTAGCTTAGATTTCTATAGACTAACTAACAGTTAGTAACTGTAATAGACATACCATGCTGCGCGCCGGCGGCCGGATGCCTTCTGCATGTATACTGCCCTTGCACCATTGTGCACGGGCCTTGGCTTTGCCTTTGGCAAAAGAAAGCAAGTGGCAAAAGTGACATTTCTCGTAACGTTACTGAGTAGACTAGTATGAGTGTTTCTGCATGAAATTTGGCCTGGAAGAAAAGCTCATTATGTGAATTATGAAAACACGAATAACTCAAATTCGGATGGTATGTCACTTGCTTCCTTTTGCCAAAGTAGGGCAGTATTGTATGCCACCGCAATTTTCAACGTGTGGGACTGATACACATAATTGAGCCCCGTGTGATGACTGATGTACACGGTCGCTCGAACATCACCGCCTGGAAACTGACCATTCCACTGACTTTACAAGTACATGCTTAAGCAATCTATAAATTAAAGCAAAGTGAACTGAATACTCACTAGTCTCCTGAAAGTAACGGGACATAGCGATGCTGCGTTCATGGTCACATCGACACTTTCCAAAGAAATGCGTGTTGATCGCAGCGCGGATCCCTTATCCTAGCGAGCATGCAGTCAGTGCCTGCATGCTGCCCTCAACCGTCGGTATACCTCTTAGCTCTACGAGATTTCTTTTACCCCCATTCCACAGAGATCAGCGATCACTCATCGGAAGCAAAGTTTATCGCTTCCGGCCACCCGCCGAAGTGTATCGGATCAAAGTTTATCGCTTCCGGTCACCCATCAAGTGTATCGGATCAAAGTCTGGTGAATCCGACTTTTGTTGATCGACTATATCAGGTCAGTGTCAGACATGTCCGACATGTATGAGTCGGGCGCTGATCCGATGAGGCAAGATCGTCCGATGAGGATCATGCACCACCGTTTGACACTCACCTGATAGTCAACCAATCAAGTGGGATTCTTCTTCTTCTGGTTAGGTCTGCCTCCTTCAATAAATTGAAGATTCTTGCAGACCGTGTTATTTACATTATGATACAGTTTATTTACAGACATTTACAAGCACATAACAAATATGAGGAATTCATATCAGACTGCGATCTGATACACTTCGGTGAGTGGCCGGAAGCAACATACCTTAATTGCTTCCGACGAGTGACCGATGAGAATCTCTGTGGAATGGGGGGTAAATATTACGCACAAATGGAATGCAAATTTTGTACCAAAGATGACAGAGCACTCTTATAGTTTTTGCTAGTACTGTAGGCGTGGTGCACTGCTGTATTCAAAATCAATAATTCTCATCACAACTTATACTGAATTACACACGTTTCGTATAAAAAAACGTTGCTTAATTTAATTTGGTAAATAATTTTGTCACTATGACGCCATCTGCATGGTGTGTCCATTTTGGGCTACATGGCAAGAGTACATTTATTGACCCTATTATTGGTAATTTTCGTAATTTTGATTCATTAATCCGAAAATGAAATAAGGTTCGTTAAACCGAAAATAGAATAAAGGTGCATACAATAACATTAACAATAACAAACCTTCTTTTCTTTTCTTTTTTTTTTTTTTTTTGGGGGGGGGGGGGGGGTATACTTCCAGATACACGAATTAACCTTTGGATTAACGAACCTTCGAAATAACGAACCTAATTTTATGTTCGGATTAGTACTTCGGAATAACTAAAACTTCATTTCATTCCCGAAATTACGAACCTATACGGAATAGCGAATATAATATTTGTGACGGTTCAAACTGACTTTAACAATGTTTAATCAGATTTGAAAAGAATAGGCCTATGAAGCGCAACATAAAGGTATAGAAGGTTAAAAGAAAGCTGCCACATATTGTGTCATGTTAGATCTTTTTCTTTTCTCAAAGCAGTGCAATAATTCGAAACTACAATTCATGTACAAGTTATATACAAGTAAACAGAGGCGATAATGTCATAGCACCTTTGAACTGTCTTATTGTTTTTAAATGTTAAGTTTCGAATTTTACCCCGAGGCCTCGATCCATGTTATGCTCCTGCTTATCACTGCTTTTATGATCGCGATCTCCTGCTTTTCTGTTATTATAATGTCTAAAAATGCACAATTTTAAAATCAATTCATTCAAATTCCCCTCTTTTATTTTTCCCCTAAAATTCGTTTATTGTATAATAACGACATGACATATTATTCTTAATGAATAATCAATCATCATCTAGATAATTTACAACTGTTATTTTCACGATTTCCTTCTGAACTTTTTTTTTGGGGGGTGATATTATGTTATACTTCTCATGCATCGAATACTGTCATGTTATACTTTGAATTAATTTGTAAGACAGTATGCTAGCTTATGTGTCGTGTAATGTTATTTTCTAAATGTATGCATTCTTTTGTTACATGTGATTTGGGAAAAAGGCAGAAATTAAACCAAACCAAACAAACCAAAATTGGTTTGACACTGAAATTGCCCAGAAATCATAGTTTTGCAGTCAACCATCCACTTGATTCCCCAAATCTGTTAAATTTCTTCTTTGAAATTGCACCTCCATGTTGCATGCCTGAAAGCAAAGCGGAGGATTTGACTTTTTAATTCTGTTTGAATTCTTGTCTAAAAGGAATTAGCAAATCAAAAGAATTTTTTTTAATATATACAATATCATCACACAATCATATCGCACCTCATTTGCATAGCAGAATGATTTTGAATATCACTGTTTCATAAAAACACATAAAACTTGTAACAAAATCCCAGCTTTTTCTCCTTTTATGTCCGTTGTCAATACCATTCTACACTCAATTGTTTTTACTTTTTTGACTTATCCAAAGTATGGGTTAAAAAAAAGAAAAAAAGTGAGAACGTTTATCAATTCATTTTGACATCTTATCACGACGCGTATTTTACACAATTTACCAAGAGCTGAACTTCAGAACGAAACCGAAAGATATAAACGGAAGAATAAACATAATTCAAGGAGAAAACATTGACAAAGCATCTCTTATGTTGAACACATGCACATTAAAACCAAAACAAATGCTTTATAGACTTTTTAGATGTCGTATGCATGATGAAAGATTGATGAAAAGGACAGGAAAAGAATTAAAGAGCTGTTGAGTGAATTAAAAGTTATTAAGGAACTTAACCATGGTTGTTAACGGTGTCTCTCCCGTTTTTAATAAGATTTTAATCAGGATATAGCAACCGGAAGAAAATGCATATTTTTTAGTGCAAAGAGAAATGCACTTACTCATAGACAGGCGCTCTGCTTTATAATACGGTCACTGTATATAAATCCCTCCACAACATCGCATCCACTGCACGAATTCTCGCCTCTCTTTTTCCCCTCCTTTTGTTTAATTCTTTTTTTATCACAAATATAAAACCAGCTTAAATGCCCTGCCTAATTTCGAGTTTCTGGTTAAAAGCATGTGCCTCGGTGTCTCCAAAAGTACTATTCACTTCGGGGCTGCGCCTCCCTTTGCAGTATAAATATTGTGTAGTCACCTCCGCCCATATCATAGTTTTAGGCATAAACTCTGAATGCAAAGTATACATTATATAAATGTATAACTATACCTGCTATAGTACTATACGACAGACTTAACTATATGAAGGTCCCTATCTACTTAGCTATACTACAAGTGTATACATGTAGATCAGTGATATGAAACATAATACTCAGTCATAGATCATAGCCCTCTGCTTAGCCAACACACACTTATATAGACTATAGTACACAAACACACACATACACACACTAGCGCATGAAAGAGAGAGAGAAAGAAAGAAGCCAGCCACTTTTTCCACTTATATACACGGTAGTTACCACTGAAGAAGTATAAAGCCTCGATCACTAATGGTCAAATAATTATATCAGATTTTGAAAAAAATAACAATTTCTTGCATATATAGTTTTCTTGCGAATGATAGGGCCTAAATCACCTTCGAGAATGTCAATTTCATAGGGAAATTCGTTTTCTCCGCCTGCATGTGTAACGTTGTAGTTAATTTATTAAAAAAAAAACATGTTCCTAACGAATTTATCCCAAACATATTGAACATTTGCAAAGTCAGTGAATGCAACAACAACAATATCAATAGCAACAACAATAACAGCAACAACAACAACAACAAAGAAGAGGTTAGTGAAGTAAAACTAAGACAATCCGTTCTGATGTAAACATGCATTTTGAAAGTTTTGGTTACCCGGTGCCATCATTCCTGGATAATGAGATTACAACAGCCCAGAATATGATGTCACAGAAGTGGACGGATAAAGAAACCTAAAGTGGCAAAGAGATTCCTGCAAAATTCCGCTGTTCTTTTTTTATCTAAAGCGCGCATTCTGTCTGATATGCAAAGGGTACTTCGATCAGTGATATGAAACATAATACTCATAATACTTTTTTGATTTTTTACAAACTCGTAATCCTAACTCACTGTTTTTTGTTCCTTTAGAGAGAAATGAATTGTTAGATATTGTTCAGAATTTGAAAAACAAGAAAAGTGCCGGGCATGACAGTATTGATAATGTTCTTTTGAAAAATATTATCAATTTCATTGCTGATCCATTAGTACACGTCTTTAATTTGTCTTTGTGTAACGGAGTTGTCCCTGAGGATATGAAAATTTCTAAAGTAATTCCTATTTATAAAAAAGGGGATAGGGAAGATGTTTGCAATTATCGACATATATCTTTGTTGACTTATATTTCGAAATTACTTGAAAAAGTTGTTCATTTTAGATTATTGAAGTTTTTGGATATTCATAAAATAATTTCTGATTATCAGTTTGGTTTCCGGCAAAACCACAACACCTCCCACGCAATACTTACCTTTTTATAGATAAAGTTTCAAAAGCTATTGATCAATTTCATCATACAATCGGCGTTTTCCTGGACTACTCCAAGGCCTTTGATACCATTGACCACAATATACTTTTTTTATAAATTATCATATTATGGTATCCGAGGAAAGGCCTTGGAGTGGTTTAGAAGTTACCTTTCTAACCGTAAGGAATTTGTTTATGTTAATGGGCATACATCTGTCATGCAAAATGTTAATTGTGGAGTGCCTCAAGGAAGTTTGCTTGGACCTCTTTTATTCATCCTTTACATTAACGACATGCCGAATTCATCAAGTATTCTTTCCTTTATATTATTTGCTGATGATTCTAATGTTTTTTTTGTCACATTCTGATCCTAATATGTTAATTGATGTTTTAAATGTTGAATTGGATAAATTACTTCAATGGATAAGAGCAAATAAATTGTCCATAAATATTAAAAAAAAACTAAATGTATGATTTTTAGTAACTCTTTAGAAAATGTACCTAGAAATGTATATCTGAATGATACAGTTATTGAAGAAGTTTCTTCAATCAAATTCCTAGGTTTGATAATTGACCGTAAACTTACTTGGAATTTACATATTGATTCCATAAGCTGAATCATCTCAAGAAATATAGGTGTTATAAACAAAGTTAAATTTTGTTTACCCAAAAATGTTCTTTTAATGTTATAATCATCTCTGATTTTACCTTATTTGAATTATGGTATACTCGCCTGGGGAAACACACATTCTTCTCATTTGGAAAGACTACTTTTGTTACAGAAAAAAAGCTCTTCGCATTATTTGCAACGAATCGTGGAGAAGTCATACTGATGTGTTATTCCATGAAAACAAAATCGTAAAAGTTAAGGACTTGTATTTGTTACACCTAGGACAATTCATGTACAAACTTACCAATAATTCTCTCCCATTTGTGTTTGAGTCCATGTTCACTACAAATAGATCTGTTCATTTTTATCCTACCCGGCAATCCAACTCATTTCATTTGCCATTAACTAGGACTATGTTTGCTAAATCCATGTTTTATTTTACTGGCCCCAAATTTTGGAACACTCTCGATAATAGTATGAAGCAAGTTCTAAGTTTAAACACATTCACATTTAAACTGAAGAAGTTGTTCATAAATTCTTATATAGTTGAATGAGTTATATTTTAATTAGCCTTAGTTCTGAGCTCTCTTTTATATTCGTTATATTCACTCTTTTCTTTTATCTATTCCTTTCCTACATTATGTACATATACCTCGGTGATCCACCGCATCATGTGCCTCGCGTGTGCTGGTATAGACCCTTCATCTCTTCTCCTTTCTCGCCTTTCCCCCTGTCCTCTTGTCTCTTTCTGTTTCTTCTTTCAAAATAATTTCCTCTTTTCCTCTTTTTCCTTTACTGTGCTTTGTTTTTTTCTCTCTATCTCTCTCTTTACAAGAGAGGTTGCTTGTGTTTGCTTGTCCGTCTGTTTGTTTGTTTGTTTGTTTATATGTATAGGTCTGTTGTGTTGTACACCGATATATTATGTCTAGCTCATTGCTTTTTGATGTTATTTAGTCTTTTTGTCCACGAGGAGACTGCAAAATACAAGCTTAGCTTTTTAGCATGTCTCCTCCATTTCCTGCAACTTTAGTTTCAATTCAATTTTCATTGTTTACTTTGCTTTTGTGATGCGTAGTATTGTCAACTTCACGTATTTTTCTTTGTTACTACATTGCATTGATGATTTCGTTATTTTGTGTATGAAAATGTTGTTGGAAATGAAATAAATGAAATGAAATGAATGAATCTCTGGGTGTTTCATCAATTTAGTCAGCGTAGACTAGTTGTCAGTCTCTGACGATTTCAGCAAAATCCTTGGTTTTGATTGGCTGAGATGCAGTGGTCACTGATTGTTACTGTGGTTATTGTCACTACTTGTCAGCGCTGACTGTATTGATGAAACACCCCTGATGTGTGTTACTAACAAGTTACCCAGTACACTGTCACTGAAACCACAAATGTGATCGAGATAAATTTCCCTTTAATGATTTTCTGACTTTAACGACCGCGATAGATTGTCCGCTTCCGTTTGCTAATAATGTGGTTACTTCAATTAATTATCAGACTAATCCATGGAAATTAAACAATAAGTCTGCAGTTCTCGATTCCAGCAGGCACATTGCCTAGGAAATACTTCCCCTAATTATTAATAAGTAAAGGTAAACTCATTTAATACACGCTTTTCAGAACCAAGCAAAACGTGTTCTTTGATATCTCGTCTATTCTTCTCTTCCTTCGGATCTGTCACACGCTTTTTGTTTACTTCCGGATCCAGCCGATCTTCTTCGATGGCTGATTTTGATTCGCTGGTCCGATGGCTTCTTCCCAGTCGAGATAAGCCGTAGATATTGTAGCGCTGTTTGCAAGTTATGGAGTGTAGGACACTGAAATTTACAGTTGATGTGAAGTGCGATAGTAAAATTAAGGCGAAATTTTTGAAGCTAACGGGGCAATTAGTGACCAATAGTAAAAAATCAACAAAATCGTGGTGCCAAGTATAGGATTCTGAACTCAGGACTGAGTGGACTCGTTTCTCAAGGTCCAATCAAATGACGCCTCTCTTTTGGTTTGTACCATTTTCGCGTATAGCCTCTCGGAAGCTCGGCAAAGATTGGGGAAGCGCTGGTGGAAGCTCACGGAACGACACCACAACCTAACATGCTTTATGTACCCTGTAAGTTACGCGTATAACATACCAGTCTCACATGAAGACGGTATGACCTCACTGTGAGCCTGAGGAATGGTCATGTAATTGAAGGTACTTCCTGGAACGTTTATCACCTTCCTTGATTGAAAACAAATGCAATAGAAGTAATATGCAGAGGACAGGATATGATGGTGATACGGAGAACAGTTTGGAGCTGTAAAAGCTGTTGGAGATTGCTTACATACGCGTGAAAGAGAGGCTTCGCTACTGCTCGTCTCCAGTCTGTTTACGGTATTCTTCGACCTGTTCGCCCGGTACACGCCCGCTGTACAACACAACGAATGATACGTGCACCTGATCTGTCTATGTATGACAACTGTATTTTAGCTCCTCATATTCAAGATTCATATGTGGCATTTTACATGATTTGCTGTGCTCTCTGCGGACACTTAACCCACCGATAAACATTATTTGTGTTCTCCAAAGAAAGGTTTTAATGCAGCTATGCAGCAGTAGCGTGCAGACGACCAGCAGACCAAACCCCCAGGAGGACCACTGCCACCACTGAGAATAGTGATCGACAATGGTGATTATGACGTGTTGTGCATTGTTATAAGTTGGTGTGTAATACATACAGATGCATCAATGCACTCATTCCAACAATGTGTGAATTGAATTAATGGTATTTACTGCTACTTGGTGCTGTTATAGCAGCAGACTTGCTAAATGTGGATCTATGCTGTTATGGCCTCACCTTAGAAGATGATCTCCAAATTATTCAAACTGGATAACAATGTTGAGTACCCGGTACTAGCAAAGTGGTGGTATGCATACAATTCAAACGAGAGCTGCGTTCGCTGTGGTTGAGTTGAGTAAGAGAACTGAAGTTCCCAGACAAGACTGGGTCAAATTTACTGGTACTAACTGGTGTAGTGGCTACATTTTGATGCTGTTGATAACATAAACATTTGTGGATCTGATTAAGCCAAGCAAAAGTACTTTTGGAAGACATTCAAGATGTCTACTGTGATTTGTGAAGGATATTTGACCAAGTCACCACCGGAACACAAGATCAATCGTGCCGTAAGTTTTGCCTGATTTCATATGCTTGTTTTGTTGTATGTATATGATACTATACTATAGTTTGTCTCATGCAACCATGTTTTTACTTTTTACCATTTTTTTTTATGTTTTCATGTACTAGTACAGTAGTAGAAAGATCAATTGACATACCATCCCATCATCAGTGAACATTTGTTTACATTTCATAAACATGTAATTGGTATCTTCATGTGTTGTAGTACTAGTATGTGTTCAATTGTTCAACTACATGTAATTCCATCAGCAATTTTTGTTTTTATTTTTGGTAGTCATATCAGATATGATATTCATAAAGTGAACAACTTTCCACAGAATAGAATTTTGCTTTTAAACAGGATGTTACAGACTATTCAAATGTCACTCAGGTCCAGGGCCACTCACAAACCCACCTATTATAAGAATCTGATTGCCAAAAATGTAGACAAGAAATTTGCTTCATTGCTTAAACTAATGGGCTTGTTTTTCGTATAATCATCTTTAATAATATTAAAGATGGTTTTGTTATGCAACAGCCCATTAAAAATAAACACACACACACACACACACACACACACACACAAAATACACACAACACAGATAAATGTGGCAACTACATCTTCCTTTAAATTATATCTCAACCTATTGAGGACGGGCTCATTTTGCTATTGGATAGACACCTGCCTGAGTATACCTGCGACTAATCGTCAACGGGTTAGTTAAGTGCAAATCTGGCAATGTGCAAAAGTGACAGGAAGACATAATTCAAGAGAGAAACTAACAATTATGTTATATATATTATTAAAACATTACATTGGTGTTACATGTGAGAGCATCTGTCTGTACTGGACTACAATGTATGTAAACCAAATACTATTCTATTGTTTGTCTTAGGTGATCCTATCTGGACTGAATATGAAATTAACATCTGCCTGTAATTTGTAACTTCTCGCAGGATGAGTGTTTCTGTTCTTTTTTTATTGAGGGGAGTGGATGAAACAGTTACCAACTTTGTGGTTGAAACTTGCTTTCCCTCAAAGGCTTGAAAGTAAGATTGTTTTACCAGCTCAGCTTCAGTGACCTTCGATATCCTACAGTGTATTTATCATTTTTCTTTCCCTTTTTTGTTGTTGTTGCCATGGCTGAAACCAGAGGCAATTAAGAGGACAACAATGGGGTAATAACTACCACACTATAGACAGTATTCTAAAGCAAGTTAGCAATATTTACAAGGTATTTTAATGAAGTTTGGATAGAAATTCACAAAGATAAGTGTAGAGAGATAGAAAGAAGGAAAGAGAGAGAGAGAGGAGAGAGAGAGAGACGAGAGAGAGAGAACACTTCTCCCTCTCTCAGTGAGGCATTATGAAACCTCAGATCAATTCAAATTCGTTCACTAGCCCTAACTTTATCTCATCCAAGATCATTTGTTTGTTCAGCTTAATAGATTGCCAAGGAAACCAACTTCAAACTTCTGAGCCTTTGCAACAAGAGGGTCTATTTAGGAATGGCTTTTGACATTATTGTTAATATGTTTAATGATTGATTTTACCATTTTGCAGCATCAAGGCAGTTATCTGTTGGCTGTGAGCGTATCATTTGTTGTGGTGGTAGCTTAAAATCAGTGTTGTAACCTAAAGAAGTACACTCGCAGTTTCGTGCGTTGTGTTGCCAGTTATACAAACTCCCATGCGTTGTGAGGTAATAAAGGCATTATAGGAGACTCTAATGATCCAGTCATCTATGCATTTTTATATTTGACTCTCATGTCAGGATGCATTCACATGACATTACGACAGACTCATTTATTTCTATGAGTTGGTCGTTCACTGTTTAATCACCTTATCTATCAGTGTTGGCAATATCATTGCATTTTTATTTGTTTTTTTATGGTTGACCAAAGTCCAGGCATTGTTGATCCTGTTTGGTTCACATTTTGTCCATTGCTAGTAAAAGAACTCTACAAGATGATGTGGTGGTGGTATCCATTGTTTGTTTAGAGTTGTACGCATATAATGGTGAACTGTTCATTGAATATTTTGATGTCAAATATTCAAGTTACATTTGATAAAAGGGGAACTTACCCATGATTTTCTGCAAAGTACGTTGTCATTAATTTTGAGGATTTGATAAGCAACCTCATGCCATGTTTGTTTGTTCAAAGGTTCAGTAAATATCATTTGTTTTTATTTCACTGCACTACATATACAGTGTAATTGTCCGGAGGTTGTTTGGAACAGATATTTTGCCAAGAGGAAGCAATTAAGACAAATTACTGAGCTTGTAAGATCATGTTTGATTAGACTTACATGTAGCATGGTATTGCTAGATGTCTCAAATCTTTCACATAAATACTGGTTTTATGGAGGGAAAATATGTCTTAGTCAAGGTGCCATCATTACAGTGTGCAAATTTGAATGTAAGTGACAGATACATTCTTGTACATCAGACGAACTTTAGATGTTTCAGAAACCAGGAGTGCATTGATTTGCTTAAAGGACAAGTTCACCTTCATAAACATAAGGATTGAGAGAATATTAGTAGAACACATTAGTGAAAGTTTGAGGAAAATTGGACAATCGATGCAAAAGTTATGAATTTTTACAATTTTTGTGTTGGAACCGCTGGATGAGGAGACTACTAAGGCTCGTGATGTCATATGAGTACAACAGTATAAAGAAAATGTAAAAAAAAATCAACATATTTTCACTTTTTTCGCATAATAAAAGAGCACTTGACTTGCCTCTTTCTAAAGACAATGGGAGTAATATTACCCATAACATATGTCAGTATCGAGTCAAGGGAATGTGGACTTTTTTCAAAAGATGAAATTTTGTGAAATTCTCTTTATATTTTCGTTTTATTGTTGTACGCATGTGACATCATACACTGCAGTAGTCTTCTCATCCAGCGGTGACTGCACAAAAACTTCAAAAATTCATAACTTTTGAACGGATTATCCGATCTTCCTCAAACTTTCAATGATGTGTTCTACAAATATTGCTACATTCTCTCAATCCTTATGTTAATCAAGGTGAACTTGTCCTTTAACCCGTTGAGGATGAGTCCCGAGTATACTCGGGGAAGTGTTTATGGGAAATGCGTGTTGTAGCAAAATCATTCCGTCCTCAACGGGTTAAATAATGATAGGCGATAATCAGCAATGAAATGTCCAAAGACCATTATTGTTTACACTGAATGATCTTAAGTGAGATTTACCCTTAAGTTTAAAGTGAAAACACGGTTCTGGTAAGGTTTTGAGAACCCTTCTTGCACCATTTCATATTTGCTTGCAATATATCGAAAGAGGCTACCAAGAAACTTTCCTGGCTGACGCGATTTGTTATCTCATTTCCTAGGCATCTGTAGGATGTGTACTATTTGAAGCAAAATTTGACACTTTTGCAGGTATACCAGAACTATGTTTTACCTTTAAGCCATTCCTGTGGCTTTGAGTGTATACTGTGTGCCATCTGGGAAGTGTATACCTTCAGACATACAATGAATGATCGTATGCAATGCTTCATATCAGGCGGCACCCCCCCCCCCCCCCCAATTCGGTGGCCCCTGCTACCAATTCTCGACCTCACTTCAGGGCCATAATACAGTGTATCATAAAGGAAATGTACAGGGAATTCCACAAAATTTAATTTTATTTATTGTTTTTTGGATGAAATTTACATGTTCCCTTTACTTGTTACTGCCATACACTATATGCTAAAGGTAGTGTTATTTTCCCCTGGCATTATGAATGACTCTATCAGTAAGATTTCATGTTTATTCAAAACGAATCAGATGACTTTTTGATACAGAATCATTGTGTAACAAGATGGGCATTTTAAAGAAAATGGAATTGGAAGAACTAGGTTTTCAATATGATGACAGTATATTTGCTCATGGACTGCGACAATTGCTATGGTTTTTTTTTTTTTCTCCAAGGACTTTAGGATGAGGATTACGCTTGTGATAGGGTCTTGTGTTTAGTTTGATGTGAGGATTAGGATTAGGGTTAGGGTTATGTTTGTGGGTAGAATTTATGTTTGCCTTAGCATGCAGATATTTCATGAGAGCTATTGTCACAAGAGCAAATGTCGTGGAATCTTTCAATTATAAATGTGCCATTTACGCTGCCAGAAAAAAATAAAATCATTCCTTCTTCTTTTTTTTTCAGAAAATGCGCATGTGCAGGAACACACAGAATCTTTCCTGTTTTTGTCAGAAAAAGTCAGAATATTTAATTTGGATTAAAAAAAAATAGTGTGCAATGATTTCAACTTGCTGTTTGTGTGGAGATCACTGATCATAATTTATGAAATGAGGGGTTCAGCTGACTTCTAAAACAAGTCACCGCCATATTAAGTGTGAGTCCTTTATTGTGCTTTTTCAAGTAGGATTATTTCTTTTAGCAAATGTTCTCAGCAGACTTAGTTCTGGAGACTTCAGGACTCTGTGTAGTACTATGTATGGCAAGAACACCATTAAAGATATTAAAGAGGATGTTGATTTATTGCACAGTGGCATATGTACTAGTATGAAGCAACTGCAGTGTTTCTTGGCCAGCAAACAAATATCATTTGAGCACTTGCTGACCTTCAAATTGTCATTAACATTTATAGTGTTGTGTCAAATCATGCACTTTTTTAATGGCTTTGTGTTGTTCTATGATTTCAAGTTTCATTACAACATATGTGATTGATTTATTATTGCTATTCAAAACAAAGAAAATTTGTGTTTGTCTGTCAGTGTGCAAAACAAAAGAGGGGCTTTATAATCTGGGAGTTACACAATTGCACAGTGGCATGTATGAAGCAACTATCTTGGCCAGCAAATGAATATCATTTGAGCACTTGCTGACCTTCAAATTGTCATTAACATTTATAGTGTTGTGTCAAATTATGCACTTTTTAATGACTTTGTGTTGTTCTATGATTTCAAGTTTCATTACGTATGTACATGTACATGTACATGTACATGTACATACATGTGATTATGGCAAGCATTATTTCATAATGCAGTCTTCTTTAATGTATTAGCATCTTGTTGAAAAGAGTTTGGCAGACACCAGAAGATAATGCACTAAAACTGTTGACAGAATGATAGATTGGGACCAATATCTGTTGATAGTGTTTTGTGTCGATTATGCTAAAAAATAATAATAATGAAATTTAAAAAAAAACCCACACAGATATTGAATTAAAACCTTTGAAATAGTCTAGGGGTTATTCTTTGTGTCAGTGATATCTTAGAACAATGCTAGTAAGGTCCTTTTTTTTTTCTCATCATATGGATATGATAAAAGAGGCATACTTTGTATAGATTCTCTTTTGTTTTGTGTTGCAAAACATTTAGCAAAGCAGCATTTGAGCTGTAAAGTTGACCTCCCTCAAAAAGAAAGAATGAATAGAATTAACTTTATATACCAAATGTTTTACAACGAGGTTAAGTCTGTCTTTATAATTAAAGTAGTTTAAATCTAATTCATGGATTACATATATGCCAACAAACATCCAATTTATGATGAATGCATCCTGACGTAAGTACACGTATGATCAATTTATGCCTATTTTGCTCTCATTTTAAACCATGGTCTAAATTTAAAACAATGGTTTTGATTTTAAACACCATTATGCATCAGAGCCAAAAGTGGTTTTTAGAATATGTATGTATTAGTGAAAGTTCAAGTCCTATACCAGTCTACCATATGTGGATCATTTTGCCTGGATTCTAGTTATTAATTACCGACCTTCTCAACCAGGAAGATCTGATGCCGGTCTGATTACCAGTATGAGTAGTCATCTGTCTGCACCGTGTGTTTCCAGTGGGAAGATTCAGAACCAATGAGTGTCTGTATACACAGTTTCCTCAATGATGCTCATTCCAGCTGATAATTTCAGCGCAGGAAGTGGGCTGCACCAACCAAACTGGAAGCTGTTTTTAGATGAGACATAGTAACGGTTTTTAAACTTACAATTATACATACATCGTACTTACACATCATGCACACACACACATAAGAATTGATACTGTGAAACCAGACATTTTTGCATGCATGAAACTTTTGCAAATTTCACACAGTGAGCCAAGATTTTCAAAAGTAAAATGCACACAAAGTGGTTTGTCTACCTTAATGCATTGCATGCCAGTGACTATTTATGAAAGTTTCATGCTGTGAAAAGGCTGTCGGCTCCCATTTGCAAAAGTTTGTGCTGGAAATGTTTCTAGTTTTACAGTAGAGTATGTCCAATGTTACTCATGGTTTACAGTTCCACACTTCAAAGAAAAGAATGACTATTTTTACTGCTATGGTACTGCTACTGCTACTTCTGTTACCACTACAGGGCATTTGAAAATATTTTTGTCATGTATCACGAAGCCAGCAAGAGGATTGATAGCATGTAGCACCATGTATGTTATTTTTGTTACAATTAGTGTTATCAGTGTTAAAATAATAATAATAATGATTATGATAATAATAAATAATGATAATAATACAGATAGCAATTATGATTATTACTGTTATAACTTCTACTACTCTTTTTAACATTAATTATCATTACTAGAATAGTATATTTTGTGTAATAGTGCTCAATGATTAGATGCTATTATGATTTTGCATTTGTTTTGCATGTTACAATTTGCATTTGTACATTTGCAGTAGTTTTGATAAATATTTCAAACATGAAAAAAGTAGACATGTGTGAATCACCTTTGATCAGGAGAATTAGCAGTAAGAAGTAAAGCTATGTAAATTTATAAGTGATTAGACACATATCAAGTTTATTGCCTGTTTGACGGAGACTCCCATGTCTAGGATAAGGTATGTATAAACCACCTGAGGTTGTTTTAAAATGGTGAGTGTCAACATTGATTTGACACCCAATGTTTCTACGTGTCACTGGAAGATGGCCGTTTGATGACTGTTGGTAACTTTAGAATTTATTATCTTGATATAATGATACTCCCTAAATTTGCAGAACTCCATGTATGGTGACAATTTACCAGTCTGCATCCATGGATTGGAAGTCAGGAAATTTGGCAAAAGTGAATTATCTCTCTTTTGCCACTGCCTTTGGATCCTTCGGTCCAGTTCTGAACTCATGGCAGTGTTACAGCCATGCCTCTCCAAAACCAATAACAAAAGTGGTGCATTTTCTGTTTACCTTTGCAAACCACATGTACACATCTGTCAAGAATACACATGAAGATATGGGGGCAAGGAGCAAGTACATGGGGGGGGGGGGGGGGAGTATAATTGCTCTGAAACATCAGTGTAGAATACAGAAAGTTCAAGGCTTTGATTGTTTTTGGGTGCATCGCACAAGTTTGCCATTTTGTTTTTCTCCCCCCCCCCCCCCCACCACCACTCGAGCCTTGACCACCAGCAAAAATAATGGTTATCTGTGGTTAGCCATTTGCAGGGTACAACTGTACATGGAAAGTCAGTCTGCAGTAGGTTTGACATACTTTCTACCAGACGTGTATTCTAGTGCATTCTTACCTATCTGCTCTGCCAAAATTACAACAGCAACAACACTGAAATGGCTTGGGGTTCCAAATTGCTGTTAGCCTGTGAGCTAATGGGTTGCTAGTGAGTAGCCCAAATTCCAGGTATCCCATCAGTTTAGCTACTTGTACAATGTACTTCCAAGTGCTGTTATGGATGGTTCCTTGAAAATCATATTTGTGAGATGGCATGATTTGTTTTTTTTTTTATTCTAAATGGAAGCTTTTACTGCATGTATTTCCACTGTCCTTGAATGACCATTAAGCTTAATGCAAACACGATGAAAAGTACATTGTATCTTGCCTAACAAGGAACTAAATTATGGTTCCTAGTCAGCTGAGCTTGTAGTTTTCAATTGAGTTGTATAATGTAGCAAAAAGTTGTATACAATTGTGCATGGCTGTAAAAGTTGTAAAAGGTTGTAAAAGTTGTATAATGCTGAGTATAATAATGTGTGGCCTCTAGTAGCAGCTCAAACTCCTGTGAACCGACATTGTATCTCTAACGAAGACTTACACAAATGAAAGGATTCTTTGAGTCACTCTGGTAGCTAAAAGTTATCTAGATGCTATAGGCCTACACAATCACGATTGATAGTACCCTACAGTGTAGGAAAACAAAATCCCAGAAATGGAGCTTACCTGTGTGTTGTCAGGTCATTGCCTTCTATTTCCAGGAATCAAAGCAAATTTTGCTTACTCTTCACACTTTTAGGACCTCTAACTCATTGATCAGTTACTGGTGGTGAAGTTGAGTATTATACAGCTCATCCTCTGTTACTGGAAATATTATATCTGGAAACATGAATGCACACATAGAAATCAAAATAATTTCGACTGGTTCCTCTGTAGTATTTGGATAAGCTGAAAAAAATCATATCCTAACACCTAGAAACAAATATGAACATGACATGTTATAGATATACATATAGTTTCCACTGTGTTTCAAGGTCTTGTGGCATTTTTCTTTTCTTGCATCAGGGTGGACAAAAGTAATCAAATCAAAAAAGCAGTGCCTAGATAAGCGTTTGCCCATGCTTGTAAGCTGCTTGCCAAAACAAAGAAAAACACAAACACAAACAAAAATGGCAAGCAATTATTGCATTTAAAAAGTAGGTATTTTTAAGTATGACATATCATGGTGTTCCCCTTATTCCCCCAGTGGTTATGCTGCAAAAACAATTATATTACTTTGTGTACACTGTATATGAGGAGTATTCATTACGTACATGTAAGTTATAGAGATCTGTGGAAGCAAACATGTGTAGAAACACATTTTTGTTTTGTTTTGTTTTTTTGCTGTTGAAACAAGAATTAATTGTTCTCTGTCTTAAAACAAACTTGAATGTGTCCTTTCCAAACATGTGTCTCAATAAACCTATTAGATGTTTGGCCATGACGGTTGTGGTTTCACTTGAGTTGTTGTATGCTCAACTCTGGGTACACATTTGTGATGTGAACAGTGTGACCTCAAGGATGATGTTTATAGAGCTGGAGAGTAGTTTGACCTTGTGTTTACTTCCCCTTTGCTATCATGTGTGCAAACTACATACAACATCAAATCACATAAATACCATATACATGAAATGTGTTGAGAGTTGCATGTTTGGTGAACAGTTCATGGGGCATGTGGCACAGTCGACATTGGAAATATTTGCATGGACTTAGATGGCAAGGAAACTCATTTCAATGTCACCGTGATTACTGTATAAGCTGTTATTTTCCTGAGGGTTTAATTTTTGCGAATTTCGCGCACCACTGTTAGACTGTGAATTTAACAACATGTGCTACATATAGTGTACTCATTTTAGCATTGGTGTCCATTCGCGAAAACAACATCTCGCGAAAATGTCCGTGATCTCCTCATTGGCGAAAATATCTGTACGCAAAAATAACATCTTATACAGCATCATGTTAGGAAAAATAATGTGATTACTTGCAAGTTCTCCCTAGGACTCTGACATTTCTCTTTGTCATTTTGATTGGAAGCGGAGTAGAAATAACAGAAGAAGTACTGTGGAAGCAGAATACTCATTATCATAAGCCAGAGATATATCTAAAATGTGTGAGATTTTATTCAAATAACATACATGTACATTGTACATGACCTCAGAGTCTTTTCGGAAAAAGGAAAAACACATAAAAGTTCAGTGGGTTAAGGTAACTCTCCTTCACAGACAAGTCATACTGGTATTTGATGCATATTCTGTTTACTCTTGAGCTTTTTTGTTATTCAGTGGTTGTCTAGTCATGAGTTCTCCTCATGTTAATCTGCCCACAAGTCTGATTCACCTGTGATTTATTTCCTATTGTGGTTATAAGGCGCCTTTCACACCTTGCTCTGTTAATATTTTTATATCTATGCCAGTTTTACATTGTACTAATGAAATCTATTTCATACACCTGTGATATATACAATGATGAAGTGGTGTATTGATATACAGTAATTATTCAGTATTGATATTTTGTTGTATTGACATTATAGTTGAGCTGTCATTCTTACTGAGAAATGAAAGGGAATTGTGAGCTTTTTGGAGAGCATTAACATAGCCCAATTATCAACTTTTAACGAAGGACCTCAGGTCTGAATGTACAGTTTACCTTTGGGATCAGAGATTTAAAACATATATTCGAGATATTACATTTGATGCATATGTGTAGGTTAAATCAGTTGTATCACAAAACATCCTACCATGTAAACATTTTGCCATAAAGCCTAAAATAGGAGTTATCACTATTTTTCTCAATAAGCCATAACTGTAGACTGTTTAGTCGAGAAACATTTTTATTATAACTATTGTTCACATTTTGTATATTTAACAATACTTACATTAATTGTACTGATTCAAATTTTTACATTGGTTCTTTCTGTCCCTAACTCACATTTTAGAACTATTTTGAAGCGCTAAGGCTGGGGTTTTATTTCATCGTCAAATGGTAAATTATGCCTTTAACATTTGACAGAAAGGGGCAGCGTTCAGATACTGCATGTCTCATTGTTTGATGTACAGGTGTGTCCCTCAGTTTTCTGTACCCGGATAGCATCTTTTATCCATCCTGAGTTTACTATATACATGTAGTATTGTAAAAAGTTCAACCTCAATGACGTGCAGCATGGACTTGTGGTGTATAGTGGGTTTACAATGTGGCTTGCATACTTTTGTGAAGACACCGTGTTCCAGTCAGTGACTATGAATGGTAGAGCTCTCCATTGTGAGTGAGTGTGTGCTTATGTGTGTGTGTGTGTGTGTGTGTGTGTGTGTAAATATGAATATTGCCTGCATATTTTCCATACAACTGTATAAAAATCAACTATTTTTAAAGCGTGCGAGTGTAAAGACAAATCATGTGAAGGGAATGCTGAAGTGAATAAATCTCACTAATTTGTAAGGAGTGCTGGATTTAGGGTGTAGAAAGAAACCCTGATAAAGTTGGTATTCGATTTTATTGTTGTTTGATACAGTAATATGTATACATAACTTGCCTACAAGTAGTTGTATGGTCATATACACAATGGGACATATAGAATTTGTATTCTGTTGTCTTTGGGCAAAAACTGTTTTTGGTGTACATGCATAAATGAAAATTTTGCTCAGGATGTCTTACCTTAATAAGATGTCTATCTGCGGCATAAGTCATTTCTTTACTGAATAGCTTAGAGACCGTATAAAATATGATTTGTACATATACCTGTAATCATTGTTTCTGACACACATTTTTGAATGTTGAAGAGTTGTCTATGGCTGCGTTTAGTCCCCAGTTTGAAACGGCTTTCCATACACACTATCAAAAGTTGTTTCCAAAGCCCTTTACAAACGCCTTCCAAAATATTAATGTTGCATTTATCAAACTCATTTCCAACATGAAAACTGGCCTTGTCACTTCACAGCTGCATTACGCCATTTGACCCAAGGAGAATGGGCCTTATATACAGCCTGTGCAGTTCAAAGCTGATTCAAAACAGCTTTGCATCTATCTCGCTTCTGCAAACACCTTTTTGACTGAAACCTTTTTCGGGAAGCACAAATTTGTGGTTTTCAAAAAGGCTTTCTGAACCCCATAATCAAAGCAGCTTTGCATTTATCATCTCTAAAAAAAATCCCTGAAAGCTGTTTGGAAACCTGTTTCTGCGGGGGGGGGGGGGGGGGGGGAAGAGATAAATGCAACGTATGTTTTCACTCCAGCAGTGACAATGTTTTTAACATGAGCATCTCAAATGAGGTGGTGACGTCATCACTGCCACACTCTTCCATTGCTTTGCAGGCACAAAGATGATAACATTTCTATTTTTAGTCAGTAATTCAGCAACATCAGGTCCTCTATAGGTCATCTTTATGACAAGCTTAAGACAACACAAAGTAATTTTAATGCCAAGAATAACACTTTTTTCTTGTTTCTTTCAATATAAAAAAAAATGGAATTCAGCTCAGTTTTGTGTGCAGGTCAGTGAACATCTCATGAGGGAACATCACCTTGTGTAAATGAGGATGTGGTTGCAACCAATATTCTCCTTTGTCAACAACATGTAGAGCATTTAAGTACCATAAATTCTGCATCTTAAAGCCATTTTATAGAGAGTTTCTACCATGCTGTATGTTTCACTTATAAACCTCTGTCCATTTAAGGCAATATGGATTCAGGTGATTTGCATTATGAAAGAAAACTTGAACTGCCAGCTCAGAAGTATGCTTCGAAGAATAAAGATATTGGGGGAAATCCCCGTGCAAAGAATGCAACGAAAGTGAAATGACATGAATAAGTGAGAGTGTAGCTCAGATGGGACAATAGTAACATGAGTATTGAAATAAGTGTTAGTGGGTCTATCAGGATTCACAGGGACCAGGTCAAATGGCATTATGAGGAAACATAGTGCTAGTTCATTATAGTAAAAGAAAAAAAAAAAACCCAGAAGAGCCAATTCGGACATGTCACTAATTTAGAACTTCTGAAAAAAGATACTTAATCATTCTCTTCTCAGTAATAAGCAGTTTAAAGGGATGGTACTCTTTCGGTTGAGATAGGGCTTAAAGTTTCCAGCCTTTTTTTGTTGATGACTTTTTGAGATAATGAGGAATCTCTTATGAAATATGAAAAAGCATATAATTCTACAAGGAATTCAAAGTTTATTTGATGAAAATTGGTTTTGAAATGGCTGAGATATCCAATGCAAAGCAACAAAAGCAAAGCAAAAGGTGGGACCCACCTTTTATGAGGATTGCTTTGTTTTACTTTGTTTTTGGATATCTCAGCCACTTCAAAACAGGTTTTCATCAAATAAAGTTTGAATTCCTCTTAGAACTGTATGCTTTTCAATATTTCAGGAAGTGGTTTCTAAGTACATGTATCTCGCTAAAATTCTCAACTCAACCACTACAGAACCATCCCTTTAACCCTCCAACACAGAATAGACATCCTCCAACACAGAGTACAAACTATGTACTTTCACACAGAATCTCACACACATACACACATTGAAAAACACCCATGAAATTAATTTTGAGTGGTATGAATATAGAAATGAAGTCTAATATAATGCTACATGGTTACGCATGTTCGCAAATGAAAACGTGCAGTTTTGTCTTAACAAAACTTCAGAAAAGCAAAGTGACGTTATATTGAAACTTGCAATTCAGTACCATCCACTTATAGTAGATACTTCACAAAGTAGTTTGCTATTACAAGTTACGAGAAGCACAAAGGCGTCTCACAGCTGAATACCCAATCACACTCAGTCTAACATCCTATTCCTATGGTACCACTTGGCACGTGGCACTCGCCTGTATTGTGAAAGAAAAAAGCAAGAACCTCTGTAGATTTCATTTCCAGGTCAGTACTATGTTGATTCTTGCCAGGTATATCTTTCTTCACCCGTTGACAATGGACTGACTTTGCTACAACATGTATTTCCCATAGACACCTGCCCAAGTATACTCGGGGCTCGTCCTCAACGGGTTAAGGGAACATGGTGGTGCACTGAAGGGGAAGCTGAGAAGGAAATAACCACGCTTCCGAGAAACTTCTCTCGCCTTCGTCTCTTCCCCTCTTGGAAGGGGGAAAATGAAATGAATTTGAACATGATTAAAAAATGAAAATAACTTTTGACCTTCTTATGCACTGTGAACCTTCATGAGGAATCAATGTACATAGATACCCAATGAACTTTATAGAATACAACATGAATTCGCTATTGCACAAAACCCAAAGAACAATTTAGTGTTGTGGGTATTGCCTATTGTTCTGAAGTAACTACGTTTTTTATGTTTCTTCACTTTGCCTGATCAACCAACAAGGGGGGGGGGGGGGGGGAGGGGACTTGACTCAATGCCTGTGGCTAAGTTACTAAAGTGATCATATTTTCAGTACTTTACTCAGAGAACTATACTGCATTTAGATGTCAGTGGTATTTAATGTCATGGTCTTAAGAGTTAAAAGCGTAGTATGACAGTATCGCATTGCTTGCTGTTAGAAAGCATTATTAGACCCCGTTTACAGTGCGGGGCTGGGCCGAGCCGCGGCCGAGCCCCGCAATTTTGAAAGTTTACACTGCCGGGCTTGGCCGCACTTTTAATTCAAACCTTTCAATATTTTGTCGTAGTGGCGCTCTGCTTGTAAACAAACGCAATTTGGTATAGTCTGGTTTTCAGACCCTTTGCCAACTGGATTCCGTGGCGACGAAGTTGCCGTTCGGGCAAAGGCCTTTGGCGAAGGAAAAATCCTTTGCAGGACAAAACCACCTTAAACTATACTAGTTTTCGACGTTGAGGGGGTTAATATCCTGAATAGCGAAATAGTGCAGGCAGAGGGTCTGGAAGCCAGACTAAAATTGGCTACGCATTTGGCCCAGTTTGCGTTTACACTGGGAAAAGGCCGGGCTCAGCCGCAGCCAAGCCGCGGCCCAGCCCCGCACTGTAAACGGGGTCTTAGATGGGAATCCACCTCCCAAGACGGTTGTTTAATGTGCATGAATTCAGTCAAGTTAAGACAATGAATCAGTACTAAAGGTTTTGGGCAGGAACAAACCATCTCTTTTATGAGTGCTGTTTTGATGCAGCCTGTGCTCTGCCTGCTTTGGTTCTACAAGCTGGCAAATAATGGACCGGTAGGTGTCCCCCAAATACACTTTGAATGAATTGAGATTAAATACCCTGGTAATCATTTTGTTGTAAGTTTGTCTCGATATACCCATACAATGTAGGCTCATCTAACTTGCATTGTATTCACTGTTTGTTTGTTTGTTTGTTTGTTTGTTTGTTTGTTTGTCTGTTTGTCTGTTTTTGTAGGGCAATGGGGGGGGGGGTAGCTAAGAACTAAAATAAAATAACGTACAAAGACACATTAAAAAGAAAATAACATTAACAAACAAGTAATGAATTAAATGTATTGGTGAGTCATACTATTGAACATTACAGAGTATTAACTGTATCATGGTTTACTGATATTCATATTATTCATGTACTTAAAAAGAAAATGTCATACATTGTCCACCTGCACAAAATGATTTGCACATAGATATCTTCAACTGACATAAAAGAATCAATTCCACTATTTTTGAAAGATGTAGGCCATATATGAAGGCATGTCTGTAGGGAGGCCCTGTAGAATGCTGTTTGTTCTGCTTTTTCACAAAAAGAAAATAAAAATATTTCAATATTGCACTTTCAAATCATGTTAGGAATGCAGATATTGGATAGGAAGCGATCTTTTGAGGATAAAGTTTAAAAAATGGTATGTGTGTATGTATGCATAATCGATGTACACTGTATGGGTGTATATATGTGTGTGTATCGGTGTATTGTGTACAGTGGGTGTAAGTATGCATTTATATTTATATATTCACTTTATATTCCATTGAAAGTTTGTCTTGTCATGTACTGCTGTTGCAGATCAGAAGTCTGGGATTGAGATTTACCCCCTATATTCAAAGAATTTAAGATGGGACACACCATACACTATACAATACACACTTTAATAGATTGGTAGAGCCTCACTGTTTTTTGGCAAACTTTTCTGTCGGCCATGGCCAGTCTGTCTGCCAAAAAAAAAATGTACTGTAAGTGATACTTTGGAGAAGCTCTGAGCAGGAGATATTCATGAAATACTGTGGAGTTCACAAGGTCGATGTGCTTCTCCTTATGATGTGCCCGCTGTACAGAGACGAATGCCCCAAGTAACAGGATCTTTCTACTACGAGACACGGGCCTATCTGCATTTGTGGACCCACCGTCTGAGGAGGAAGTTGGCCTCGCTTAAGCATAAAGCACCATCGCGGCCCAATACAAATACAAGTGGGCTTTTGGGTTAAAAATGTGCCAAGACATTGCACAAATAACTTAGTTGTATGACTATCATTGTACACTATCTGATTGCATATATTCTTAGCTATTTGGATGATGCCAAGCATGCAGATCAAGTATATGACCAAGAAATCAAATAAAAAAATGTTTTCAGCTCTTTTTTATAATAAAAAAAAAAGTGATTGCAATTATTGTGACTTTAAATGATTGCACACCCCTTTATGAATTGGGCCTCTCGATAGTTCTATATTACAGTCAGATCAATAATAAGTTACGTCATCGCTGAGGGCTTTCTTAAAGAAATCGTGTCCAAGGGTGTGTTTATGCTCAATTTGCGAAGGCTCAATTTGCGAAGGCAGAATCAGGGTTTTGAAACGCTGATTCAAAACGCCATTCATGGGAGCACTGTTTATGCTCACTTTTTTCAAGCCTTGGAGAGAGCATTTGTGATTTCTTTGCAGACCTCAGCAGAGGCAGGTCAAATTGGGGTGTGCACTTTTTTGGAAGTTCTGGCCTGAGTATGTGCATTACATGTTTTGTAGCATGTCTAATATAATTTCGATTGCTATACTAATACACACATATATGGACTGTAGACAATGATAGGAAATACAAGTATTTATTTCATCGACAAATTGTTGACAAAATTGGAATGTATGATAATATGTAGTGAGCTTTTCATACATTAATATGTCTGTCACCGTGTACAGTAAAGTAATGTACCAACAGGGAGCTCAAGGGATGAGCACCTGCAAATTGTGTTGCGTAACATAGTAATCGAAAGGTCGGTGGGCCTGGCCCGCGCATTTTCACATGAAACGGAAAGGCAATGGAGATGAAGTCATTTAAACACATATGTGATGTGAGTCGCATTTATGCTTCCCCGTTAAACGTGATTAGTCAGAAACGCCGATCGTTAATGCACATATTTGTGCGTTTTGAAACGATGTTTTGAAACGACGTTTATAGCAAAGTGAGAAAGGACGCAACCGTGTTTTGAACTTAACGCGTTACATCAAAATGCTGATTTTGACTCGAAAGGGGAGGGTATAAACACAGCCCAATTTGTTTCAAGTGGAGGATTGTGCAGTGAACCAGAATTCCCATGATTCACAGTGAATATTGCATTCAGTGGAGAACACATTCATCCATAATTGAAAATTGATTGTCTCTTATGTTAGGAGAAATTGATATGATCAATAATTCCTTTTGAGATTACTGCATTTGTTAAACATGATGTGAACGAAACTCACAGTGTTAAATGCAGCACCATAATGTAGATATACACCATACCACACAGGGTCTAAGGCTGAGAGGAAATTTTTACATGACATACTTTTGTCTTCACCAGTCAAACAGAATAAATTCTGCTTGTTTCGCCACTTTTTTTTTTAGCAGAACAGAAGCAATTTACATCAAATTTGATGGGAAATTCAGACATTAATTGCATGCCTGTATGTGGAATGAATGTTGCAGGATGGCAATACTACATGTATGTTGCCATCCAATGCACATTTGTTAAGTACAGTGCACTGTTATTTGAGTGCCCATTGAGTGCATGCTGGCTTGTACAATGTATGTTTGTTCAAATTAGGGGAAAAAATTGAGCAGAACATTTGCATGCATATTTCCTTCTTTTTATTGTGGTTTGTTGGTTCCATGCCAAGATAAATGCATGAAACTTGCATACAGTTAAAGTATTTGTTTACAGTACTTTTTTGTAGCGAGTGTCTGAAATAGTGCAGTTTACATTCATGCTATGTTAAAAGCAAGATTATGGCAAGAATAATGCTTTCATGAAAAATTAAAATCATCAAGATACCAATGTAAAGCATGTCTGAATTGTGTCGTTGGCAGGCAGCATCATAGTGTACATAGCTGTGGTAATTATTTTCAGTGATTGTAGAACAAAAGCTGTGGATGGATTTGTTTGATGATGGTGAGGTCGCAAACTGCTTGTCATGTGTATCTGTCTTTGTTTAAGTGTTGACAGAATTTTCATTGTCATTTTCTTTGCCTTAAAATCATATCCTCTCCACATAAAAGTCGTCTTAGAGAAAAAAAAAATCTAAATCAACTGGTGATTCAAGTTCAAATTTGCATGAAACTGACTCAAATCACATTTACTGTGCAGATTAGACATTGGATACCATCAGCCTACAACTCTCTCACTGGTTTGTGCGTATAAGATTATAACAGGTAGATAATATTTTTATTTATTTATTTCTTTTAATTTTTTTTTTTTGGGGGGGGGTCAATATTTTTGAAACTACAGCCCTTCCCCCTATATGAAGTTGGTATCATTGAATCATTACAACTCTAGAACACTGTCAAATCGAGGATATTTCATCTGTATGTACCATGTCAGAAAATTAAGTAAAGATTTTTGTGCGTGTAAAGTGCAAGACTTGTGAGGCTACATCATATCATTGATAACCTTTTACATCGAAACTATGGCCAATATAACACTGTCCTGAAAACATATTGAAATGCTCACTTGTGTACATTATACATTTTAGATATAAAGATCATATTTCTAGTATGATTTTAGTGAAACCTTCACTTTCTACTGGTTTGATTTTAAAGCAAATATGTGTTGTTGGATTTTAGTGAAACCTTCACTTTCTACTTGTTTGATTTTAAAGCAAATATGTGTTGTTGGAGTCCCTGCAATATGTGAATAGATTAGATGCTTGTGCATCACAAAGCAATATCACTTGCTGCTATCTGTTCTCCCACCTTATCCCCATATACACAAAGAGAATGCAATCTATTTCCCTCATGCGGCATTGAACTTGACTGGATAAACCACCACAAACAAGTTTAATATAGCCCAAGGTGAACTTAACTCCACACAAGGCAGCTAGTATCATGTTTAGTGTAAATCAATCCTTTCATACCATATTGAAAACAGAGGGAAAAGAGTGCCCTGAGAAACAGGATGTTTACAACATGAAGTGATTTTTTTCTTTGTTTTAGCATAGAAGGGTAATATTTCTGAGAAGTAACCCTGCACAGAGATAAGGGTATTTTTTTTTTTGGTCTCTTCCTGCAGTCCCATGGAATATATTAAAGTTGGATTAAACAAAAAGCACAACAAAAAATACCCCTGGACTATATCAATGTTGTGGTCTACACTGCTGGTGCTCATACATACTTCATTAGAAATGTTATAGCCAAGAGGGGGAGACGTTGTTTTGATCATCGTCCTCACAATTTCTCATTTTGTCTTCGACAAGAGCTGAAGAGATTTTGGAATCTCGCAGATATTTGGCCAGAGTTGAACAGAGCTCAGTGAAGATGTGCATGTGCGTGGAAGATCGCTAAAGTTGGTAGCAGTGAGTAGTAGCAAGGGGTCCCCTGCAGAGATCCATTGTCAAGCATCAGGTTGGGAGGAAAAAATGTGTGGAATTTGGTAGCGGTGCATGTGATTTTTGACCTTTATCTGTTTTGATGATATATGCTGTGATTCTTGGTCGTCGTCGTCGTGGAGGGGAGGGCACGAAGCTAACCGGTTCAGCATCTGTGATACGAAACTCTCTTCTGTGGTGAAGGAATACTATATGCACCTATGGAGTACACCAGGCAAGTGGTTTGAATACCCTGGAAATAGCAAGTCTCTGTGTTGAAGTGTTTGCAGGTCTAGAGAGAGGTCTTCATAAATTGTCCCTTTGATAAAAGATGTCGCATCAACATTTAATCGAGGGAAACTGAGAGATGCTGTGAATACAAGGTCCCTTTTCCTGGTACTCAATTGGTATGTATTGTGTATCAAAGAGAGGTGCATGTTTATTTGTCATATTGAGCAAGTTAGCTCTCATTTGTTTGTGATGCCATGGCACATGAAGCCTGGGGTATACAAACAGTCATTGTGTATCCTAGCCTATTATCAACTGATGGTCACATATGATCTCTTCAATCAACTGACCTTTGTCCCGCTATCCTTGTCCTGAAGTGACCTCTCTCTCTCTACCATCTCTCTGACCCTGTAAACTAACCTGAGAGTATGTTGTTATGTTTTTTGTTTTACCTTCCCCATATCTTTGTTTGTTTGGTTTTTATTTTCCACTTCCACTTTAAAGGCCCCTTCTGTGTTAACTTAAAGGACAAGTTCACCTTCATTAACATAAGGATTGAGAGAATGTAGCAATATTTTGAACACATCATTGAAAGTTTGAGGAAAATCGAAAACTCTGTTCAAAAGTTATGAATTTTTGAAGTTTTTGTGCAGTCACCGCTGGATGAGAAGACTACTGCAGTGTATGATGTCACATGCGTACAACAATATAAGGAAAATATACAGAGAATTTCACAAAATTTCATCTTTTGAAAAAAGTACACATTCCCTTGACTCGTTAATGACATATGTTATGGGTAATATTATTCCCATTGCCTTTAGAAAGAGGCAAGTCAAGTGCTCTTTTATTATGCGAAAAAAGTAAAAATATGTTGAATTTTCTTTACATTTTCTTTATACTGTTGTACTCATATGACATCACGAGCCTTAGTAGTCTCCTCATCCAGCGGTTCCAACACCAAAGTTTTAAAAATTCATAACTTTTGCATCGATTGTCCAATTTTCCTCAAACTTTCACTGATGTGTTCTACTAATATTGCTGCATTCTCTCAATCCTTATGTTAATGAAGGTGAACTTGTCCTTTAAGTCTAGAGTGCCAAGAGTACAATTTTTGGCACTCCATTTGCTTTGGATCCTCAAACAGGTGTTAATTAAAGGGTGTGTACAGTTCTGGTCGAGGTGAGGATTTAGCTTTTAACGTCTTGCGAGATATTCAGAAACCACTCTATGAGATGTCAAAGAGCATGCAGTTCTAAGGGGTATCAAAAGTTCTAAGGAGGATGAAAATCGGTCTTGAAATGGCTGAGATATCCAAAAACAGGGTGAAACAAAGAGATCCTAATAAAGTTGTGGCATGTCGCCTTTATTATTAGCTTTTTTTGAATATCTCAGCCATTTGAAAACCAATTTTCCAATAAACGTTGAATCTTTCTTAAAATTACATGCTCTTTCATATTTCATAAGAGGCTTTTCATTATCTCACTTAGGAATGTTCAAAACATGAATCCCCACCTCAACCAGTACTGTACAGTCCCTTTAAACATTTTTCAGCCTTGAACTCTTATTCCTTGTCATACTTTTTTGCACTCATTTGTTTTTAGGGGGTTTCATTTTGTCTAAATTAATTTCTGGATGAATTTAAGATCATGTTTCACTCTTGTTTTGGTTCAGAGTAAATGAACATTCACCATTCATAAAGTATTACATGAAGGCTTATCCTCATGTAAGAGTTTTTTGAAGTTTTTCAAAGCACCAGATGAGTGAATTAAATGGGGGAAAATATTAAAGTGCTGACAGTACTTTATCATAAGCAGAGAATATCTAGTTTGGATTGTGGATTTTTTTTTTTTACACATAATATTTGATGTTGTTTGAGACTAATGCAAAAAAATAGAGCATGCATGTGAATATTTTCTAAACTAGGGGATTGTCTACATGAATTTACACTATTGGAAATGTCAGTCAGTGAGATATAAAACATGTTGCAGTAGCATTTATCCTTCTTGAATGCGTGTAGGAACTCGATCAGGCAAAAATGTTTCGCTTTTACTGCACCCCCTCAGATATCAATGTGTCATGTGATATATAGACCCATAGGCTGTGAAGAATACCGTCCAAAGTCACAAGACTAGAGTATTACTTGCTTTGTGATGGACAAAAGTAGCAAGGGGAAAATGGATTTCATCTGAACTTGCATTACAACCATTGCTTTTTTTTTTTTTTTTAATGGAAAGTACGGGAAGTAGTGCTATTGTCAAAATTATCTTCTTTTTATTTAATCTTTTTTTTGGGGGAGGGGGATTTTCTCCCTAAACTTAACCTGCTAAGGACGGGCTGATTTTGCTGCAACACGCATTTCCCATAGATACCTGTCGCGTATACTTGGGACCTGTCTTCAACAGGTTAATTGCTTCTCGTGCTTTCACATTATATGTGTACGTTTCGATATGCAGAGCAAGTCTAACCTTTAGCATACTTTTACCCTAGCATTCTTAGCAGGGGAAAGATGTATATGACACCAAGGTTCAGGTTATGGTTCTCATTCAAAGAGTATTTGTTTTAAGTGGAATGTAACCACTAGAAGTTAGTGTAAACATATAAACTTTTAGTTTATATGTTTATTTTAGTTTATATGTTTATGAACAAGATAAACGCTTTATTCACTTTTATATTAACACAGCACAGTAGTTATCTCTCTCTCTCTCTCTCTCATGTTCCCTATATTTAGTTAGCCATTTGTCAAGTTTTCACTTAACTATATAGAGGAAAAACTTTCTGCAGATTCTGGGTAATCAGGAGGAACAATGGGCAACTTTGATTGATTTAATGTCACTGAAATTGAATGGCTGACAGCCATAACATGCCCACGTTCTCCCATATTGTTTCCATTCTTGATAGAATGAGGCATGATGCTCTTTAGATGAACAAGATAAACGCTTTATTCACTTTTTTTATGCAGTTCATTTTATTTAACATTGTGTGACAATACTACAATCCATTATAGATCCATTTGTCTTTCACCATAAATGTCTTTTAGAATGAAGATAAAATGTAAAGGAAAATCTGCGGAGGAGAGGGAATTGTTTTCTTCTATGCTAGTCATTTCCTGAAGAAAGTGCAGCTAATGGACTTTGTGATTGAAGAGCCAGACATGTAACAAGGCCCATTTTGACTGCTAAATATTGTGATATTTAAAATCTTGATGATTTGGCTTTCCTTTCACACTGCAAAAAAAAAAAAAAATAAATAAATAAAATGCAAAGTTGTGAATATTGCGAGAACTTAAGCAACAGCCAGGGCTGCCATATTTTGTGTGTAGCTATTGACCGATTCTGTGACACGCTATGTGTATTTTTGGTATGGGCAGTGCCATTTACGCGGTGTCTCAGCCGACCCCCCCTTCCCACTCCCCACCCCTCTCCCTACATTAGCATGCGCGCAGAATGAAAAACTGATGCATTGTCGCTTTAGCCAATGGGCGTCTCGTACTGAGTGCGTGAATGCTTGCTTAGTGCGCGAACCTTTGTTACAAGTGCGCGATAAACATGTTGCCCTGGGGGTTGGGGAGAGCAGGGGGGGTCGGCTGAGACACTGCAATTTGAGCTCATGGCTGCGCCCAGTGCCATAAAATGTCTGCTGCCCTCAACGAACCCGAATCGGTCAGTAGGAAGGGATCCAAATGTTGATTAGACATTGGGTGGAAAATATCAAAATTTTTCTTATGTGAGTGTTCTCGTATCAAAATGTCATAGCAAAATTAGCGAATTGCTTTCCAGTCTGTAATTTTTCTGGTATTACATTGGATGGTGCTTTGTACTGTTGCCCAGCAACTTTCATCATTGTTTGCAGTCTTTTTTTTAAATAGGATTTTTAACTAATGGTGTAAATGGATAATAAGAGGGAACCCGCTGCCAATATACTGCACTACTGATAAAGCAAGCTAAATAAACAGTCTCAAGAAATGCGCCCCCGCTTTATCAGACACACCTCATATTTGCACACTTTCTCAGCCAAGAAACAGAAATATGAGAATTGAGGAAGGTCATTGGCCTCTTTTAAGGTGTTGAGTTAGATTGCTCTTTGACAAATTTAGTATTGAATTGGCTATTTTCTGGACCAATTGATTATTTGGGCATACTGCTGGGAAATTGATGTTTTCCAACAATTGATGTTTTCCTCGGGCCGGCCATCTTTTCAAGCAATGCTTATAATGGCGGCCCTCTGCATAATCGTTTCTTAACTATAAATGCTATTCTTATCACTGCTGCATAGACATGCATATTGTATATTATATTTCTTTCATATCGTTGTTTATAATGCTAGTCAAAAGACTGTGTTAAATTCATTTTATATATTTCCTACATGTTCATGATTATGTACTTATATGTATCGCGGTTTATGCAAGTCAAACGACTCTGCGTTGAATTTACTTTGTATACTTCCTGCATCTTCATGATCATGTAACTTATGTATATATATTGATTTGCAGAAAATAAAGTATCTATCAATCAATGAAATCCCCCTAGAAAAATAAATAAAACCAACAATGAAAACCCCCTAGAAAAATTAATAAAACCCAAATAAACAAACCAGAACATTTGAAAGAAGTGCATATATCTCTTAACACAAAGCTGAAGGAAAAAAGTGCCTAAACACCATAACAAATAACAAAAGTAAAATGTGAAATCACCACACAATCATATGAAAAAGATCTGATCCTCAACCCTTGTATCCTCTTAATGGTTTCTAGCTTGCAATGTCTCTGTAAAGCAAGCTTTTATTATGTTTCTATTGCATATGTTTTCATTTCACACAATGTAAACATTCATGGAGTTGTATGCACTGCTGAATCAGCCATCATGAACAGTTCTCTCAAAGAATACATATGTAGAACTAACCAAGTAAAGTAATGTGGGTGCAGAAAATCCAAACAAATTACAGAAAGAACAAATAATTTGCCAGAGCTATTTGGATAACCAGTATAAGATTACTTTTTTTTTTACTTGTGTGTTTTTGTTGCCCGGGCTGATTGTGTCTTATGTATGATATTCATGTAATTGATCAATTAAATATCTGGTGAATATTCAAGTATGATTTACCACACATATTTATATAGACGTATCTGAAACGGTCTAAGTATTTATCATATGTATGATATTCATGTAATTGATCAATTATATCTGGTGAATATTCAAGTATGGTTTGCCACACATATTTATTTAGACGTATCTGAAATGGTCTGAGTATTTATCATATGTGTGATATTCATGTAATTGATCAATTAAATATCTGGTTAATATTCAAGTATGATTTACCACACATATTTATTTAGACGTATCTGAAACGGTCTACGGTTGGAAACCAAAACGTCATCTTAGTTTGTTTGATTATTCCCAAAGTTTATTAATGTCTTGCCCTTATTTCTCTATTATTTTTCTCAGTGAATAATTGTCTCCCCCAGCTGTATTTTCCCTGGAACATCTAAGGAAAACCAAAGGAAACATGCACACATGGCAAACTTCTATGTTTTGTTAAATATGTTACTGGTTTATTTTGTCTTGTACCTTACTCCAAGAGTGGTAAGAAAAGGCTTGCACAGAACATGTGCTTCTAGCAGGGTCCTTATCCTTCAGCTCTCTGACCAAAACCGGGTTCATATTTCTTTCATTTTTTTTTCTCTCTCTCAAAATGAGTAATGATGGATCGTATAATATATTATTTCTACAGGAGCAAATCATTTTGCCTTTTTTTTGTCCACTTGACGAACACAAATTTTACAGGAAATATCATACAATAAACTTGGTTGATGTGTACATCATGGAAAGTAAGCTACCCTCGTCATAAATAAGGGGTGTAACCTGAGATCCAAAAGAGGGCCTCCTTCACTTCTTATTTTTCTCCCTTCCAGTCGATGATGGGAGTAGCAGTGTAGACACTTCCCTCTCTTATCACGTCACACAGGGGGAATGGATCTGTGGGCAATCCAAGCAGATAAACACGCCGTGTTGTTTCAGACACTTGCACTGAAAAACACTCGGTGGTGCTTTGTCTGTACAGAGTATTGCTGCAGCAGTAATTAGAAATGCTAAACTGGATATCATCGGTTGAGAACCAGGAGGGCTTTATCACAATTTTGAGGACATGCAGCTGTACTGGGTTATTGGTAACATGTTATAGAGCTCTATCTCCTCTACATGATGGTGTAATTTTTAATTTTTTTTTTTTTATTTTCAGTAAAATGTTGAAAATTAAAACCACAAGGGGCTATTTTACCCTATATTTGGAACAATGCTTGTAAATATATAGAAAATACCCTTTTTGATTGAATAACCTTTTTAATATCATGAAAATATTGATTGTTCCATTTTTATCTACACTCAAATCTTAGGATGTAATAGAGCCCTTCTGGTTCTCAGCTGACAATATTCTTGAACTTTTTTTTTCAGATAAAAATAAATGAGTCTGTATACTGTGGTTCATTGGACTAGTGACAATTTAGCTTGAGGAGCTTAACGGCTTTGTCCATGTGGAAATAAAAACACTCAAAACTTTTGGATGGACTTTACTTTGACTGTAGTGGTAGATAACTTGAACATGGTACTGGTGGTGATTTACAAGTTATGGCCTGCTGACGGTGTCAACGATTGGGAGCTGGGTAGCTGGAGGATGTACAAACATTTTCAGGCTTGTAAAAATACAAATCTAAAAGTAGACAGACACACAAACAACATCTACTCTCATGTCGCACTCACAGACATCTGTTTATTTTTGTCTCTTTTTTAGGGGGAGGGGAGGGTTCTATTTGTGAGTTCAGGAGTTGAATGACAAGAAGAAAAAAAGTGTTCGACAATGATAATCAGCAATTCAGAGGATTGCATTTAGGTGTACAGTTATTGCTGGGGCATTATAATGATATTGTTGCTGCGGGAAGTGAACAGAAATGATGAACAAATTGAAGAGTTTATTTGCAAAAGGGGCTAGATCCACGTTTAGTACTTTGGAGAAAAATTGGTTTGTTTGTGAGAATTTGTACACAAGTGTATGGAAAATCTAAATCTAATTTTTGTTTTTTGTTGTTGTTGTTCTCTGACAGTATTTACAACCTGTACTTGCTCCTTTTATTTAACAAAAGGAGCAAGTAAATACTGTCAGAACAACAACAACAAAAAAACAAAGATAATTTGAAAAATTACTAGCTTGTTTCTGTAGGGTCAATATTTTAATCAAGGCAGCAATTTTGGCACTTCTGATGGCAGAAATACAGCTGTAGGTGTCACAACGAAAGAAACAAAGCAATTTAGCACTTGAGCCAATCACACACACAACAGGGTTTTCATTGGTGCCCTTGTTCGGTTAAATTTGCATACGTTATGAACTCCTGCCCTTAGCCAAATGGCATCAACTGTGAATTTTTGCTCTACAGCTTGTGATTTTCTTTTTCTCACAACAACAATATCCATGTCAAATCAGGTTAGCAAATTGACAACTCGTTAGCACACTAATAATTTGTAAGGAAATTGATAACTGCTGTGATAGGTAAAGTTTTCAGATGATAGAATGGCGGAAAAGGGGGAAAGGGTATGTAGAGTGAGGGCAAAATCCTGGCTGTAAATCTAGTAAGGATGTCTCAAAATAAATGAAGAATGAGGACTTTGATGGGTTAATGAGACATTGTAGACCTGAAGGCAGGATGAGTACCAAATTGAGGACACGCTCCTCACTGAGAGATAAGGCTGAGAGAAGTCCTCGGCTGCACAGGATTTGTCAACTTCCAGATTGGCCTTAGCCTCTATTCCAGGCTGTACTTCCACGGCGCTCTTTTCGTAATCACACCTACATGTACCCTGATTGTGTATATCTGTGTGTATTCTTATCAGGTGACTGAATATCATAGAAACAGGAGAAACAAATTTCTTTGTCAGTGCGACTGGCAAGGAGTAGAATATGGTATATATCTGATGTTGGTAGGGTTTTTGGTTTGAATTCAAGAACACTCAACAGCCAAGCACATCTGCAGTGCAGAGTGAAAATCACTTTTATCATATCAGCAAAGTTATGACTTCCATACAGACTGACAAAGCATTAGTCATTGGCTTTAGAAAAGAAAAGCAGAAGTATAAATCCACATCATCACATCCTCATGCAAAGCATTAAAAAAAAAAGAAGAATATGAAGACTGAAGATGTGTAGAACTATGTGTATAACCTGATGTAATGAATTCCATGATAGACTCTTCAGGACTTTTACTGATGTAATTTTTACAGGCATTGTAGCTAAAAGACAGATTTTAGAAGTTTTTCAGATCAGGAATCTACATCGACCATGTGACTGCTTGAGGTTCAAAGTTTCATATTTTCAAAACCTTAATAAAATAGGAAAGATGCGCATGTGCATTTTGCCTCCCTTCCTCACATCATTTAACTCGATGTTCTTTACCCTCAATATTTTGTTACAGGTATGTATTTACTCTGGCATTCAACAAATTTGGTTCAGCTACTGTAAAAAGTGGAAATTTTTGCGCAACCAGAAACTAGTGCGAAAATAAAAACATGCAAATATTTTTGCTTGCCATATGTTTCAGTAGTTGATGTCTTGATTCTGTGGAATTAAAAACATGTGAAAGTTTTCTTACGTAACCTGGCTGTACACGAAAAATAAGTCGCGCGAAAATATTCACTTTTACAGTATTATATTTACCATAGATTTAGTATTCTTTTTTTTTCTTTTTTTTCGTATGTGTGTGTGTGTGTGTGTTATAGCAACAGTACTACAGTTTACAGAGTAAAAATCAATATGCCAAGTAATGACAATTTTAGACTGAAATAGAGAAAATGAAAATAAACTGGCATGACCAACCAAGATCTAGAAGAAGGGATGTCCCTTTTGTATTGCAATATGTGTGTGTGGGTGTGTTTTTTTTTCTTCTGTATATTGATATAAAACTTGAAATCAATGTGCACAGGACACAAGAAAACACTTTCATAGGAAACGAGGAAACTGAAATAGAAAGGTCTCAAGACTTGACAGGAGACTAACAAATGTACACTCTTATCCATCCCCGCCTGATTAGAGATGTCTGATCTTTTGGAGTGGAAATTAAATCATCATCAGGGGCCCAGGCTTGGGCGTCACTTAATCTTTGTCCACTAGGTGCATCCACACACACTCTCTCTTTTTTTTTATTCATACGATGTCTTCGGAATGGGTAGGGCATTGTACAGGTGGTAGGCGGGGAAACATTTCTTTCTCTTTTCATTTTTTTTTTTCAAAGAGGTTTATTTCTAATGCAAATTATTACCATGAATGAAGAAATGAAATTAGACAAAATGATTAAAATAATGTAATACGTCGTCACCTTCACTGTCCATGGAGCTAAAATTTCACAAGAAGGAATGATGTCGTATTGACATATTTGGTGACATTGCCTCACAACAATGTGACAGCACCATCACAACTTCCACCATCATCATCCACATCCATATCCACATCCACATCATCATCATCATCATCATCATCATCATCATCATCATCATCATCATCATCAATCTCCCAGGACTGGAAGAGGGATCAAGGAGTAGGTATTCAGTATGTAATCTTTTGTTCATGCAGCGCAGGAAAATGCCTGTGATGAATAATGATTATTGTAGTGAATTTTACACCTCAGCGACATTCTGAGCACGTACTGAAGATGCAGTTTATGAACAATATGGTATTTTGCCTTTTCTGTACAATCTAGGATGTGTACATCTTCTATCAGACAAAGAGAAAGAGAGAGAGAGAGAGAAGAGGGTGGGGGACTCCCATGAGACTGATGCTGTGTAGCAGCCTGCATTTTTATTGCTTATTTTAATTTACAAAATATGGTCTATTGCCTTTGTTTGAGTTTTGATTAATATCATTTTGCTTTGATGGTTCATCATTTTGGTCCACTTTTGTGATATTTTGAGTGTGTGCAAAACATGAGTTGAAGTTGTAGTGCTTTGAAGTCAATGCATATATGCTTCTGAATTTAGATTAAATATAGCATATACATTTCACTTTTTTATCTAGAGTTGAAGTCATTGAACAGTCTATAAAAACTAACAGGTTTAGGACATAACAATAATGTGTTCTGTTCGCAGCAAGTGTGTTGTTCGACAAGATTCACCCTTAAAGGCTTTCACACTGTAGAACCAGTCACCAAATTTTATTAGATGCAGAGCAAACTTCTCACTGTGTTATATTTTGACAACATAGATCATTCAATTAAAAAAAGCACAATGATTTTGGGATTCTGATTCATAAAATACTTCCGTAAGTACTACCCCGTTAATGCTAAAATTGAAATGGAGTGATTGATATTTTCATCATATCATGATAGGGATAAAGTGTATTGCAAACAGGGAGTGCCTTGTTCACACTGGACACAATGAGCAACCATAGATAGCTTGTGTGAACGCACCTCAATATTTCTCTCTCTCACTTTTTTTACCCCTCAATTTGCCTGCCTGCGCTGTGTGTGTTAATATGTGTGTGCACGCCTGTCCGTGTTCCGTGATTCAGCAGAGGATTTAATGGCGCATACCTTGATGCCTTCATTAGATTGGCAGGATATTTCCTTCCTGCCATTCCTCTCACCCATCTTGAGTCCCCCTCCTGCCAGATTCATCCGTCCCAGAATCGTAGACGTCAGTGGCTTCTCAGTCGTGTCCTCACCATTCCGGGGCGCGATGCGGAGTGCTTTGGGAGAGATCAATAGTGTGGAGTTTTGTTGCCGATACTGTTGATATTTCTTCGGTGCGGAGAACCTTTTGCTGTTGAATACTGGATTTTGGTGCAGCATCTCTGTGATTACAGTCCTACTTTGAACATCTGTGTTGAGACTGGGAGCAAAAGAGCAATCTGCAACTTTTTCCTCCATAAGTGACAAAGAGTTGGTCACTTTCAAATTTTTCTTGTCAGTTGTTAGTTGTGTCTCAGAGACATCCACAGGAGTGTATAAATTTTCGTTGGTATTTTGATGTGCTTTCATAACATGGAAACTTTAGTTGGAATCGGATCTTGATCCTACTCAATATCCAGCGTTTGCGTGTGAGTATTTGTTGATTCAGTCAATTTGCACTCTTGCGTGTTAAACAACGTACAGGATGAAAATTTTGTCACACCCGATTTGGCAGTGAGCTCCGAGTAAAAAATTACCGGTAGGTAATTTGCTGATGTTGTCTTTGGCGTTGTATCACTACACCCTAGATCCTGTTCATGATACATTAATCAGACTTTAATTGATGGTTTCCTGTAGGTCTAAGGCACCCCCAAAATGAGCATTGAGCAACAGATTTTTTTTTTTTTTTACATATTTTGGTTTTGTTACTGAAAAGGAGTATACTTTTAATTTTCAAAATGATAGAAAAAACAAACAAACCAGGTATGCATCATACATGTACTTATCACATTATAGTAAACTCTTGTAGGCAGTTTGTTGCCCTGATTGCAGACTTAACTTTAAAGATGCTCACAGCTGCAATAAGGAAATCTCATGTTTTGGGGCTATTTTGATTTTCATTTCTCCCCCCCCCCCTTAGACTATCTAGCCCCCAACAAACTTATCACTATGTACATTTATATTCTAATGGATTAAAAAACAGCACTAAGAACTTGTGCAGAAAAACATAAAGCACATACAGTGATACAGATTAGGTATTTTGGTCAGCACAGTTTGAGAAGGCAAGATCGTGAAAGTGAAGATACTAATGATTTCAGCACAGCTTCATTGCTATACAATTAAAATGTTTCTAAGAATGAGAGAAAGAGAGAGAGAGAAAAGGAGGTGCTGTTGAAAGCTTGAATTTAATTTAAATGCAAATATTTCTAATGACCGAGTGATTATACATTGTGTAGTAGCAATGCGTAGGCTAGCGTTATGAGCCATTGATCCGTGGTACATTTTTATTTGATTGTCATTCAATTTCATAATTCACAACCGTGACGGAGGATGAGCAAATAATTGTCATATTACAAACATTTGTTTGTTTGTTTGCTTGCTTGTTTGTTTGTTTGTCTGCTTGTGGTTTTGGTAGAGGACATCAGTATGTTGTATTTATAGTGTGATGTTCTACCTTAACCGATACAGTCACAATAAAACTCAAACATTTGAAGGTCTTGAGGGTTTGACTGTCATTATAATGACATTCAAAATATTAGCAATTCATACTTCACTTGTGCCAATTATGTGATACTGCTTGCTTGTTCTTTTCTCCCCCCCCCCCCCCCCCATGGGGTCGGGGGGTCGGGGGTTGTCAGATTTTCATTTTTCTTATGACTTTGATTTTCTTATGGATTCAATGAGTCATTTTCATAATGAGAATTTGTCTCAAATGGCTCCAAATTACTGCAAAATTGATTTAATTCCTGGGTAAGATTTTTTTTTTTGGGACTTGGTACTGGGATGAAGTATAACCAGACATTTGTATGATTATTATTATTATTATTATTATCATTATTATTATTATCATTATTATTATTATTATTATTATTATTATTATTATTATTATTATTATTATTATTATTATCATTATTATTATTATTATTATTATTATTATTATTATTATTATTATTATTATTATTATTATTATTATTATTTATTAACAGATCAACAAGCCATAGGCATGGGTGAAAGTATCATCATTCACTATTGATACTCCATAATCTCATCAAACTTAAAAAATATCCCTCATATGAGGCAAATCACTGAGTAAGTGTGCATGACAGTGACAAAAACTCACAACTTTATGTCAATCAAGCATGGAAACCACAGCAAGAAATTTGGTGTAGATAAGCAGATACACTAAAACAACAGGTTTACTGAAATATGAACTAAATTTGACATGCTTAGAAGGTTACGTCATTGTGAATGTATCAAGTCAATTGAGTGTGAGTCATGTGGTGTGGTATCCTATTAGAAACATCCAAGAGCTGTTGAGGTCATGTAGGTGTCATTGTTTCTCTGGAAAAACAGCATTTTTCATCCAAGAAACCAATGCTGTTTTATCCTCTGTGAAAACAATTCACTTTACCAGAACAATCAGCCAAGAAGTTTCCAGAGTATACAGGATGTGTACATGAATTCAACAGATGTTGGGGTAGTAGGTAAAAGTTTCATCACCCACACACATCATGTGACTTTGGTTTATAGTTTTAGTGGTTCTCTGAGCAATGCAGGACATTGAAAAACTATATATATATAATTTTATGTGTAATATCCCTCTCAATTGATCAAATGGGCTGGGCAAAATCTGGAATTAAAAAAAAAATGATAAAGTTTTTCTGTACACCATGTGTGCTGCCTAAAAACCCATAAACTCAAAAAAGGCCTAGAATTTATTGCGATGTCGTTGTGGTGTAAAAGCTTCTTGTACTGTTAGAGGAAACAAGAACAGTCCAAGGTTGTTTGCTGTTTTTTAAAATGCTGTTATCTTACACAAAGTTGAATGCATCTCTTCAGACAGTATGGTTCAGTGTAAGAATTTGTCGTGTGTATTATTCTTTACATGTAGTACCGTAAAACCAGATATATTCACAGCATGAATTTTTTGCGAATTGGAGCCGATGGACTTTTTTTTTTGCGGCATGAAATTTTACACAAATTGCCACTGGCATTCAATTCATGATAGTTTATACAAGAACTTTCGCATACATTTAATTTCATGAATCCTGGCTTGCGAAATTCGTAAAGATTTCTGGTTTTAAAATAAATGGAATAATAATGTGACTGAAGCCTTTTGACTGCGAAAGCTGTTTCACACTGAGAACTGTGAGTCCATTATTCCATTTTCTCCATCATATTGGTGGACATCCGGGCTGGGACTGTGCTTGAATAATGATGCTCTCATGGGCTGTTTTGCACACCCTTTCTTGACATTCAAAGCCATAGAACCTGCCGTCTCTCTTTTATAACTCTGACCTTTCCAGTGATAGTCAACCAACCGTACTTCAGATCACACAGTTATTTTTGTGAGAATAATCAATATTTCTGGGGGTGGAATTCCTCCCTTGTGTGATCCATTCGGCAGTGAAGCAACCATGGCGACAAAAATATGCAAAAATTTACCCCCTCCAGGCAATTACCAACTATGCATACATAGGCGTACTAAGTCTAGTGATTAGTGAAGAGTGCTAATCTTAGCACATCCTTAATATCTGAGTAGGAAGAGAATGTTTGATTTTTTTTTTTAAAGGAAATTAGCCTTTTGCTTGAGATTTTTTCTTCTTCTATTTTCTGATGAAAAGATGGCATGTTGGGAGAGTCAAAGGAGACATCACTTTGTGGAAGAATTTGTTTCTTTTGTTGACATGAAATTCATGCCAGGGGGTTGAGAGAAGAAGAAGGATTGTGTAACACATTTGGTGGTTTATTCTGATTGAGCAAGCCTTGATAGTTGATGGCAGAAGCAACAGAAATTGCATGGATGCTCTGGCTGTGCCAGTTAAAGACACAGCGAGTAATGACAAGTTTTAGTTATGTTCTAGTTTGTACTATTTCAAGGGAAATTCTGGACCAGTTAGTAGTTAGTCTGATATTAAAAGCAAAAGTTTACATGCACAACAGTACAAAGTTGATCAAAGTCACATAAAAGTTCAAAAAGTTATAAAATTGTGAAGTTTTGCTAATTTTCATGAAAGGAGTATGTAAATGACTTCAACTTTCCTAATTTTTATCTGATTCTGACTATATTTCAGTGCTGTGATTATAGAACTTATTAGAGTAATTTTTTTTAACTGGTTTGGAATATACCCCAAAGAAGTTTTACCCCTGGCTGCTGTTAACTTTGTATAAGAATATTGTAGAGCAAGCAAAATATTGAAAGTATTAGTACAGTTGCATAAATAAAAACAAAACAAAATTTAGATATTGAACTAATTGATCAAGGAATTGCATTCAGGTCAGTATAAAGAGACATGTGAAGTATAGCGACATCACACTTGAAATGTGATTTTGGCCAAAATAACTTGTTGGCATATATATGACATATTTTACTTGTCAATAACTCATACTTTGTGCACTTTGAATGAAGTGTCACAGTTTGTTTGTTTGATTGTATTTTTATTATTCGTTTCAGCTGAAATAGTGGATGAAGTTTCACTTCAACCTCTCTTAGGGATGGGGGGATGGGGTGGGAGTGGTGGAGGGGGTGGGGAGGGAGATAATGAAAAGCTTGGCAATCACAGGATATGAAACCAGAGGCGATGTCTGCATCAAATAGATTACCCTGTAGATCTCTCTCTATGGTAATGAATTCTAGGAAACATACTCTTAGTAACAATCTGTTCGATTTTGTCACAACTTGCAATTTGGGCTGGGATGATCTAAAAGTGTACCTCAAATTTCCTCCCGTCCCAGTCAGCTACAACATGTAATCAGTGGCCAATCATAAAATCTTCCGGACTGTCATTCTCTTCCGCCAGGCCATGGCCTAAATTTATCCCTCATGAATCCTGGAATCATCTTGTTTTGATGCCAAAACTGTCTGCAGCTGAAATGTGTATATACTGTAAAACAAGGAATGTTCACATGCATTTTAATTCCGCGAATTTTGCGAGAGCAGAGTTTCGCGAACTTGAAATGCACGCTAAAGATCTTGTCTACACTATATGCATTAGATGTTAGAGGCAACTCGCAAAAATTTCATGCTGCGAATAAGGCCGTCGGCTCCCGTTCATGAACATTTCATGCTGCGAAAATATGTTTTACCATACTACGGACTGTGGGTGTGTTTATCAACTCTTTTTCTCGGCAGAAACAGGTTTTCCAAATGGCTTTCAGGGATTTTTTACGAGATGATAAACGCAAAGCTGTTTTGAAAGCCTTTTCGGAAAGCCGCAAATTTGTGCTTTCCGAAACAGGTTTCCTAAACAGGTTTCCAGAAGCCTTTTGAAGCAAGATAAACGCAAAGCTGTTTTGAAACGGCTTTGTAGTATTGTACTGCAGTTACGAACCATGCACGCCTTATATGACCTCTTCTCCTCAGGTCGAATTGCGCAATGCAGCTGTGCAGTGACAGGCCAGTTATCGTGTTCGCGAAGAGTTGATAAACGCAGCTATTTTGGAAGCCATTTCCAAAGGGCTTTGGAAACGGCTTTTGAAAGCCGTTTAAACAGGGGAAGGATGATCAACGCAGCCTGTGATTAAGCTCAAACTGCATTCTTCCTGATCCTATACAGGGCTCTTCATGCAAATTTTGTCATCATGTTTGTAAATTACACTCTCTTCTTCATCGTCTTCTAAGGCCTATATGATCAGCTGAGAACCAGGAGGGCGCTATTACACTCTAAGATTTGAGTGTAAATAAAAATGAAACAATCAATTTTCAAAAAATAAAATCTTATTTAATCAAAAGTGGGTAGCTTTATAAGCATTGTTCCAAATGTTGGGTAATATAGCACCCTTTTGCTTTTGAATTTGAACATTTTGTTTTTTCCTGAAAATGAAAAAAGTATTGAAGTGACACCGTAATGAAGAGGAGATCAAGCTCTGCAACATGATACCAAGAATTCAATACACCCCAAACTTGTTATAATGGCCTTCTGGTTCTCAGCCGGTGATATATGCCTTGTTCTTTTTTCTTCTTCTTTTTCATCTTCTTTTTTCTTGTTCCTTCTTTTGTTCACATTCTGCTTGCTCTTCTCTCTGCTTCTACGTTCTCTTTCATTAATGAGCGTGGGGGAAGCCTTGAGTCCGGCATTATCATCATTACGTATGTACAGTTGTGGGTGAAGTAAGTGGGTGAGGGTAAATTTCATGACACAGCTGAGTCTTAGCTAGGCAGAAGGTCAGAGCGTGAATAAAACATTGGTTCTAAGGGCGCATCCAGTAAATATCTCATTCCTACCCGGGCATCAGGATCAATTGATGGTCTTATGTAATATGATTAAAGTGACCGTGAGTTGGGCAGTGGGGGTGTATTTCTAGTCTCTTTACACGTACAAGAGCCTGTAGTAAGTGTATGCACCCCAACCTGTCTTAATTACTGTTCTTGAATAACAAGAAGAAAGAGTATATTGTAATTGGCAGGTAGCATGTCAGGTGATTATTATGCTATTGTAACAAAGATGATGGTTACTTTCAGATTTCAGTTTTACACTTTGTACAGAAGGCTCAGTCTTATACGGTTGGCATCAGACAGAAATATGATGTGGCATTGTCCATAAATTCAGTATGTGCAGGATACAATTTTGTACAACCTAAATGTCGGCATCTGTAAATGATATTACTCATGTTAATTATTCAGTTTGTATGGTATTGAGTTTGGTAAGGAATTTTTTACATTTAATTTTTTTTCTTTTTTTGTGTAAGATAAGATAATAGATTATTAGAGAAAGTTATGCTGCCATTCAAAACAAATCTTCCATATTGTAATACTGGTTTGACATTCTGACCACTATTGACAATTATTTTTTTTTTTTAAATGCATCTTCTTGAACCGTTGAGGACGAGTTCCGAGTATACGTGGGCAGGTGTCTATGGGAAATGTGTGTTGTAGCAAAATCAGTCCGTCCTCAACGGGTTAATTGGAAACAAGACAAAAAGGGAGACAAATTTTGTGATTTCTTTCATATGGAAATAGAAAGGCATTAACACAGATTGTTATGAGACAGAAAAGGCACAAACTTGGACTGCATAAAAGTAAATCAAATGCTTGAAAGAATTACATAAAAAGGAATAGAGTAATATACGACATGCCAGGATCATGGGAAAAAAAAAAATGTACAGGCCAAAGACTCACATGTTCGATATGCAAATAAGTCAAATTCCTAGGCATCATTCATACAGCAATGCACATTTGTGATAGAGTTGGTTTTCCTTTGCATGTGAAGGGGTTTGCTTATTTTCATTTCTTTTTATATCAATGTTATCTTGTGGTGTAGTTCCCCTTTAAAGGAAACCGATCCTCAGATATAATGGCCCTTCCCCCATTGAAGTCTTCATTCACTGTCCACTGCAGTACATGCGAAAACCATGACTTACTCGGGCCTGCAAGAATAGAATTACTCATTAGCGCATACGGGCACTGAAGTGAACTATAGTATGAATCCTACACATAGACTGTGAGTTCGGCCTACAGACGTCTTATTGCTTTATATTCGTATCTGAATTGGGCCACTGGCAAGAGCTGGTTGTGTGAGCTTTTTCTGAAGTGTTACAGGAACTCATGAATATATTCCGAATAGGGCCAGCCTTTGCAATACATCACCTCTCCATGATATTGTCCCATTAAGTGTGTAGTGAGAGTGGTAATTGTCTCTTGTAGAAGTCCATTGTGTAACATCACTTGTATTGATGACACATGTGTGTGTGTGTGTGTGTGTGTGTGTGTATGTGTGTGTGTGCGTGAATAATGACATGTTTAATTGACAGTGAATGTGTCACATCGGTCTCAGGGGGTCATGAAAGGGTCAAAGCCTAACTGACACATGTCGTAGATACCTCCCCAGTAATATCCCGACGGAGGAAATTCATTGGGTGACAACGCAGGTGAGCGATCCTGAAACCTGTTGGCCCTGCCAACGTAATTAAACCACCAATGTCCCTCAATTTTGGGCAGCATGATCTCCGCTGATAACCAAATTTTAAGCATTTCATATTGTCATTTATTATTCATGACACCACAGAGTCCTTGTCATAATGTTTGTTTATTTATCACCATCAAGAGGGCGGTAAAGTAATACACAATTGGTGGAGGGAGCGAAGATTCAAGACGTATGGCTTCAGATCCGTAGAAATATATACCGATTCCTCTCTTTTCTGGATAGATACAAGAGTTCCTTGGCCATAAGGGACCACCAAATTCACTAGGGTGGCTCTAATTTCTATTCCAAGTTCAGGAAAAGTCTTTCTTTTATCATATCCTAAGCCTGGAAGTGAGACTAGTGCTTTCCTTTTTTGATTGGGACATGTGACGTGCCATGTATATATTGTACTTTCAGCAGTAAAAACTGAAGACAAATTCATGGAATTACAAAATTGTGTTTTGAACAACTCATTTTCTAATACCATTTGAAGTATTATATCAGTAGATGGAAAGTCATGATTAACGTAAAAACATAATAAGCTTTTTCTGCCATTTGGCAGGATATCGTGCAGCAGTAAGTTTTTATATTCCCATTTAGGTAGAATCCATGACAGTGAGGATCCTTTAAAACCCATCAAATTTTCACCGCTTTATGGAAATTTGACATTTACCTTCAATATTAGATAGACTTGTGGCAATTACATGGATTCCTGTCCTGACTTACTAAAGGACCTTCACTTCCAAAACAACAGCAAACAGAAAAGGACAAGGAAATCAAAACCAACTGTTCAAATTGCAGAACAAAAAGGGATTATTCAAGTCAGACCTGATGGGGGAATGGATATATGCACTTGCTAATTCACATGTTTTTCAGAATTTTTTTTTTTTTTATCAAAGATCCACTGTTGGTATGAATCGCACGTGAAAGTGTTTGCATTGAGGTCGGCACTTCCTGTGGAGCTAGCGAGGAGCACGTTAAAATATCCTGTTTGTCTCTGCAAATAGCATCCCCCTATATTAGCCAAAATGTCAGTACAGCGATGTTTTCACTGTATTTCTCAACGTACCCCCACCACAGCAGCAGCATTATCGCTAACCTTGTGTGTGAGAACTTGCACGAAAAACGGCTGCTTAGAAATCAGGGAAATAGTCATGTTTGTGGAGCTCTCAAACTATCGGAATCTAAACTATTCGCATAGTTTTCTGCTGTGTTTCGATTTTTTTTTTTTTTATTTAATGCTGTCCAAGCAAGTCTTAAAGGCGTAATTTACCAGTTGCAGATGAAACAAAAACCCCACATGAGTGTTTTAAGATAGTTCTAAAATGTGAGTTAGGGATAGGAACGACCACTGTAAAAATTTGAAAGGACAAGTCCGCCTTCCTAGACATGTGAATTCAGTGAATGCAGCAATATTAGTAGAACACATGACTGAAAGTTTGGGAAAAATTTGACAATCTGTTCAGAACTTATGAATTTTTAAAGTATCTGCGCAGTTACTACTGGATGAAAAGACTACTACAGAGTTTGATGTCACATGCGTAGAACGATATAAGGAAAATAAAAAGAGAATTTCTCATTTTTTTTTTTGAAGTACACATTTTCTCTACTTGTCTCTGATGTATGTTAAGGGTAATATTATTCCCCCAGCATTCTGAAAGAGGCATGTCACGCATTTTTTCATTATGCGAGAAAAGTGAAAATATGTTGAATTTCCTTTATATTTTCTTTATATCGTTGTACGCATGTGACATCACCAGTGTATTAGTCTGCTTATCCAGTAGTGACTGAGCAGAAACTTCAAAAATTAATAACTTTTGAGCGGATTATCCAATTTTCTTCAAACTTTCACTGATGTTTTCTACTAATATTGCTGCATTTACTCAATCCACATGTCTATGAAGGTGGAATTGTCCTTTAAGTATTGTCAAATAAATGTGGACAATATTTGTGATAGAAATGTTTCCAGACTTAACCATCTTTAGTAAGGGTTGATTGAAAAAAAATAATGATATCTCCATATATTTTAGGCTTTGTTGCAAAAGTTTTATATGATGGGATGTTTTGTGATATAAAAGACCTACACATATGCATCAAAAGTGATATCTTGAACATTTTTAAAATCCCTGCTCCCAAAGGTAAACAGGACCATTAAAGTTTGCAGTTGACCCAGAGCACAGACACTTAAAAAAATGCATAGGAAGAATTTTGCCCATTTAGATATAATTCTACTCCATTTTAAAAAAGAAAACACAAAAATATGAACCGATGTGAAATTAGTAAGAGTAAACTCAAAGAAATGAATGGCAGAAGTTTTGGGGAGCTTGGATTTATAAGATAAGGAGGGACCTCTACAGTTTCAGTTATTTTCATTAAACAGTGATAATAGTCACAACCATATAAGTGCAACTTAGATGAGGTTATCATAACTTCATAAGTCTCCCATTCACCTGCTTGAAAACTTGTCTGAGTTACTTACTTCTTTTTATAGCAAAGGAAAACCTTGTGTCCTGCACATTTCATTATTGTTGTGTTATGATACCTAGACATTAGTCGGTATGAGAGGAAGGGGTGTGTTGGTTACATATCAACCAAAAGCACGACTTACAATATTTTGTCTGCAAACCAATGGGACAGTGACCATGTAATGATATGATCACCATGGCTAATGAAGATGGCAGGTTGCCCAAATAAATAGATATCATGTTCTGGACTTGCTACCTTGTCTGCTGCTTCTCACATTGAATTTGTTTGCAAGCTTGTCTCATTATATATATTTTTAAAGCCATTTTCCCCCTCCTTTTCTTTTCTCCTTTTTATTGATTGTTTCAGACAATTATATCAGTAGAAGGAGATGATTTTGGTGCCACAAGGAGGTAGTTATTTTTGGAGTCTTCAGAGCTCCAAATTTGGAGACATCTATACCATATTCAACTCTATATTTTTCTACTATTTCAACCTATTTTAATATATGTATTTTATTGTTACAGACAGGTATAATATTTCAATGTTAAAAAAATTGTTTTAGATTTTAAACTGTATTTTAAATGTTTTATGTATTTAGGCTCTCCTGCAAAGCAGTGTTTATCTATTGAAGAGACTACACTGTAAAATGAACACAAGATAAGTAAATGAGTAAATAAATACATGTAAATATTATAAATCTGCAAAAGAGAATGGCTGTGTAAGTGTATAGCCTGAGAGTGCTGATTTTCCCTAATAAGAAGTGAGTGAAAGCATTCAAGCCATGATCTCAGTGGAGAGAAAAAAAAAAAAGTAAAATCACATCAATTTGCCATTAATTGTCACAATGTCAGGAAGTGAGCTCATCATGGTTTCCGTCCTCGTTTGACCTTTGCCTTTCCCTTTCTTCTAGCCTTTCAGGAACTTGGAGGAAAGATGACTCTTATCACACATTCCCTTCCCTGTCTTCTTCCATTGTGAAATCTTCAGCACCGAAGTTTGAATATAAGCAGTAATGTGCTTTGTCTATTATGGTGCACATCTTTCCATATGAATATGTGAGCATATTGCCACAAGACACTGGGTTGTATATAAGCAGAAGTGTAGTATCATTCAGGCCTGGCTTGGTGGATTGGGGGATAGTGGAAATATTAGGAGATTAATTTTGGGTTTTTTTATGAACTCATCACATTTGATATATAGTAGGTCAGGAGGTATGTTCTTTTTCCTTTCTGGTTGAAAACTTTATATAATTTATGATGTCAGGATGATAGAGTAGAAGGTAATGTGAACAGAATTCTATAAAAATGAATTTTTCAAGGACACTTCAAAGAGCACATGACCTCACTCATTCAGAAGGCATGGGTGATGATATTTTTGTTCAAACATTTCAGCAACATGTCAAGAAAATGCATGCTGTTGATATAATTGTGTAACAACTCAATGTGCAATGTTTGTGATGTTTCACTGTCTGTGTGAATAGACTGACCACTTTCACTTTGGAGTTCTGGATATCACTATGGATTTCCCCAAGTCTAGAACAAGCTTACTCCCTATAATGGGGGAAATCATGCATACAAGAATTGAAATATGAAAGTTTGTTGTCATTTGGGTCCTTTTTTTTTTCCTGTCTCAGCTGTAATTTATCCAGAAAATGCCTTTTTATAATGGCCTTCCTTCCTTTGTCTGATTGACATGGATGACAATGGCCACAGCAGAAACTTCCTGAAAGAATAATAGGCTATTTATTTCTGGCGGCTGAATAAATGAAAGTAGGGAAAACCGAAGTATCATGGTCATGATCCTATTAAGACTGTATATTGGGGGAAAGATGATGTCATACAGTAGGAAATTACTCAACGTTCACTTGAGACGAGGAGGGGTGGATGTGAGTTAGGGAGGTTATTATCCTCCTCTGACTACGCTTACTGTTAGAAAAGGAAAAGATGAAGAAGGAGAAGAGAGGGGGAGGAACTGAAGGAAAAGAAGAACAGATTGTTTGTTATCATTGCTGAGTGGTGTCATACTAAAACCCACTTGTTTTCACAGGATATGCTTGTCCAATGTTTTTGTGATAAGTGCAAGCCGCTGAATGGTACATGGCACTAGATTCTACTTGATTAACCTATAGATATAAGTGAAGTGAACCACAGTGGAAGCTGTGGCCAAGCCTGAGGTCTGGTATATGTTTTTTGGAGAGCATTTTCCTGCTTTGTGAGCCTGCACTCTGGGTTTGGAAGTAAACAGGCATATTATGAACAGTCATTAGCAAGTTGCTGTTGTGGGAATACTTCATTCTCTGTATGGAACCAATGTTGGAACTTGGCAATAGTTGCAGCCGATGAGTAGTGAGTGTATCATCAGAGATATTATGCACATTTCAGGTTCTGTACACAATTCGAACATTTGGGAAGGATTTTAAATGCATCGGTAAGTATTCAGCAGATATCATATTAGTGGTGTAGGAGTGCAGTTCCATTTTAGATACTCCTGAAATGACGAAATCATTGCGAGAACGTTGTAGTCATAACACTGAAAATGACATGAGCTCCACATTGTTACTACTTGCTCTATGTTGGAAGAGAAAATCTTGTTTAGTTAAACCTGGAACCAAGGCCACTTATGTTATGCCATACGATTAGGCTTGCAGGTCATTGTTTAGTGGCACAACAGGCGATGATGCTCTACATAGAAAGTTTGCACGAGGTCTCCCATGACGCTCTCATGGTTTTATGATGACATTTTGCTGTAAACAAAAGTAATTTTGTGTGGTACTAGTAGAAGGCTATTGCAGATTGTGTTTCAGAAATTGGGGGTGTGTGCCAGCCTTTAGTTGATCCATATAAAGTCATTTGAGCTGTTGACATTGGTACTGTAATGGCATGACTGCCAGGAAATAAATGGCTGATGACCAGGTTTTGCCTGTGATGTGACTTACATGTAAGTACCTATCTGTGGACACTGACGTGCGTAAGCAAAGAAATAAAGAGTGCACACATGACCCCTTTTCATTGCTTCTGATAGGCTACATACAGTACTTTATCCCATTTTATAATCATAAAGCCTGCATCTCGAATGGTCACAAACTATTCATGGTAAAGCTTATGTTGCCCTTCGCAGCCTTTATGCAGAAGCTATCTCTCTGTACAGGTTGGAGAATGCGGTTGTACTTCCTCTATACACGAATCCAAGATGAACATGTTAACAGCAGATGTGTCTGCCCCTTTGGGCTTGTGGTATTTGTCTGAATGTTTAAATGTTTAGTATTGTTCCTTGTGCTCTGGAATTTCAGACAAAATAGAAGTTTCAATCATCCTGGTTACATGACAAAGCCTGCCATAATTCCTTGTTCTTGTGTTTTGGTTTGTTGTTTCTTTATATTGGCATTTTAAAGCATAAAAGCAATTAAAGGGATGTTATAGTATTGGTTGAGATGAGGATTTAGCTTTTAAATTTTTGCAAGATACTTAGTTCTAAATGACTTTACAAAATATGAAAGAGCATACAATTCTAAGTAGCATTCAAAGTTTATTTCATAAAATTTGGTTTCAAAATGGCAGAGATATCCAAGAACAAAGTAAAACAAAGTGATCCTAATAAAAGGTGGGTCCCAATCATTTCAAAACTGATTTTCATCGAATAAACTTTGAATTCCTCTTCAAATGGTTTGTTCTTTAATATGTCATAAAAGTGGCTTCTAATTATCTCATAAAAAGTTAAAGGACAAGTTCACCTTCATAGACATGTGGGTTGAGTAAATGCAGCAATATTAGTAGAGCACATCATTGAGAGTTTGAGGAAAATCGGACAATCCGTTCAAAAGTTATGAATTTTTGAAGTTTCTGCTCACTCAAGGCTGGATGAGAAGACTACTATAGCTTGTGATGTCACATGAGTACAACGATACAAAGAAAGAATAAAGAAAATTCAACATATTCTCGCTTTTCTCTCATAACAAAAGAACACTTGACTTCTCTCTTTCAGAAGGCAGGGGGAATAATATTACCCTTCACATTTTTATGTCAGTAACAAGTCGAAGAAATGTGCACTTAATTCAAAAAGTAAAGTTTTGTGATATTCTCTTTTTATTTTCTTTATATGGTTGTACGCATATGACATCATACGCTATAGTAGTCTTCTCATCCAGCAGTGACTACGCAGAAACTTTAAAAATTCATAACTTTTGAACGGATTGTCCGATTTTCCCCGAACTTTCACTGATGTGTTCTACTAATATTGCTGCATTCACTCAATCCACATGTATATGAAGGTGGACTTGTCCTTTAAAACCTGAATCCCCTTCTCAACCAAAACTATGCCATCCCTTTGAATGGGTCATTAGACATTCAGTGAAAGTATTTCAGTCCATGTTTCCTTTGGCAAACTTGAGCCATTTATGTTGGCCCTGATGTCGTCTGCTCTGTGCATATTTGTTTTCTGCCCTACACTGTGTGTTGATCTCCCACACATATTCTCAGAGACCCAAGGAAACTTATATGTATATTGCCAGCGATGCATTTAGTATGAGCCAGTACTTCTGAGATGTGGGTAATGTCACATATAGATTTGATACAGAGCACACCAGATTTTCAGGAGCAATGGGTTAAACCGGCCCTTAGACATTTAAAGAGAGGTACTTTGAGAAGAGAAGATCAGAAATAAGATTATAGATTATATTATATAGACTGTGCATTCATATTTACGTTGAAATACATGATATTCTGCATGGGAATTCATAATGTGAATGCATTATGCCATGAAAAACATTGCAAAATACCGTGGTATTTAGGATGGTAGTTTAAATTTCTCACAAAATAGGTGTGTGAGATTTGAATGTATTCCAAGTATAATTACAGACTATTTGGTAAAGTTTGATTGATGGGGTGGCATCTAATGGCTGTGAGATTTCATGAAGAAACTTTTTTTTTCCTTCCCACTGTGCCATATCAATGATTTCAAGCTTTCTTGAAAGAAAACTTTTTTTTTTTTTGTTGGACATCTGTATTATTATCTGTAGACAGAGGAGTGGTCTATGAAAACTGGTAGAATTGTGTGTGTGTGTATGTGTGCCTAGGATTTCACATTAATGCAATTACTTCACTCTGTTTCATTCACACTGACATCATCTTTCACTAGGAACCTGTGTCCATCATTAACAAACAAACAAATGAACATGCCTGTTGAGCTAGTGCATATGATTGATATGGTATCAATATATTTTCACCCAATTTTTCCCCCCTTATTTGAGGATGTAGTATAACAATTATTATTATTTTTTTTTTGTAACTGTGCAAAATTTTGAAATACAGTGTATCTTTGAATGTGCATAAAAATACTATAATTTTTGTTCATTGCTGCTCTCTTTTGAAAACAGCGGTGGTGTCGGCGTTACTTCAAGCTGAGCAGTTCAAACGGCGAGTTATACTTGCAGTACTTCAAAGACAACACCTGCTCCAAACTCAAGGGGAGTATCAACCTGAGGGAGTGTGAACAGGTGGACCAGGGGCTCTCCTTTGAGACACGCAGCAAGCTGAAGGATGCCCACATCTTTGACATCGTGACCCAGCGCCGCAAGTACTTCCTGGTCACGGAGACTGAGGCCGACATGCTTCGCTGGGTACAGAGTATCTGCACGGCCTGCGGGTTCCAGTCTGAAGATTCATGTAAGCAAAAAGACGTAGTATGCGATCTAGATGTTTTATCCTCGCATGTTTTGTGTTTTGTTTGCATCCAAGCTCATGTGTGGCTCAAGATAACTGTGACTCATGATCATTTTGGCTATTAAAAAAAGAAAAAGCGTGGAAACAACTTTTGAATGATTTTTGTCTTCCTACTACATGCCCTTTGTTTCCTGAAAACTCATTCAAGGTCATAATTTAGGAGAACATTCTCAGCATATTGATGGAATACCTATTAAACCTTCTTATGATTTTTTCCAGGAGGCATTGTGAGACATTTTCAATAGAATGTGGACAAAGTTTGCATTTAGAACAGTCATGGACGAATGAATCAATTTGTTTAGAAATTAAAACAAAAGAGTAGGTGTTATGAGTTGTTCCAGATAGATACAAAGCCATGTTATGTGAAAACACATGGGGAACATGTATTCCCAAGTTGTTTGGCTAACTCTACACTCTTCAGAAATGTGTGTGTTGTGTATGCATACCGTATGTGCACATGTAGTGAGTGTTGAGAGGTGCATGTTTGACTGAAAGGCTTTGCACTTTGCAGAGTAAATATGTGATTGGTTTAAAAGTTAGTTTGAAAAGAAAGGGTAATATTTTATCAGCACAACTGTGAAAATTTGATCAAAGTCAAATAGAATTGGGAAAGTTGTAGAATTGGGAAAATTTGCTAATTTTAGCTAAACAGTCTTCAAACAGTTGATATGAATATGCAAAAGTGTCAGCTTGTGATATGTTGTTACTTTACCAACTTCTAGTGACTGTGTACAAAAACTGCCCAAAAAATTCAATTCTTTGCTATAAAAGTGTAAAATATGATGTTATTCCTGGCTGAATAACTTCAAAATAATGATCAGTCAGATATCAGGATTTGAGACTATGGTGTGGTTGCATTAAACAAAAACACTAGAAATTTCAAGATTTTGTGTATGGACTATATGGCATGTTTTGTGAGGTGCATAGATATTCATATTCACTGTTCAAGAACTGTCTTGTGAAAGTTAACAAAACTTCACAATTTTATAACTTCTTGATTTTATCTGATTTTGATCAAGCTTTCACTATTGTGCTTATAAAATCTTATTCTCTTCTAAGACTAACTCTTAAAGGGGAAGGCTAGTAACTGATCAGTGGGAATCAGTGGAAATGCTGGGAGATGATTGTTCCAATCCTTATGGGATTCATTCAAGAGTTCATTGTATATCTATTGTTGTGTGAAAATGATTTGCTTCAGAACGGTCTCATATTCAAGTAATGTGCAGATTAATGCTCCGTCACTGACCAGGGACGCTAACCTGGAAGCATTAAACTGCACATTACTTGAATATGAGACCATTCTGAAGCAAATCATTTTCACACAACAATAGATATACAATGAACTCTTGAATGAATCCCATAAGGATTGGAACAATCATCTCCCAGCATTTCCACTGATTCCCACTGATCAGTTACTAGCCTTCCCCTTTAACTGGTCTAGAATTCCCCTTTAAATGTTGTTTGTAGTCTCTGGTTGCCAAGGAGACTCAGTTGCTGTTTCTGAACACCTCACACCTCTAGTTTAATAGGAATGAATATTCATATACCTGATAACAAACATTTTTGTAGTCAGAAAGTGAACATTTGGAGGTCATCTACAGAGGTTTAGAGTGATATATAATCTATATGTCATCTAGGGAAATCTTGGCTGTAGAGTACATTTTCCAAAACCTTACACAACTCTCATACTATACACCTTAACCACTTGTCCAAGCACTAATCAAGCTATTTAAAACATGTTACATTTACACAGGTACTGATGACACAGACCTGTCTGAATATAGGTTGTGGTTTATATAAAAAAAGACAGTATTATGATATGTTTAGCTAAATCTGCATTTCAGGGGATTTATGTCTCATATTTTGGCAAGATGATCACTTGTTTCTTTCACTTCTTTTTTTCCCCTTTTTTTTTGTGGGAGATTGATTTTGATCTCTTGTACTCTGAGTGGTGCCGTCTGTTGACAAGTGATTTTCTGATATAGAGTAACTGCGTCAGTAAGCGGCCGTGCAGCCGTTCGCGGCAGGTACAACATACACGGTAATATACAGCTAAACACAGCATTGCACTGTTACATGCACACTACACATATACTAACACACTAGCAATCAACAAAAACCAACCGATAAAATGGGCACAATCTCTGACGAAAGTGAAATTTTCTCACCTAAATGACAACATATCGCATCCAAAATGAAATTTTCGGTACTTCTTAACATAACAGTTAAGAAACAATGGTCCAAGAAACTGGATTTTTTTTCGTTTTCGTGATGTTCATGGATTTTGAAAACATATCCTCACATAAAATAGAATTATCGCGAGCCGATGTGGGCCGCCATTTTTTTCAGAAAGTGGATGTTACCATCGCAAAAAATGAGAAAAACACGAGAAAGACATCAACAACACCGCCAGAAGTGCGATCTTGTTTGCGGCCAATGCATGTGCGCACGCTATTTTCACGTGCTTTCGCAATGGGAATTGGCGCTTACGCAATGTTCGCGAGACATGTGAAGGCGATCAGCTAAAGATCGCGGAGCACGCGCGTATTGCATAGGGATTGTACATCGTGCCGCAAGCAGAAATACTACGTCGCATGTCGCCCTTATCGGCGAAAATTGTGCCGGGTTTTGCCCTGGTAAATCATGAAAACTGCGTTGGTCAATGGTAAATTTCTTTCATGAAAACAATTGCATTAATGAATAATCTTGTCTATGATATATGAAATGGTTGAAAATAATTTGCCTGATTTGTTTACAAGTTGGAAAAACTCTTAACAATGCTTAAACTGCCGCAAACGGGATATTTTACTCTAAATGATTTTTCATAGTGTGGCATTTCCTTCCTCGTTTAAAGAGAGAATATGAAAAGAAGGCAATGGGATTAGCCCTGTGTCCTGTTTTGACGGATGAATTGTAGGATTTTCACGGATGTAGTGGATATGATACATGAACACATCATAATGTTGGCTTTGGAGCATTACTTATCCGTGCAAGTGAACATGAGTGTCCAAAATGAAAGGTGTTTCCCAGAGCAGTTAAAAGAGCATTTCCGTTGGTGTAATACAGCTGATTTGTGCACCAGGAACGCTTCCTGTTATCGATGATCAATTATTTTGTTTGACGGATTCAAATTGATTTTGTTGTTGTTACTTGTTGCCGGCATTGATTGTGCTGGCACCATTAAAGTTCATGGTAGCCTCAAATACGCAAAGCATGGGTAAGGGTGATGAAATGAAGAAATGAAGGCTTTACCTGGAATTTGATGAGATGCATGTAGCATCACCATAACGATGTACCTTTATCAGAGATGGTACTTGAACTATTCTTGAAGGTTGCGTCTTGCTAACTCTCCTGCATGGGAGAAGAAGAAGAGGAAGTATCATAATGAGAATAAATACACCAGGTTCATTGTCAGGGTACCTTTACCTTCCATTGAGATACATGTATGAGCCCAATTTTATGTCAGTGTCAATGGAATGGCGTTCAATGCCCTTGGCATTTATAGAGAAATTCTTCGAAGAGCCATACCATATGATTTTCCCTTGTTACTTAATTATGATTAACAAAGGAAGCTTCAGGAAGTCATGCAGGTTATTCTTGGTCTAAGAAAAGGTGCATGCCAGTGGCTTGTTAAAGGACAAGTTCACCTTCATAAACATAAGGATTGAGAGAATGCAGCAATATTAGTTGAACACATCAGTGAAAGTTTGAGGAAAATTGGACAATCGATGCAAAAGTTATGAATTTTGAAAATTTTTGTGTTGGAACCGCTGGATGAGGAGACTACTAAGGCTCGTGATGTCATATGAGTACAACAGTATAAAGAAAATGTAAAGAAAATTCAACATATTTTCACTTTTTTTCGCATAATAAAAGAGCACTTGACTTGCCTCTCTCTTAAGGCAGTGGGAATAATATTACCCATAACATATGTCAGTAACGAGTCAAGGGAATGTGTACTTTTTTCAAAATATGACATTTTGTGAAATTCTCTTTATATTTTCCTTATGCTGTTGTACGCATGTGACATCATACACTGCAGTAGTCTTCTCATCCAGCGGTGACTCCACAAAAACTTCAAAAATTCCTAACTTTTGAACAGATTGTCCGATTTTCCTCAAACTTTCAATGATGTGTTCTACTAATATTGCTACATTCTCTCAATCCTTATGTTAATGAAGGTGAACTTGTCCTTTAATCATATTAGTACGTAAGCAATGATTGAAAGATTATGTCATTTCCAAAATTTGGTTTTGAAGTTGTTTTGTTCTATTTTTTATTTTTTTTGGTAGATGTATCTAAGTAATCTGAAATAAAATAATCAAAAATTATCATAAAGTGTAAGGCATAGATGCATTCATTGAGCAATGTAGGGAATGCTCAGGGTATCGACCATTACCACTATCTTGTGGAGACATGATTTCCGTAGCTTCCATGTTATTGTTTGTACCATTTCAGTGAAACATTTTTTGTAGAAACTTTTGATGTTTTGGTTGAGTTTGCTCTTCTTCTCAAAGTTGACTTGGAACACAGAGTATATATCTCTCTCCCCTGGTAAAGAGGGAAGTCACTGACACAAATACCTACACCTCATTCCATTACTGACGCAGGAGGTGTAGCTCCATATACATGCCTGAGATTTTGGGCACCACAAGGGGATCTCCCATCTCGTCAACAATGCCTTGCCACATTCGACAAGCCAGAAGGGGATTTCCCTTTCTGACTGTTTTTTTTTTTCCCTCAGACTGAAAGGGTGAGAATCTTACTAGGGGTAAATCTCTATGTGGTATTGCCTCCCAGTGCTCTCTTTGAGGTCATTGTAGTGAATTGCTGGGGCCAATAAGGACTCTCATTCTTCTGTATCAATAGTTATAGAGTTACGTTGTACCTGAAAAAGCATAATCCACAGTGTCGCCAATTAGTCTGTTTGTACCATATTTAGTACAGTTGTGCTTCTTCTTTTTTTTATCAAAAGTAAGAAAATATTGCTGTAAAATGAAAAAGGCAAATGTTAAGTTTCTAAGATTTTATCTAGCATAAAAAGATAAGTTTTTCCATTTTAGACAAAGGTATTTTTTTTTCTTTTTTCCCCTTCAGAATATGTTTTACTATGAGTGAAGTGTTGGATGTGTTTTTCATGGATGTGTTTTTGTTTCTATCTTGCATGCTTGTAGTATTAACTTGTAATCAGGGGGTTCGGTTTGTCGAGGTTTGGAACCCTGTGAATCATAGCTGGTTAGGACTACTAATGGACAATGTGGGTTATGGCTGTAATCGTCAAACACACACAAACAAGCAAATAAACATGATCTGAAAAATGTTTTTTTTTTTTTTGTGCAAATTTCCTTGTCTAATGCACATACATCCGGTACAGCTCATATCACAGTTAAATGATTTTGAAGTATGATATTATAACCTCATTTAATTTTTATATCTAGTTTCATTGATATCACTGTTCTGAGAAAAACATGAAACTCTAAACTTGTTGTGACGTCTGATGAACTTCATACCATTCTGTTTGCTTGCGTTTGCTCATGTCTATTTTAAAAAGTTCCTTGAATGTTGAGCAGACTTTACAGTAGATGGCATCCAAATGTCTTTTGCAGGCCACCAGCTAACAACCTCATTTTACTTCAAGTAGGCATTCTGTGCAAATGATGGCAGTTGTACGAAGTTTTACCCTGTATTACATGTGTACTGTACCTCCTAGTCATGTAGCAATAAAACCTTCATATCTTTCTCTCATTTCATTTTACTGCCTGTAATGGCTACTGTTGGCCTCATAACTGATAGCAACAAGAGCAGCAGCCTACTGATCATACCTACTCATGCAATGTTCTACATCAAGTATGAGAAGAAGGCTTAAAAATTGCATTTCACTCTGGGAGTCATGTTTTGTGAACCAGAAAGAAGGGCTTTATAACATTCTACCTGTGGTGCTGATGATATTCATGAAATGAGGCAGAATACTCATGATATATTGAAATATGAACTTATTCTTCTCTTTTTCCCCCTGTATAAAAGTCCCCAAGCAGATTTTCAAATGTGGACTGTACAAAAAAAAAAAAAAAAAAAAAAATGAATGGAAAGGGACAGTCTACAACATCTCATACAATGAAAGAACAGTGTTCCACCTATGGGACGCATTCATGAATGATGAAATGGTTTTGAAATAATGTTTGTGGAGTTTGGATATCTTTGTGGATAAATTCTATTTCATTAAAAAAAAAAAAATGAAATGAGAGAAAGTTGTAGATGCAGCAAATCAGTGGCAGCCTCTTGATTTGAATGTTGGCCATATACAGATACATACATACAACAAAGTGTACGTTATAAGAATTTGCAGGTAACATGTCCGTCTGCCGTTTCCAGTATAAGACCTTCATCAATGTAGTAATTAGGCGGTGTAGCTGAAGGTGATGTATTTGACTTTTGTGCACATGTCACATTTTGCTAATCATAAACCACTTGACATACACTGTACGACATGGCGTAGTGCATTTACTGCTTACACGTCAACTTCTTTTGAAAATGATCACAAAAAACAAACAAACAAGAAACTCTATGTGGCCTTGGGTTCCTCTCGCTAGCATATAAGAAAATAGTAATAGCAGCTGCCCCATATCATACAAATAGGAACAGCTTTGTAATCTACATGGGAAAAACTTGTACATTCACATATCAATTTCTGAGCTAATAATACTTGTGCAGGAATTAGTGAATGATTTAGTCTCTTTTTATATATGTTTACGTGGACTGATTGACATGACAGCTAAATGTGAACAGTTTTAGAAATAGAGTGATGGTAGGTTGATGTGATATATCAAAGAGAGAGAAACGGAAGCAAGCAAGAGGAAGAAGGATGTGAACATTTGGCAGATCTGAAGGATATATATATATATATATATATATATATATATATATATATATATATGTATGCATATGCATTTCTCATTCAGCTCCGCTGATCCAAAATTGGCTTTCACAGACTAAGTTTTAGTGCAGTAACAGCACAACATCAGCGAGTGTTTTGCAGTTGCCATGGTAACCTATTACTACGAGAGTCGCAGGCATTTTACCCTTTTCCTGTTGCCGAGGGGGCGTTCCTTCAGATGCAAATAACAGCCCGTGTAAACTTCAGCTGGCAAATGCTGGAGATACAGATTGTATCACTTTGCCTACCCCTGATTGCCCCTCTTGAAAATCACAGAACCACCTGCAGCACTGCTGAGATTTCCACACTTGTGTAAGCCCTACGTCTGTTTGTATGTGGAGGATGTAGGATTGTGATGATATGTGTGTTCCTTTGCCAGGCTCATGTTAGTCCTGTGTCTTCCTTCTCTTTCAAGTTAACTCTCTGAGGCCCGTCAGGAACGGGTCTATAATACAAGTCAATCGGTTTTAGGCTGGTGGTCTCAAGAGGCTGTATTCAAGTGGTGCACGGGTCTGAGTGTTTCAATCAGAATTGTATGCTGAAGGGAAACTATGGAATTGTTTAACCCATGAGGTGAAGCATAGTAGGCTTAGACTAGATTCCGTAATTACTGCTTGCACACTATTCCTGTTAACTCATGAAAAGACGTGCATCATCTGTTTTATAGAATGGTGGACAAATCTTTGCCAGAAATCCATTGTTTTAGTCATATTTGCGGTAATCAACAATGCTTGGCCAGTTTACTCGGATGCATTTGCTTTTGGCTTGCCATAGACGCAACCGTGCATCAGTAATTACTGGATGCACGGTAGATTTACTGGTTGCATAGCTAGCCAATTTTTACTCTACCAGGTGCTTGAACGCATGCTGTTAAGTGTGCAAACTCTTGCTACTTGTTATTACTGGATGTACAGCTAGTTATCTCTTGCTAAGTGCATGAACTTCTTTGAGCACTACAAGTGTGTGATAGCAGATGATAGCAAGTGTGTGATCACAATGATTATTTGATATCGAACATGCAGCCAGTAAAAATTGATGCACTGCTCTCGACCAATGAAATTGCAGAATTTTCTAGACCAATTAAATTGCAGAATTTTCTAGACCAATTCTATAAAATCTCTTGAGATAGTTGTGACGAGTTTAGACTTACTGCTTCCTTCCTGGAGTAGAGATTGGCAATGAGAGAAACCTTTTAGTAATCAGGGATTAACCCTTTTGTAACCATTGTGTTTAGTATACAATTGCTATTATACATGACAGTTTTTCCATTGGCTACTATGGGGTTAATTAGAAAGCTTGTTGGCTCAATACTGTCAGGAACCACATGGAAATGAGTTTTACATGACCATTATGTACTCAGCAGTCTTTTCTACATTATGACTCTGTAAACCAGCTTGAAAGTCCTTTAATTGTCATCAATTTGTGCCTATTAAGCGGTTTATCTGTTTACTATGAAAAATTTCCTTGTTTTCCATGTATGCTTTATAGCTGATGTGGCAAGGAAACTTTTCATTGATGGCCTTAAACTCCTAGTACCATGATATCCAGCTGATTTCCATGGAAGCCTTCACTCATATACTGCATTTTTTCATATTCACCCTGAACTTGCCCATATCATTGAAAGTAAAGCATCCCACCCCTACACACCTACACACCAGGTTTATTTTGAAGCATAAAAGAAGCAATTGCCTGACTAAATGCATCTGAATTCCTGGTACTGTTGAAACCTTGAAAGAGAGCTACTGCATACAGCTCGTAATGAGTTCATTCAGAGCAGGTGCAGACATTAAACAGTCATACTATCAACTGTTGTGATATGTAACTCACTGGCCTTGAATCAGTGTATACCCGTATGTGTAATCATTTGTAACTAAGCATGAATGTGGCACTGTGCCCTTATGAAGTTTTCATGTCACGAGCATGTTGGTTATCAAAGGTTAAAGCAATTCTTAAAAGCATATGACCACACAGTATATTGATGTATTTAAAGTGAAAGTAAAATCATATCTCTTCAAATTTGCATGTAAGGAGTTTGTTTCATATATATTGTTTGTTTGTTGTATATTGTTTCCTGTTTATACCATTTTCCATTTTCACTTCTAAGCATTTTGAGCATGTGGATGTATTGCTGTGTAAATAGCCAGTATTATTATTATTGTTATTATTATTATTATTATTATCATTATTATTATTATTATTATTTTTATCACCATTATTATTATTATCACCATTATTATTATTATTATTATCTTCATCATCCTCATCATCATCACCATGATTATTATTCAAAGGGGAAATACAACTCATGGTGTTGATATTACCATTTAATTTTAGACTGAGATTGATTTTATGGTAGTGGGGATCACTGTGCATAATTGATTACATGATGGGACACTTCATATTCCCATAGCAAGAGGAAGAACCGGATGGAAAAAGAAACATGGTGGTACGAAATCATTGATGCAGTGGCATTATGAGCAGCAATATTAACTCCTTCATGCTTTTCACTACCAACTCTAAAGGTACTTTGATGTAGCCTGTTGCTGCATTTCATGGTCATACAAGATCAAGATTCACTTCATCTTTCTTGCCAGGCTGAGTGTTTTGTTTAATGCATATTTCATAAAGAACCATACCGCGTGGCACTTTTACGTATAAAATGCCATTTCAGTGGCTGAGAGGATTTCAGATTTTCAGAAATGCTATAGCACTCTTTCTTTCCCCTTCCAGCCTGCATACAACAATTTGTCACTTTATAAAGTGTGCTTTGATGTAAAGGTTTAAAGCCTCTAGCAGCAAGCGATACTGAAAGTTTAGATGGGATATGAGCACTAGAATGGCATCCAGTTTCTCCTCTCATAGCTTGTGTACCGGCAAGCAACTTGAACATTAGTTTCCTATACTTCTTTGCATAGCACTGGGCAGTATTCCAACATCAAAATAAAGCATGACATTGGGTACACACTCCCCATAGGAAAAGGAGGAAGAAAGATGTCATATTTTTGTGCGCAATCAATATCCCACATGTTAGCATGCCCATAAAATCAGTAAACACAGTGCAGAAGTGCATTTTGAATCAATATACATGAGTGTTTGTCTTTTGTTCAAAGTGCAATAGGCAAATATGTTGCATACAAGTAGCTACATTTATACCAACAGGAAGGAGGGGGGGGGGTTAAAGGGATGATATAGTATTGGGCTTTTAACTTTCTGCGAGATAGCAAGAAGCCACTTACGAAATGATACAGAGCATATCATTATAAGAGGAATTCAAAATTCATTAGATGCAAATTGGTTTTGGAGTGGCTGAGACATCCAAAAACAAAGTAAAACAAAGTGATCCTAATAAAGGGTGGGTCCCATCTTTTATTGGGATTGCTCTGTTTTGGATATGTCAGCCATTTCAAAAGCAGTTTTCATCGAATAAAGGTTGAATACCTCTTGGAATTACATGCTCTTCATATTTTACAAAGGATTTCTCATTATCCCACCCAAAAATCTTAGAAACCTGAAGTTTTGTCTCAACCAAAATTTTACGATCCCTTTAATAAAAGATAAATGAATGTTATCTTGTGTGATAAGTGAACTGCCAATACACATTTTCACAGACAAACTAATGAGATGTCAATCACGATCCAAATACCAAGATTTTTGTGCCCGTTTTTATGGACAGAAATATCCCCCTAATTGCAATCATGATAATATGTCGACCAGACTGCGCATGTCTGTAATCTGCTAAAATAAAGACCCTTTCCCTTGTGTTTGAGAGCTGTTGTGATGTTTGATGGTTAAATTCGGCGATAGAAAATCTTGAGATTATTTGCTCCAGCGTTCAGACACTAGCTGTGGTGCAAATTATCACACTATTTCTCAAATAATCCTGATGAATTCCATAATCACCTCAGCCAAGAGGAGGAAGTTAAGTGATCATTGGCGTTGGTTTGTCTGTTTGCAAAATAACTCGAAAGGTTGTGTATGGATTGAAATGAAACGTGCATAAAAAGTTGATATTGACACCAGGAACACCTCATTCAATTTTGGTAGTGATCCATGAATTTTTATTGATTTTGGAAGGATTTTCATCTTTTGGCATATTATAAGGTCAACGAACTTGGGGCTCAAGCTGTGCGTACTGGAGGTTAACATACACGCACTGAAGCGCGTGCGCTGCTCGGGCAAGGTGCCGTGCAATGACGTAAACAAAATGCTTCTGTTTGGGGATATTGCATGCGTGTAAGGATGGAATATGAGTTGCTGGCTTTTTGGAGGTCTGTGTTCTCAGAGTGCTTTTCTAGTAATCACAAGATTTCCTGAAACTTTGATTGCTATGCTGAACATGCTCCTTATTGAGATTTCTTATGCCCACACTGGCAAAAATCTCAAGGTAGACAGTTAGCATGTAATTCCCTAGAGCAGTCGTCGATACTTTTGATGGTGACACGACATTTGCTCCTGCGACAACTTTTCTGGTCTTATTTTCTCTGAGGACTTAGGGTTAGGATTAGGGTTGTGATGGGTTTTAAGTTTAGTTTGATGTGAGGATTAAGATTAGGGTTAGGGTTATGTATTTATGTAGAATTTATGTAACTTTGTCTTAGCGTGCAGATATATCATGGGAGCAATTGTCGCAGGAGCAAATGTCATGGAACCAGTTTTGACTGGTACCAAAGTGATATATATATGACATTTCATATTACTGAGTAGACATTAGTCTTACCACACTGAGGAAGGTCCAAGGACTACATTGTATTTATCATTTCAACTGTTTCAGTATTCTCTCATCCCAGACTGATGCAAAAGAAATTGTTCAAACATGTCATCACTATGGGCATTCTATGTCATTTTGAATTGTAAACATAAAAATTTGTAATCTATCATTTATGAAGTGTCAAATAGAGATAAGAAAAAGGATCAATGACAATTATGCTAATCCACTACTAGTCCTACTGCTACCACTACTACAACTGCTACTTATAGTGATGACTGATAGTAATGATGGTGATACTAACAATCCAATATTCAGACTTTTGTTGAATTAGCCAAAAAATTAATTTTGCATAACTGTGTGATTAATACTTAATTTGCAAACTGATGTTTTCTTTAAAGAGCTGGGGAACATGGTGACACGAGGTTTGCTCCTGCGACATTTGCTCCGGTGTAATTTTTTCCAAGAACTTAGGGTTAGGGTAAGAGTGTGATAGGGTTTTAGATTTAGTTTGATGGGCAGATGAGGATTAGGATTAGGGTTATGTTTGTGGGTAGGGTTTCATGGGAGCAATTGTCGTAGGAGAAAATGTCATGGAACCAGGGAACAGTGATGATCACTTTATATGATGCAGTTTAAAGAATAGATGTCAAAGTAAATGACTTGCTGTCCCGGGCTGGTTATTGATTAAGAAGTTTTCAACGACCCAAGATTCCTCAAAGGGACCAGTATCAGTATAATGGGCAGGGCATATGATTGATATTATGTGATTACAAAGTCAAGATAATGCAAGCGAGAGTAGAAACAGAAACACTACAACATAAAAACTTAATATCCTAGAGACCTAATGTTTGATGCCATCCAGGGTATCTCCTGGTATCTAAGGAAACTTCTTCCCAGGCCAGCTCTAAGTGAAATGCTCCTTATTGCTTTAAAGGGATGGTATAGTTTTGGTTGAGTTGGGGATTCAGATTTCACCTTTTCGCAAGATAATTTGAAACCACTTATTAAATATTAAAGAGCATACAATTATTCTAAGATGAATTCAAAGTTTATTTTTACAAGGAATTTAAAGTCGATTTGATGAAAATTGGTTTTGAAATGGCTGAGATATCATTAATTAAAACAGAGTTGTCCTAATAGAAGGTGGGTCCCCCCTTTCATTAGGACCTCTTTGTTTTTGGATATCTCAGCCATTTCAAAACCTATTTTCTTCAAATAAACTTCCTCTCAGAATTGTACGCTCTGTTATACTTCAGAAGAAGTTTCTCATCTCACAAAAAGTGGGAAACATGAAACCCATCTCAACCAAAACTATACCATCCTTTAAAGCTAAAGTGTTGTTTTGAATGGGCCCAGAAATGAAAAAGTAATCCTCCCTCCCCCCCCCCCCCCCCACCACAATTAGAACATCTCGACAATTAACTCCCAATCCATGGTGCTTTGTTCGGAAATCAATCCCATGCTCGTCATAGAGGTAGTCCACTATGTGTTGATATGAAGTATGTATTGTGCATTCATATTGTCAGCTTCAAAATGCTTGATCAATTTAGTGATTTTTTGTGACACTTTGTGGTTCAGACCAGACAGTTAATTGCAATATTGACATCTGGTATGTGGTCTTCTTAACCCGTTGAGGATGAGTCCGGAGTATACTCGGGCAGGGGTGTATGGGAAATGCGCGCTGTAGCAAAATCAGCCCGTCCTCAACGGGTTAATCAAGTCGGTGTGATACTCACTAACACAATAGATAACCCTGAAGAATGTCAGTTTTGTCTGCTGCATTTGGTGCTTTAGTAAATCATCAGGGTGGTGAGAAACATTCCAGGCAGTGAAAAAAAAACCCAGTGTTTGCTCGATCATAGTAGAATAAAACTTTCTTCACTCCAAGATGTTCTCCTTTCAATCTTGAAAGCCATGTCCAATGATTTGTGTGTTTCAGAATCATTAGATTTCATACTTTCCTCTTTCTAATTTTTCGTAGGATAATTGGTATCCTGCTCCAAATGGATTGTGTCTTCCCTTCAGTGGTTGCAGAGAGTATAAAGCTGTGTGGATTGATTGATGATTTGCTGAGCTAAATTTCCCATTTGTCCATATTTCTGTCTGTGGCATTTAGTACAGTTTATAACAGTCCCATGTGAGTACAAAACTTTCATACATGGCAGCTGTAGAGGATTTACTACATATTTCCTGTCATTAGCTGATCCTCTTATCATCATCATCTTTTTATCTCCTTTTTGCATTGACAGTATCGGACATTGGTGATGTACCTGATGGCCTACCACCAGAACCTGTAGAGACCACCCTGGTGGCAGCCCAGCCGGTCGCACGTACAAATGGAGATGAGTCGTACATCCAGCTGGACGAGTGCAACACGGGTGACAACCCCTCGTCCAACCACCAGCTGCCTCCTAAGGTCAACGGCCAGGTGTCGGCCGCCTTGCAGGCACAGCAACATCAGAAGAAGTGGGACACTCTGAGCAGCACATCAAGTAGCGCACCCAGTGATACAGCACCCTCTCCACCGGAATCCAGACCAGTGTCGCAGGTTGAGGGCGGTATGGATATTTATGATGTACCTCTGACCCAGACAAGTGATGCCCCTCCTGTGCCGCAGAGACCTAGAACGGAGGAGTCCATCTATAAAGTGGTCCCAGGAACAAAGGATCCAATGAGCTACAAGTTTGATAGGCAGATCTCTTCTGCAGGCAGTAGAGGGTCCTTTTCAAACTCGGACGACACTGGCGGGAACTCTTCTTACGATTTTGTGCGCGGGTCAAGCGAAAGGAACTCAGGCATGATGTTTGAGAGTACCGAGAGCGATGTCATGGAGTCAAATTATGATGCACCTCCACCAAGACCCCCGCCCCCTCCAACTACAGATGAGATCTACCAGGTGCCTCCTGTGAGGGGCAGTGTTGACCCCCAACAAGAGAATACCTATGATATTCCACCCATGTCCCCACCAATTGAGAGCACATACGATGTCTTGCCAAGTCCGCTTCAAAAAACCCCAAAGCAGCCCATTCCCTCGCACCTGAGGCCGTCGGAACCACTTAGCAAATCCACCGATGACTTGGCGCGGTCCTTTGAAGAGATCTCTCAAAACAATGCACATCAGTCCTTTGCAAACGGAGACCTTGAACATTCTACCTATGACCCTGTGCCGGCAATGGACCTGAATGCATCCATTGGGTCAAACAGTTCATTCAGCATGTTCAGGGACATGGGCCCGGCTTCGGATGCCATGGAGGCCCCTCCCCGCCCCGCCAAGCCCTCGTACATGTGCACACCCACACCACCACCAAGTGTGGACGAAACATACAGCATCCCAACCCAGTCCAACCACCATATCTCTCCCCAAGAGGTGCGCAGGAGGTTGGGCAGCATGGAGCTAAACAGTGGGTCCACCCCTCCCCAGAAGAACAGTCCACTCCCACCAACGATGGGAGGCCAGCACAAGTGGCTAGAACAGCATATTCCTGTGGGTTACATCAACACCAAGCGCTCCAGTTCTTCCATTGCTGCAAGGCCCAACTCCCACATGCCGCCTGGTAGAGGCTACCTGGCCATGAGGTCCAACACGTTGGCTGGTGGGAGAGTAGCCAGTGGTGTGCCACTGGGCTTTCAGAACGGCCAGAGTGCCTCCCCAGTAGGCCAGCAGCAGCAACCTGGTAGTTACATGGCCATGCAAGGTAGAGTAGTGCACTCTCATTCTTTACTACCTTAGGTCAACCTGTCAGCAAGATATTAAGAAGAAGAGAATTGTTATGACAAATAGATGAAATTTAGTGGAAATGAGTGTCCCTAAATGCACACCTTGAGTCAGAAGCATTATAATTTTGTTAAAGACTCTTTTCTGTTCATCTCATGGCATCTATACTTGTTCTATGATCATTACTACTGAAGTCCATTGCATTCCTAATTTTGCCGCAACCACATGTAATGTTTTGAAGTATTGGGAATACTTTCCAAATCAAAAGATATGTTCATATACCAAACTTTAGCCGACTTAGAATATGTTCACACCACATTGATTTCAGATCTCGCTAGGGCAATGATTTTGTACTGTAGCTGTTAAAGTTTGTTGATTCAATGGACATGTGTATGGGTCATTGTACAGGAAGCAGCGAGAGTCCCAAGATGGGTCTACCTCTAGGGGGCGCCATCACCGAGGACTGCTACATGCCCATGCAGAGTCAGAATGAGGCCAGCCCAGACATGTACACCAACATGAACTCCCAGGTTCCTTCCGCTGCTCCAGCCGTGCCCCGACGGCCACCCCGCCCCAGCACCAGTTCAACCATTAGCATCTCATCCACGACGAGTGGGGACAGTGTGCCGCCCCCTATTGACAGGAGGAACAAGCCCAGGAGTACAGACTCTAGTATGTCACTGTTTGCAGTGTATACCTCTACGTGCAAACTCAAATTACACAATTTCATGTCTGGTGATTAGTAGCCCAGCTGTGTATCAAGCTTTACATTTGCTCGTAAGTCCATTTTATTTGAGAGAGATAAAGTCTCACCGTCCATGCCCATATGACACAAAAGATTGATTGCTGTATGTATTTAACTAAAGATTGATTGCAGTATTAACTTTTAATATACAATAATTATCATACTGAAGATCATGAGAGCTTGAATATGTAGGACTGCTGTGTAATCAATAGTGATATCAATCAAAGTGTCTTTTCAGTAAGCTATTATTTCATAGTCAGTTGATTGGGAAATTGAATCTCTAGATGTGACAGTTATGTGCAGCAATAATGTATTCTACCTGAAAGTGAGAGTGTTATTACATTTATGTCCAAACCATTACATAGTGCATTATGAATGAGAACAACAGCTAGCTTACTGTATATACCGTATATTATAATGAGTCTGATTTTTTTTTTTTTTTTTAGCAAGTCTGTTTTTTTTTTTTTGGTGTAAATCAGGACTATCTTTTGCATGTGGTCAAAATCATGATTTTGGAGTTAAGTATTATCAGGTATCTTGTTATTGTACTGTGTACTGCATACCAGTACACGTCTCGGTACACATGCACAAAGCATTCATGTTGGGATCAGAGTTGATGATGTATTCACACTTTGTTAAATTTGCAAAGAGTACCAGACTCACAAAATTTGCAAAATTAAAAACTCCACAAAATATTGGCATATATGCAGTGGTCTTCTTGATGTGCAAACCTCTTTTATTGTATTCAACATTGTTCATGGTATTATACCCCCCCCCCCCACCCCCACCTAGGCATTATCAACCCAGACATGATTGGTATGGAGGGTAGCTTCTATGCCACAGGACCAGAACTTCCGCAGGACTTTCCTGTCCAGAACCATCGTACCAAGAGCTTCAGCAGAAAATCATCAAGGTGAGATGGGTAGGATGCGGTTGCCATGGCAACATCCATGGCAATGTCTATGCCTTTTGCACCAAGTCCATGCCATTGATTTTTACTTGTCAGAATCCTTCCTTTGCCCATTTTGCACATCTCAAGTTTTAAAAATGCTTTCCTATCATTCACAAGTATCACAAAGCCCTTCCCATGCACTTTATTCAGTCATAAATTTTTGCTAGTCTACCATCAGGATGAATGACTTAAATGTGTATTTGTTTTGCCATGTGCATGTCTGAGTAACTCTTTGAGAAAAAGGGAAGTCCTTAGTGTGTGAAAATTTTTTTGTCACATATGCATGATTGACTGGCTTAGCAGTGAACCATTTACAACTTTTCTTTTTTGTGCTCAGACACTATTGTGCTTGCAACAGTCTTTGACAATCAGAATCAAGTAATAGGTACCTCTCCCACACTCAGCCCTGTCTCACTGTACGTATTGTCCATAGCACATTTATGCATACAGTGTAGATTTGTTTTCATTTATTTTTTCATTTCCTCCTTCAGTGTTTGGCAGTACTGTAGAGCACACTGGGTGTTTGCAAAGACCAAAAAAGTCGATGTTATCTTGTTCAGTCCTTTTGTAGAATGGTCTAGTACTTTTCATGTAAGATTTCCCTTTCGTTCAACTCTTTGTGTGCTGTGAATGCTGACTGGCTGAGAAAATCCCGTAGCTTAGTCATCACACCATATAAGTCTTGTGATACCATTACATTTCTTCCTCTGCCATTTCTTATTTTAATCAAGAAAAAAAGAAGAAAGAAAGTCAGTCAGTTTGGTCATGGCATCATAGGTGACTGAACTCTCACACTCAATATAGATAAAATGGGTCTGATGCAAACTTTTTTTCAGATTAATTCCGTATACGCCATATATTTAGCGAGTCTATTTTTTTTTTGCAAATCGGGACTTCCCAACAATTTTGCATGTGGTTAGACTTGCAATCGTGAAGTATGAAAATGGGGAGAGAAATAATGAAGTACGTGCATCCATTCACACAGTAGGTGTGCTGAGACTTGTGCTTACTAAACTGCTGTATGTTATTATCATGCACCTTGTTTATGTACTGTGCGCTACAGACCAGTACATGTATGCAAAGATGTTGCATTCATGTTGGGATCAGAGTTGATATTTTCATGTGTTGTTTAAATTGCAAAGAGCGCCTGACTTGTGAAATTCACAGAAATAAAAACCCCACAAAATGACTGGCATGGGAAGTGTATCAGGGTAAGATGCATTACCCTTCCCTAGCTCTACACTCACAGTCAGTCTTGCAGCAATCTTTATTTTATTTTTGATAGTAATTGCAGGAAGTGAAAATTACGTTCTATTCTACTTTTTTTCATGGCCATGTTGGTTTTGGTTTTCTTTCTCAAACCTTCCTCTTTAAAACTTTTGAGTGTGATTTGTTGGGGTTTTTTTGTTGCCCCATGCTTTATGAGTTCTTTTTTGTCTTCTTGGTACTGTCTTTTTTTTTTTTTTTTTTTTGGGGGGGGGGATACTGTCCTCTTTTTTTCTTGGTACTGTCCTTCAAATTACAAACAACATTTTATGGTGTTCTTAAAGTTCAGCTTTTTTCAGGTCTTGTAAGAAATTTAGTAGATACCAATCATTCCTCAGCTGAGTGTCTGACAATGGACAAAGCTTGTTTAGGGGAACCCCCTGACAGCTTGATGTAATAGTCAGTGCAGAAGAGGAAATCTGCTGACAAAATAGAAACAGAGTGATTGAAACCATGTTACATGTATTCAAGGTTGCATGTTATAATGCATTGTTCAACTTATTTTTCTCCCTTTCTCTTGTGTGAAACTGTAATGGGAATCAAATTTGGAAGTTTGGGGGTTTTTTGTCATTATTGCTAGTAAAGAAGTCAATATGTTTAGTGTTCTGAAATGAAGAAATGGTCTCATTAAGCAGTTTCTTTTAGAATTTGTGTAAAAACCTCATAGCTTGAAACAACATGGAATGTGCAAGTGTTGTTTGGTGTATTATATGATAGTGATGACTCGTTACTGAAGAGTGTAGGAGGCAGTATGTTTTTCTGGTTGTCTGTCAGACCCTCTGTCCATCTCACCCAGATTTTGCAATTTTGCAGATTTTGTCACTTTTTAAAAAAATGGGAAAAAAAACCAAGGTCTTGGGATTTTTCGTACTGCTTGGCCCAGGTATGCTTCATGAGGTATAGATGTGCTGAGTAGATTTGGGGGAAAATCCTTTAGGGCAGAGCTCAAAAGTCTTAAAACTTTTGGCTAAACATGAATTGAAAAGGTGGAATTGTATGGTAGTTCTGCAAAAAAATAGAAAGACATGCCATGACAGCACTTCAGCTGACCATGCTCATTAGTGATGTCAGTTGACAGATGGGATAGAAATTATTCAATGATTATTTGCATAATTTATGGTGGTAGTAGGGTCAAAAGTCAAGATTAAAGGTCACCAAGATGATGTTTGAATTCCATAAAAGAAAATCCAATGATGATTTTTTTTTTTTTGATGGAAAGAAATTAATTGGAAATGTTTTCCTTTCATTACAAGGAGTTAAGATAAAGCTTTGCTTTGTGGTCAAGGTTAATGAGCTCTGTCAAAATGAGCCATGTGCATGTCCAGCACATAAAGCGATTATAAGAAACGGAGGCATCCGAGTTGACTATGCAAAACTGTAAATTTTCATGGTATGTTATTTTCACATATTTCATGCTACTTCTGGCTGGCACAAATTCAAAGAACTGGTAAAATATATTCATTGTTTTATCTGCACATTTTGAACAGGTTTAACTATGGGCTTCATCAGTGATTCCTCCTTGGTACGATCCACTAGTGTGTGTGTGTGTGTGTGAATGTGTTTCCATTCATTTGAGTGCATGTGTGTGTGCAGTGCTCATAGTTTCTGTGCAGGCCGTACATTCAAATGGATTGGGCAGCACACCTTTTCTGTAAATGGATGAAAGCGTACATGAGTATAAAGTAATTGCACAGCATGAATTAAAAAACCCATGAATATGTTTACTGCTCAGCACAAACGATTGCTTGCATGAAAATGTAGACATTTACAGTAGTTAATCACTCCAGTTCTCATCCTTGTAAAAGGTATCCATATGTTAGATTTCACAACCTCATGTGCCCCACTCTTCATTATCATCATCTCTCTCTTTCTTTTCTTTGTATGAAGCAGACACCGGGATTCTCCGCCCATTCCCAGCACCCCACCACGCCCCCACCGGAGCATCCACTCTTCCAGCAGCTCCCACCCGGACCACTCCCAGCTGATCGCAGACCCGTACTCCGTGCCCCCATCTTCAGCAACATCTCTGGTTGATGATGCCTACGTCTTCACGGACGCGCCACCTTCCACAAAGCCCAGGATAGAGGTAAGCAGTTGAGAACAGCACCCCCTATGTAGCAATGGTTGACAATGGTGACTGGAACTTGGAATGAACTTGCGTCCGCTACTATAACCCAATGCTCTGAAATTCCTTTCAAGTGCTTTGCTGGGTATGCTAAAGATTAATTCATACCACCTTACTCGCTACCCTGGGAGAATGGACCGTGTTCTGTAGTAGGCAGATTTGTTATGCCTGGCAGCGCAAAAACAAAGCAACAATGAAGCATATACAGACTGCACTATTTTAGATTTTGAACGTGGCAACCAAGGCTAAGACACAATTGACTTTGTTTGCTTCCATGCCCTAATCCCAGGGTGCTAAAGGCATTATTAAGATCTGAAGCTAGCAGAAAGGTCGTTCAAAAGATATGAAAAAATAGACATTTACAAAGTCTGGAAGTCACTTTGCCCAGGATACAGACAGTTTAACTGCTCAAAACAAGACGCCAGCCAAGCTGTGACGTAAGCCGCTGGCTTAGCCAAGCTAAACTTCCTCCTTCAGGCAGTAAAGTGTGTTATGTGTGTTTGACAGTCTTTAGCATCCTGAATCCCAGAGAGCAGTCGGTGTTTATTATCCATGCTAAGATCAGCATCCAAGCCTCAAAAGAGTGCAGATTTCCTTGTATGGCTTTCTTCTGTTTCTGTTCCCCTATCGATAGGTTAAAGGTATATTGTAGTACCCCACTGTTGCAAGCACCAAGCCTTCCCCTCCTTTTCTGATTAAAACAAAACAAAACAAAAAAAAACCCTTTGCAGATATGGCAGTTAGTTTGCTAAACAAGTTGTGATCATTCTCAACTTCAATAATGCACACATCATAGAGAAATCAATGTGTCCTTTTAATTCTCCTTTCATTTGTTTGAATGTAGAATTCCCTATTTCAGTCTCATACAGAGAAAAGAATGCCTGTGGGCAACACATTACACTGATGCTAAGAATCCCAAATTATGTGCCTGTTATTTTGGGGTTCCCTATATACCTTCCCCATCCATTCCATAATATTTCACAAAGAGTGTAGAATTACTCCCTGTAAACTGTTCAGAGGAATTTTCAAACTGATCACCAGTTTTTAGTGTCCATTTCAGACATGTATTCTATGATACTGTGTAAGCTGACATGATAAGATTTTTTTTTTCTTTTCTTCCTGGTATGTCAGAATGAATATCAAAACCTTTGTATACATTGTACTGGCCTTGTCTATCTGGTTTTGGTTATTCATTTGTTATTATGAAAATTTATGCAAAGTAATATATGTATCTATGATGCATTATTTATGGCTGGCGATTGATGTCTTAATGTTATACAAACATACAAAAGTACAACATTTTTGTAATATTGTATGTGTTTGTGATGTTTTTTCATGATTTTTGTTTGGAGTCAATTAAACTAATGATGTCATACAGTCTGCAATATTTATAGGGGTAGTGAACAGACAATAGGTACTTGCAGCTTGTGATAGTTTGGCTGGTCTTGTAGACCTTGTCATATCTTTTCATTGCACCTTCTAATGCAATATTTACAGCAGAAACATCATTTTCATCTTGAGTTTATCCAAAATTCCACAAGCACCCAATGAAAATGAGATGAAGTTTGGCAAACTCCATCATATTTGATTAATTAATAGATGAAAGATAGAAGATATTTTGCTTTGGTTTTTAGTTTACTATGCATGCAATGTTATTACCATCCTTCATCTATTCATTACATGCTATAATATTTCCCATATGTGACCCGCCACAACAAAAGGATTTAATTAGGTTTGGAAAGAAAACATTGAAGGCAGTTTTCTTGACGGCAATTTTCTTGAAACGCTGATTTCCTAGACCATTCAACATGATCTCATAAAATAATCATTATCTCCGCAACTGGCTACTTTTATGAGTCATGTTATGTATGAGATTAAAGCGGAAGAGTAAAGGAATAAAATCATGTCATTTTCAGAAAATCGATTTCCCTCGACTTTTGGATCCTTTTGTTGTAGCGGGTCACATATGATTGCAGAATTGGATTTCCAATAAGATCCAGGGATAGATGTTGTCTTTTTCATCCATTGCAAGTTATGACATCATCAGTTTGGTTGGTTTTTTTTTGGATACACTTTGTTTTCATCTCACCATATTATATTGCTTTCGTTCACCTGCTGTTTCTTTATGTACCCTCGCACATTAGACTTCCTTTCTGTTTTTGTTTGCTATGTACCACCACAGCACGACATGCACCAAGATTATGTTGCACAGTCACTCAGCTTTTCAAGCCATTCTCAAGTATGGAACTATTCAATGTTTCTTTTCTTTTGTGGGGTCAATTGTACTCAAATTTCTGCTTTTCTCTCTGAACTTGCATCTCCTACACATATAAAGAGGTATGGATATTTCCCTGTCATTAGAGGCATATTTTCTTTCTTTAAATCCTGTTCGGAAAGGAAACAGCTGTAACTTCTGTGCAAAGTGCATTTGCCTCATGACAAAATGCTTTGAAGAATTATATCAGAAACAGATGCAACTAACCCAAAGATGGTGTAAAGGGAAGCTGTTGGATTCAGCATTCATTTTAATCACATGCATGATTTGTGAGATTTTCGACACATCACAAGTAACATTTGATGCATTGGAAAATGGGAATACATTATAAAGGGCATTAAAGTCCTCAATGAAAGAAATACATACAAGTTTGCAATTTTATTGCCATTGTACAAGTTAGCACATTTAGTTTGAATGGTAGAATATCCACCTAGCCTATACTGCTTGCCCCTGTTAGTAAATTTTATTTGCAAATCATATGCAAGCCTGCATGCAAACTATAGCCACTTAGTTGTGTGGTTTTTGTCTTTTTTTTTCATTTTCAAGTTAGGAAAAGGAACTGATATAGAAGAAAAGAAGTTTGATGAAAGCAATCGCTGGTGTTGTCCTGTGTGGTACATTCAAACAAAAATGTTCTTCTCTTTCTCTCTCTTTTCCTCCCTTGCCGTGCACTATTTCCTCTCGGGATTCGTCTCCTCAACCGCCATCTTCAACATCTTCATCCCACCCCCCTCCTCCACCTTCCCAAATCACCAATAACCTGCCACTTTCCCCCTCTGCAAATATGACCAACGACAGTTTCATCATTTTCAGACGCGCCACGCCAGCATTGATTCAGCCATCCACCCCCACTCGCCGACGCTCCCACCCCGCAGCCATACCGTAGAGTACCTAGAGCTGGACCACGACAGCGACGCCCAGGGGAGCAGCGCGCCTCCTCCCAAGGCCACCTCACCCAAGGACCAGGTGGAGTACATCCATCTTGATCTGGAAAAGACTAAAGCACTGCAGGAGGTGACTCAAAACCGGGAGGAGTGCTACCGGCCTAAGAACAGTGACTCCGGCACTCTCAAGAAATGATACCATCTCTTCTGGTGGTGGAAGAAAATGAGACGCTATTTTGCAAAAAAAAAAAAAAAAATGAAAAATGTAAAAAAAAAAAACCCCAATATTAAAGATAACCCATATCTCCGCAAGTAGGCTTCAACACACCTCCCTACAGTGTGCACTTATGTCAGCTCTGCCATAAAACTGTTCATGTGAGTTTTGTATTTCATAAGGTCTGTGGTAATGGGGATTGGGCATTTTACATGTGTATGACCCTTAGGCAATCATGCGTATGTGGCATGGCACATATATCTGAACAGGCAGATAAACAAGTGTTCATATATCTGTTGAACGTTCTGATGAAGGAATCATTTCTTCTGTTACTGATATCGTCATACTGTTTTTTTATGCATAGTTTTTGATATTCTACTATTTCAGAAGCATGATTAAAATATGTTTTGTGTATGGTTTGTTCATATCAGCAGTACACACTTTAACCAAGGATTTACAGTGAAAGATATAGTTAGAAACGGCTTCTCACATCAATATTATGTTGTTTAGAAGCAAAGTATAGCATATCATCTGCATGCCAGTTTTCATTCTCCATCTATCATTGGTTTTCGTGTTGTCCTATGTACTGTGAAGGTAATAGATTTCTGTGGTAAATCTGTGTAAGGGTTTGAGATTGTTATAGTTTATGTTGAAGTTCTGGCTCGGTCAGTGGGCAACTGTTTGTGTAATAGGGATTTCCTCTATGAGAGAAAGTGGTTATAAAAAGAATAATCAAGCTAAAAAATGCAGAATATGATTGTGAAAAAATTCAGGCAAACAAATGTAAACAGTTCTTTTTGACCCTTTGAATATCAGATCCTGTGTACAACTCACAAATAGCAAATTTCTCCACGTTCCAATGGTTTTACATTTGACAGTATTTTTTTTTTTTACTTTATATTACCAGTACATACTATGCCATTCTATATGACTGCATCCATTGTAAAATATCACGGGATGCTACAAACTCAGTTGCCAGCCTGTCCAGGGCAAGTAAAACTCACCATTGGGCAAGTGATAACAAGTACTTATTTACCTCTTAAATTTACCTTTGCTTGTATGCCCATTTGGGACTAGAAGTAGGTAAATTTCCTGTAATACACAATACATAGTGAGATTTTCTAGCATGGAACTATGTTTTGAGCAAGTTTCTCCGAGACAAAAAAACAAAAGTAATGTTAGTTTCTTTGACTGAAGGGAAAATAGATCACTTCACTTTTCCTCGGTCTGTGTGTAGACATGGAACAACCAAGGTTTTATCAAGAAAACATCATAGTTAGGTAACCACTTGATACCATGCTGGTCATTTAAATGCTCATCCTTCTCTGTTCATGCAGTCATCATGACACAAACTATCCCTTATTTGTGGCTTCATTTTCCATGCTTGCATGACTAAGCAAATATATTCTTGGCCAAATTTCTGGCATCATCACTTTCATAAGGATATCTCATTTTTTTTTTTTTCGGAAGTTGTGGTTGAAACAGAACCAGTTTGTTTGAAGAAGCAGAATGGGAGGAGGATTATGCAGAGATTTTCAATTGCTCTTGGAGCAGGAAATATTACTATCAGCCATGTATAATGATTCATGATACTCTTTGTCTCGAGAGTGCTTTTAATTTCCAGGCCTTTGACATACCAAAACTGTTCTATTCTTTCAACGACTCAGTAACAGTCTTGAATTCAAATGGAAGACCCTAAATGAAAGTTGTGAGTAACTTAGAACAAAATCATGGCATCTCCCTCTATATCAGTTTCTCTTTCAGGCTATCATCGAGTTGATAGGACATCACTTTCTAACCATAGATCCCATATTTAGCTGAGTTTCAGCCCCTTTTTTTTTTATTATTATTAACGTCCTACCAGTAGGGGCTTGCATTGTATGTCTGGATACAGATTTTCCCCTTCTTCCTCCCAGAGCACGGTGTAGGTTCTCTAGCTTCGGTAAATTTGGAACCAAAACTGATTGTGCTGGGCTATGATTTGACACACCTCTCGTTAGAACGTTGGATCTTAGCAGCAATATTTTTTTATGCGAGCCGTGAAGTATTCTCAGTCTATATAATGATTCTGCACTGCAGTGAGTGAAAAAAAAAAGTTATCAATTTGTGTATTCTTCTTTTTTATTTGGGGGGGGGGGGGTTGAAAGAATTGTGAATCATGACAACAACATTTAGGATTAATGTTTGTGCAACTTAAGCTTTATATAAAAGGCCATAATCTAGCTTATGCATGCTACATAGATCAGCATTGTATAGAGAGAAAGACTGCAGCTGAAGAGACCAAGTTTAGAGGGCTAGTTTCGGAAAGTGAAAGTGGTTTGAGCTTAACATTCAAAAGTATGAGTCTGTTTTAAGTCGTGTTGTGAGGAGAGTCTGAGGACTTAACAGGTATGTTGGCAGAAGATGAAGTAAAATCAGTATTAGATTGTAACCCATTGTAATTGTTTGATGTTATTCAATTGGCTGGGAGCCAATTGAATATAGTAATATATCCCCCCCCCCCCCCCTTCTGATGAACGGGAATTATATGTTTTATATCAGATAATGATTATAGGTGGAATTATTGTGAAGAATTGGATTCCCCCAATTCTTTCTTGAATGTCATCCAAACTAATCATGCCACTCCAAGAAGCAGCAGCTTAATGTCAAGACATAATGTTGATGGGGATGATAGAGTTAATAACTGGATTATTAAAATTATTTTATATGTGTGTCTAATTGATGAAGATGATCCCATGTATTAACAATCTGTGTAGTCTACTTTTTACCGGTCTTGTCTATTCATGTTGAAAAAAAATTAATTGTGGAGAAACATTCTCATATATGAAGCAGTCTAAAGACAAGGCAAAGATATCTTCACTCAAGAATATTAGTGAATGATGCGAAATGTTAAGAGGAATTCAACCCAAGCATTTGACGTGACATCACAGGGGTCAAACCAGGTCACTCCACCTGTCAAGCAGTCCAGAAAATGTTTTTAGGTGGTGGTCTTTTATTTAGATCAGGAGTAGTTGGGGCCGAAGATTGAGATTATTTGTATATTTTGGATTTATGTCATCAGAGTTTGAAGGAACTCTGTAAGTTGAGAATTTGTATTTATTGTATGGCTCAGTAGATGTGTGTGCAATCCATGACTTAATCCATTGAGGGCACCTGTAGACTGGTAGGCACCTGCGTGGGTACCGATGTACTCAAGATTAGCCTTCAACAGGTTAATGTATGTAAGCATCATGAGCTGAGAGCTATGAACCTTGTGATTGTTTGACAGTATGTATGGCCCACAGCATGGTCTCTACTCTGGGTGTACATATGGCTGGCAATCTGTGTATCATCTGGTCTACACATACCCTCTGATGTCCTGAGGGACCCTTTCTTTCATGTGTATGAAAGACGTCAAAATGGCACAGTGTCTTAGCTTCATGTACTCGCCCAGAGTGCACTTCTAGTTCATTCACTGATATTTCATTGGTCATAACAATCCTCACATATTACTTGTGATTTCACTCAGATATTTCTCTCATATGTTAAGCCATTTCATTGCTTATGTTATAAAAAAAAATATAGCAACAAAAAAGTGAATCTCTCCCATAAAGATTTGATGATAAGGAATATTTTCTAATGTCTCTGATTAAGAATATGTACAATATGTAGTATTTTTGTTTCTTGGAGTCAAACTTTGCTTCAACATATTTATCCCCATTTTTGTTGGTCTCAACCAAGCTGTTACAATGGACTTTTGAATGCAGTGAAGGTGTATACATCAGAATGGACAAGATAGAATTGTCCTGCTGAAATCATACATGGCTAGTTGATAGTTGCTCATGTCTGTGGAACATAAGTGCTTACAAATGCTGTATATAGGGTGCATGTTGGAGTGGAGAGTGAGAAGTAAAAGGGTGTATAGACTTTAAGTATGAAAACAGTCTCATTAATGCCAGAGTTTGTGTCAACTTGTCCTCTAAATGAAAGAGTCATGTGACCAAGAAACCTGAGAAGGGAGGTAACTTTACAAAACTCTTCTGTCAGATCTCAAATCCACATGTGAAATGAAAATTGACAAGCAGAATAATGAGAGGGATAGAGTCACCTGTGTAAGTGAGAGTTCTTCTCGCTGCGGTCTGCATCTGTTGCCATGGTTACAGTCCTCTTGAGGATTCTCCCCTTCCGTAGAAGTGCGCTGAGCTGACAGCCGTCATTTAGGTCAGGATGAGATGGAAAATGCCAAAAACTGACCTATGCACTAATTTTAGAGTAAGCATCAATGTAACAACAGTACTTCTGCCATAAAGTTGCAATACGTTTGTAATATATTATTGATAATGCAGCTTATATATGTCCTGATACGATTACAATCCTATCTGTATGTGCGAGTATCTGTAACAAATTGTCAAATTTGCACTTGGAATTCTGCCACAGAAATTAACACTCCATGTTTCATTGTTTTGTTTTGTTTTTTACTCTTAGAATATACAATAATTCTTACAGTTGGGGGTTTTATAAAATGTAACCTGAGGTGAATGAAATTTCAAGACATATTTTTCCAACATGTTACACATAAATTTTACAATATAAATCTCAAATACTTTGAAAAGAAAGAAGACATGCTCGTGTCACAGACAGCATGCTATTATGAAAGAACCTTGTGCTAAAAGTTTCAATGTTTGTATCCAAAGTTGTAATTTCTTTGCCGTGGATCAGAATGACCTTTATGAAGTGGAGTGAGACCTTCCAGCAAGTGGCATCTTATTCTGCTGATTGTGTTGATTGGACCCATCAGCACGAGAATGTTTTGCCCAGTAAGATTTAGTTTAATTTCTGTAACCATAGAAACCATGGAAGAACAGTTATCTCCATAGAAGATTTGTGGTCAGTGAAAGTGTTTGTGATACCTGAGAGGAACCTAGAATGTTGATATGTTATTATGGGTCTAGGGCAATTACCCTGGACCCTTCCCCTGACCCTAACCCTAATCTTAATCTTGAACCTAATCCTAACCCAGACTCTATATCCTAAGCCTAACTCAATATCCTAACACAAACTCTATATCCTAAACCTAACCCTAACCATAATCTGTACTCTAACCTTATCACTAACCACTAACAAGTAGGGGGGGGGGGGGGGGATAATTGCCCTCAGTGGGTAATTGCCCTGTCCTTATACAGGTATTACAGCAGTTTAATAGCCATCTATTTTCGTGTCCCGTGGTCATCTCTAGATAACTTCCTTCATCTGACAAAGACTTGGGGGTCACAGAAATTTCTGCTTTTTTATGTGGGGTATACATGAAAATGTGAAAATATTTGACAGCGACGTTGCTTCCCTTCCAAGGAGATTACCTTCATATCCTGAATGTCAGTATGTCATGACGTGTTATTTCTATATATCTTGTAGAGAGGCACGGAGGATCATTGTCTTTGAGAAATTCAGATTATGTAATGCAAGGTGTAATGCCTTAAATTGAATTAGTGTCAAAACACACCCGCATAATCATGGCAGCTATGGCATGTACAGATATAAGTTTTAGATGACATACCATCCATTATATGATCATTACTTACTTAATGCTTGTCCATTCTCGCCTCAAGCTTTTGCTGAGTCATCATGTTTCTCTTAGAATTCATAGAATATCAGATCCATTTTAGGAGTACAGTTTCTTCTGTATACACGTAATGAAGGGATTCCTGTCGTATCTTTTCACCCGTCATTAATCTAGGGAGAGACGTAATTTGTTTTTCTTTGCAGTTAGCCACTGCTGACTAGCCATTATGGTTCATGTATCTCGGCTTTTTGTCCCCATTACATTATACATTAGTGTATTCCTAGAGTCTTTGCATTATGTTTAAAGTTCATATTATAGACATGTTCTTAGCAGAAACTGTTTTCTAAATGTTTCTCCTTTTTATAATGATATGATAATTTGCATTATATAGTGCATAATAATCTAAAAGACTCTATGCAACTGATTGACGAATTGCCCTACATCAATGTAAATAAGAACTGAATTAATTAGTGTTTTTATAGTAGTGGCCATGAAAAACAAACAAACAAACAAACAAAAATAGGCGTACATACTCAGGCGAGATTTTAACCTACGACCGCCTGATCACCAGGCAGGCATTTTATCCACTTGACCAGTTTCCACCCGACAGCCAGTGCTGGTTCTAATCCTTATAGTCTGGCATTATAGCTTTTTCAAAAGCCTGTTTATTCGGAAATCTGGCACTGATTTTTAAATTGGCAACCTTTTTAGAAGATTGAAGTTCCTGTGCCCCTGTCATATTGGGATATTTCTTCCTGATTTTGTGCAGATCTAATGAATTTCACCAGTTCCATGATTTTTTTTTCTCTAATACAAATAATGACGAGATGATGATTTCTGGGGCAAAATTCCCGCAGAACCTGTCATGTGCCCTCTTTTCGTAATGATTTGTGAGAAATCGATGAATTGAAATTGAGATTAGTGTCATGTCATAGATGAGAAGGAGTAATGCTCTTATGATTCTAATGGCTGGAATACCTAAAATTGACTTAAACCCTTTTGACTCTAAGTCATTAGCTGGTCAGTCTTGTGTAGGATGTCATTCTGTATAGTGTAGCAATTTTGTTTTCTCCTTAGTTCATCAACTTCACTTTACCCCATCCCCCCCCCCCCTCCATATGTGAATCAGTTAATATGGTTTGATGGGATAGTGCTTTTGTTGGTTTTTGTTCATGTTGGTTTTTTGTCATTGAAACTGAAAGCATTAGTGTAAAAAGTTTATGAGCTTGTTGTTATTGCCCTCCCATACATTTTAAAGTACTCTGCATCTCTACAATTTTTTTTTTTTTTTCTGTAGTTAACTCCCGGAGTCAAATGCCAGTACCTACATTTGTATGTATTTGTTGCCAAAACATTTTATGAACACACATCAATAGTTCTATGACTGTGCAGTACTATAGGTACTACCAAGGGTTGATTTGTAAATGTAGGGTGTTTCCATAGTAACCATTTTATATGCATTATGAATTATTCACTTGCCTTCTTTACCATGTTTTCCTGCAACTGTTTTTCCTATAGTTTTTGACATCACAAATCACAATAGCTACATCAGGATTTAGCCGTGTACAAAGTAAGGAATTCTCAGTCATCTGAAGTATGTTTTTTTTTTCTCTCTCTTCTTCTTTTCTTCTCACTGATCGTCACTTGTTGGAGCAGAAATAATTTACAGTTAGGAAGCAGAGTTGTTGATATTAGGGCTAGCTCATCAGCTGCTGTTTACTATGCTGTGTATATCAAATGTCTGTGCTATAAGCTCTTACATTTAAGTGACATAGATTATTACAATCATGTAGTTGATTTGATGGAGAGATTTGTGTTAGTGAATCCCTGCAAAGGGGGGAAAAAAATGATCATGAAAATGATTTGTATTCTGTCTCTCATAACCTCACTTTAACAAACACCCCCCCCCCCCATACACACACTGAACCCTCCCCCCCCCCCATCATAAGTGTAGAGGATTGTAGAGGATTTTTTTTTTTACCTGCACACTGTACACCCAGCACTTGACAAGCACAAGGTACGATGATACGCCAGAGGTGGACTGTACCAGACTGGAAGAAGAAGGAAGAAGAAGAAGTGATTATCTGGCAATGGTGGTCACCAGCAGTCAGTGTCATTAGAGATTCTTTAAATGCACCTCAAGAGGGCACCCTTTGTAAAGTCTGTCAGATTAGTTGACGTTTGGACAAGCATACTTCTGTCTGATTATTTTGGTAAACTAAGGCTGATTGACAGCTGAACATAATCTGGTGAATATTTGAAGAGAGTGAAGGCATATTGAATGGCATTGGAACTGACATTAAATGTACGTACTAGAAATTTTATATGAGTGTAAATAATTGTATAAGCAATTTGCCTAATGAAGGGTTTAACTTCCAATGAATGGCCTCTTTAAAATTATGTATGTGTGATTATAGGTGTAAATCTTATACGTCATGAATAATATTTGGGGATTTGTTTTCTGATAAGCAATACCATGTTTTCTTGTGGAGGGTTGCCCCTCTAATCATGATGATGAAATTGAGTCAGGCAGAAATTTGATTGTAAGAATATAAATGTAGCTGATTTTTTTTTTATCAAAAGGCATTGTCAGGAACTTTGATATATATGTTTCATGTACCAAAACATAATAATGTAAATAAATATATAACATACAACAGGCTGCAGGTGTCGTGCTTCATCTTAATTTGTGTTAAACTGTAAAGCTAAATTGCATAAGTGATGCAATGTGTGTGTGAGTGTGTGTGTGTGTGTGTCTATTTTCGTGGTTCATAGGAATAGTGCATAGCTACTGAAGGTACAAGAACCAACGGAGGATGTCCATGACTGGGGTGGGGTATGGTGGGGGGGGGGGGGGGGGGGTACGTGATGTGTGAATGTACATGTAGTGTGTTTGACCACAGTGTGTGAAGTCCCCAATCCCTGTATGCCTAATAGTGAGGTGGTTACAACGAGAACATACACACACACTTTATTTATTTATTCATTTATTTTTAAGGGGGGGGGGGGGTTCTAAAATCTTTATTTGATGTTCAAAAAAATTTAATCACAAAACAATAGTAAAACCAAATATTACAGTTATATTTGTTGCAATGTAGATTGCAAACAAATGGTAATTGAAATTCATGAAATGGTAATTGTGTGCAATATCGTCTAGAATGAGAACAAAAAACACATGCCTATCTCACACATACATAGACCTCTTACACCTTGCATTAAAAATCCAATGTTCATCAGCACCTTTCTGCTAACATTAGAATTATGACAGCTTCTTAACACCGTAAGTAAATTCAGAGTTATACTTTTATTTCCTTCAGAATTTGAGTGGAAAACACAGATTATATAACCTTCCCATTTTAGTAGGTAAACTCCTAATATTCTACTTTTTGTTTCAGCATTTTTTTCTTATGCCCTATGTATGAGAAGTTCCTTTCCAAAAGGTGCTAAATCCACTTTTGATCGTAAGGAGAAAAACCGTGATATTTATTTCACATGCTTTTAAGACGTAAGTGTTCACATACAATGACTTTATGTCTGATACTAGTACCCCGCAATGTATTAAAAGAAAATGCGCTTTGGGAAAATATGTGTATCTACACTGGGGTTTTTTAAGAATGTATATCTCGTTGAGATTTTGTGGATTTAGCATGTTTTCGAAAAAAAGAATTAGCATGGTGATGTACACCACATAAATGTTGGTTTAGTGGCAAGTTTTTTTCTGGATGAATCCTTATCAGTTTACACATTCTTCCAGTTTCTCCATATGTCCAAAGAAGTTGCATGCATTGAGAGATTGTTTGATGCCTTGATAAATGGCTTGGTGGTCTGCTTTTCTCATCTCCCATAAATCCAAACTTTCAATAGTTTCCTGACACAAAGCTTGAGCCTTTGAAGGATTCCAAAAATATGTGTAAATACGTCTCTGTAATTTGACTGCGAAAAAAGAATTGCCTCACAACAAAATCAAACTTGGGAGATGCTCTTTCATGCATACAATATGAGGCAGAATAATAACAACCTTAGATTTGCTGACAACGTATGACCTAGCTGTGCAGGAGGATGAATTGGCAAGCCTAATAGAGCACCGGATATATGACATCGAGATTGGTGCCCCCCCCCCCCCCCAAAAAAAAAAAGAGATCATGTAAATTGCCCCACGTAATACCTTATATTGAAATTATCTAATTTTCCTACTGAGTTTAGGAGCACAAAGTATCTCTAATAATCATTTTGTATGGTGTGTGTTAAGTAAATGGTTTATTGCAAATGGTGAAATTCACTGTATACGGTAAGTTTATTGTTATATGTGTCTCATTATGATGATATTTGTTGGGTTTTTTACGGAGAATAGTTGAACAAACTGGCCCAAATTCACGAAGGTGGTACTTATTGAAACCATGGTTTCAACCATGGGCAAGGACCGTGGTTTTTTATGGGGCACCAAGTGTCGCATGGCCTATTTCGTTACGAAATCGGCCATTTCGTTGACGAAATAAACATTTCATATTAGTATATGTATTATTGTTTTGATTAGTTTCGTACATAGAAATGGACAGAATATTATTGTAATGTAATAGTCATTGTAACTCAATTATGTTTGTTTCACACTTTTGTGAACACAAAGTGGAAATAAATTCAAATTGATCAATCAATCAATCAATCAATCAATCAATCAATCAATCAATCAATCAATCAATCAATCAATCAATCAATCATTCAATCAATCAATGGTATATGTAAGGGTAAGGTGAGGGTGTTGGAGTGTTTGTATGTCACCTGGGTGTGTTTCTGTGTATCTGTGGTGTACTGCATGCGAGGCTGTAGGAGTGTTTGTGATGACGTGCATGTGTGTCTGTTTGTTATATGTGGCATTTGGTAACTGTAATGGGGGCCATGTAGCAGTTGGTTTCCTTTTCTTATGCAAATTCCAAGCTAGGCATTTTTAGGTATTTTTAAATAACTTTTTTTTTAAGCTATTGCATGTAATTACAATTTCTGTTATGAATTTCAATGTAGAAAAATATAAATGTTATATTTGGTATCATGATTTCTCCATCATCAAAGAATTCGTGGGAAATAAAAGGACGTTACTTACGCTGTACTCAGCCTGACCTGTCCTGAAAATGAACTTGTGAGGGCGTTATGCCAGAGGTTGTACATTACAATGGTGTGCCCGTCTCATGAAAGGTGAAAGAGGTTGGACACTATATCAATATTTAGACATGATCTGAATGTCTAAACACACCAGAATATATAGTGCAAACACACACACACACAAACCCACACACACACACACACACACACACACACACTGCCGAATCAAGATTGATCTATTGATTTTTTTTTTTTTTTTATTAGAGATGAATCATATTGAGGGGTAAACATGGGCAACATGCTGACAACTTGAAGCAAAATTCACAATAAATATACACATTGCCCTCTCCATCTGCCAAACACTCACTAGATACCTTTCGTGCACATAGGTCCTACTGGAGGAGAATTTGTGGAGAAATTGTTCTTGGAAGTGTTGAGAAACATGTCTTTTGATGAAACTGTTCTGTTTTGTTTTATCTTCATTTCTTCTTGTATGAAGGCTCTCAAAATAATCGAAGTTCATTACCTCATGAATGTGATTAAACGATACCTCTGTTATAAAGCCGTGGTGATTACTAACGAAAGAGGAGGTGTATTTTGTTCAAAATTGCTCCTTTTTATTATCTACAAGGAATACACTGACAGTGTTTGCAAATGCTTGTCTAATGTAACGCTCTATCCTACTCAACATACATGCATATATCGATGAAGAACTCACTGCAACAAGGAATTTTATGTGTTTACACTCATACTGTAAGAATATTTTTTTTTTTTTTTTTTTGCAGGGCAATGACGCGCACTTTTCAAGGTAAATCCTTTAGCAGTATCTTGACTGGTTGTTTTTTCCAACAGCCTAGTAAGGAAGTATTTCACTCACTTGCGCCCTCCCCATTAAGTTCCATTTGCACAAATTCACTCTGAGTTGTTGCTAGGTCGGGCAAGCCTCTGGCAAGCTTCGTGATTGTCATGCAAGTACAACTTTCGTTAACAAACCATTATCAATGCATAAACCTGAATATATCACAGAACCGGTATATTTGATATTTTTGTATTTTTTTTTTTAAAGTATATCCAGATTTGTACTTTTTCATGTTCAAAGCATCGAACATGGAGACAAGAAAGGACAGGGAATGAAGACAGTTCACTAATATTGATAGATTGAGGTTAGATCCTAAAAAGGCTTGGGCGGAATCAATACCCCCCCCCCCCTTCCCCCGAAAAAAGGACCTCTTGTGTTTGAGGGGGATACCCCCTTTAATTAACCACCTCCCTCTGGAATACTGGCCTCCATAGGTTTAAAACCTTTTGGAGATTAAGAATTGTCCAAATACTTCACAAAATAATATGCAGCAGCATGATTTCGCTTCATTTCTAAAAATGCAAAAGCTCTCGCAGAGGGGATACCCCAACTAACATCCTCCCCCCCCCCCCATATCTTTACACTCGGTCTCCCTCTATACATACTTCACTAGTGATCGACAAATTTCCACATACTCCACCAAAAGAGAGTATGCGCCAAGCTCTCTCTTGTTTGACGGAGGTACGCCCTCCCATTGTATACTCTCCCCTTGCACGATCGGTAACCTTACAAAGATATTTAACTTACATGTTTCGTCATTTTTCGTCATTAAGACATTTATTGTAATAAACTATTAAAACCATTACTTTTAGAGCCTGTAAATACATTTTACAAGTCTCTGCTTTTAGTAGGTTCCTCATATTACGCACGTTATTTGTATTTGGTTTATGTCTCTATTATAACCTTAATATATGTGTGAAGTATATAGCTAGGTTATATGCACGCAAAAGAAAGTAGACATTGACTCAGTGGCTGCAATTACCGGACTGACTTTATTTCAGTCTATGTACATCTTTTATACAGTGAGTTCCATGGGAACGGAAGGGGTTGTGGTCAGCAGTGGTCAGTAAGGAATGCATCCAGTCTAACCACTGGCGTCTTACAGCAGATAAGAGAAAGATGATAGATAGTGTGGCATCGGAAGAACAAAGAGTTACTGTTATCAGAGAGGAGAGAAAACAGGGCTGGAAGTAGAGAGGGTGAGAGCAAGAGCGGAAATGATAGTACAGTAGTCTCAACCCCAGACTTACATAAGATCAGTTTATCACACTCCTCCCCCTTAGAATTGTTTTTGGTTTTTCCAAAAATGGTTCTTATCAATTAACACAATATTATTAAACCAAAAAGTGAAATCTTAACTTCTTTTGAATAACACTATCTTCTTTGAACATTACCTCAAAACTGTCAAATGTCCAAACTTTCCATCTAATACATTATCTTATTAAATTGGTGTGCTCAACTTATTTTGCACTTTGTTATATTTCTTAAGTCACCTTCTTACATTCTGGGAGGTATAAATGTATGTGTGTACCATGTCAAATGTATCAACACACTAAAACCAAAATTATGATATCCAAATGAACTGTCCATTGAGTTCAGCTGTGAACCAACTTTGAACTTAATTTCGACCTTGAATTGTCCAAAGTGTCCGGCATTTTTACAAGTGTTATTTACAACTGCCTCCTCAATGTGGTATTGGCTCCCCAAAGCGTTCGGGGTATTTTCGCTGGCGGTTAGACCTGCGAAGTGCTGGTGCTTCGTCATCATGGTCTTGTTGTGCGTTGTTGTTCCCCTCCCCACGTGGATGAGGAAGGAACACATCCGCAGCCACATCGTCGTTGTCATAGCGACGTCGGACGTGCTCGATGTGTCGCCTGCAGATGCGATCATCTGCCAGCCTCAGCGTATATTGGACGCCGTCGATGGAGATGACTTCGCCTGGCATCCACTGCGGACCGCTGGCGAAGTTTTTCACGTACACGCGATCTCCGATGCAAAAATCGCGAGCTTTAGCACGCTGATCGTGCTTCTGTTTCTGATCATGCTGCTTTCGCTGAACGCGCTCCTCCATGTTGGGTTTCACACAATCAAATCGCGAACGGGGAATGCGATTGAAGAGAAGTTGCGCTGGAGGGGTCCCAGTTGTTGGATGAGGTGTGATGCGGTATGCCATCAGAAATCGCGACAACTTTGTTTCGATTGTGCCGTTGGTCATGCGCTTCATGGCAGCTTTGAAGGACTGCACTGCCCTTTCTGCCAGCCCATTTGATGATGGATGAAAAGGTGCAGTGCGAACATGACGGATTCCATTCAGCTGTAGGAATTGCTGAAATTCGTCGCTTGTGAACACGCTTCCATTGTCGGTGACAATAAGCTCTGGCAGGCCATGTATCGCGAAGGTTTCACGTAGCTTCTCAATTGTGGTTGAGCTGGTTGCCTTGTAGACTGGAAAGATATCCATCCATTTCGAATGCGAATCTACCAACACAAGAAACATACGGCCCATGAATGGCCCTGCATAATCCAAATGGATTCGCGACCATGGCTTTCGTGGCCACTCCCATGGATGAAGTGGTGCTGCTGGCGGCAATTTTCGAGATTGCTGGCACTCCTTGCAATTTTTCACTTTGCTCTCCAGGTCACCATCCATCCCAGGCCACCAGAAATAACTGCGAGCGAGCGATTTCATTCGCGAGATCCCGGGGTGAGCTTCATGCAGCTCCTCAGTGAGCTGATTTCTCCCTTGTGGAGGTATGACTACACGTGCTCCCCACATTATGCAGCCATCATACACACACAACTCATCTCGCCTCCTGGAATAAGGCGAAATCTCCTCATCACACTTTGACGGCCATCCACGAAGAACATATTCGCGCACTCGCGACAATATTGGATCCTTCGCGGTCCACTGCCTGATCGATGTCGGTGTGACGGGTGTCGACTCCAGGTGTTGCATAACTAGCACGTAGTCTGCTGGTTTGGGGATGCGCATGTTCGGTGTCGTCACAGGTAGTCGGCTGAGTGCATCTGCGTTGCCATTGCTATGTCCTGGTTTATAGACAAGCTCGTAGTCGTATGCGCTCAGCGTGAGTGCCCACCGTTGAATACGCGATGACGCCATTGTCGGTATCGCTCTGGTGGCACCAAATAGCCCCAGTAAAGGCTTATGATCCGTCGCAATCACAAATTTCCGTCCATACAGGTACTGGTGAAATTTACGCACCCCAAAAACGATTGCGAGACCCTCTCGGTCGATTTGTGCATAGTTCTTTTCTGCTTGTGTCAGCGAGCGTGATGCATAAGCGATCGGTCTCTCACTGCCATCTGCCAGTTTGTGAGCAAGGACCACGCCCACTCCATATGGGCTCGCATCACAATTTAGGACAAGTGGTTTCTTTGCATCATAGTGGATTAACACCTTGTCTGACGTTAGCAGCGTTTTAGACGACTCGAATGCACGCTGCTGCTCGGCTCCCCAGACCCATTTGGAATTCTTTTGCAGCAATACATGCAGGGGTGCCAGGACGGTCGACAAATTTGGCATGAATTTCCCGTAATAGTTGAGAATGCCAAGATATGACTTCAACTCTGACACATTCGTTGGTGTAGGCGCCTCTTTGATCGCTGTCACCTTCTCCTCCGTCGGATGGATGCCGGTCTGCGAGATGCGATGGCCCAAGTACGTTATTCCGGTGCGAAGAACACACATTTCTCGCGTTTCAATCTCAGGCCAGCATCGTTGAGGCGATTGAGAACCTTGTCGAGGTTCTCCAGGTGCTCCTTCTCGGTAGCTCCGGTCACAAGCACGTCATCCAAGAAGGCCACAGTGTGAGGGATGTCGGCCAGCAATCCCTCGATTGTGCGCTGGAATATGGCTGGAGCAGCTGATACACCAAAGGGCAGGCGTGTGTACTGGAACAAGCCCTTGTGCGTATTGATGGTCACCAGCTCACGTGATCGCCCATCCAGCTCCAGCTGCAGATAAGCATGGCTCAAATCTAGCTTACTGAACGACGTACCACCAGATAGCGATGTGAATAACTCCTCCACTCTTGGCAAGGGGTAAATGTCAGTCTTTGAGACGCGATTGACTGTTGTTTTATAGTCCCCGCATATTCGCAATGCGCCCGACTCTTTCAAAACCGGCACAATGGGGGCTGCCCATCTCGAGAATCTCACCGGTTGAATCACTCCCTCCTCTTGTAGACGGTCTAGCTCATCTTCAACACGCTTTTTCAACGAAAACGGAACAGGCCGCGCCTTACAAAACTTGGGCTGGGCATCCTCCTGAATGGCAATCTGAATTGTTTGCCCCTTCAGTTTGCCCAGTCCATCATGAAAAAGGTCGTTGTAATTTGCGAGCACACTGTCGAGGGAGTTGGTCTGCTTTACCACTGCGATGGTGTTCCAATCGAGCTTCAGCCGCGCTAACCAGTTCCTCCCCAGCAAATTTGGCCCATCACCTGCAACAACTAGCAAGGGGAGTTCCAGGTCCTGGGCATTATGCCTCACATTCACATTGCATGCGCCCACTACTGGTATCTTATCCCCTGTGTAAGTTCTTAACACCACATCAGACTGTGACAGCTGGGGTTGATGTTTCCATGCACGATAAGTTGCCTCGCTCACTATCGATAGTGTAGCTCCTGTATCGATCTCCATCACAGTGTTATTTTGGGAAATCCCCAACTCGAGCAACATCGGAGCCTCCTTTTTTGGTGATGCCTTGTGCATGAAGTACTCCTCATTGTTGTCCTTGGGAGGGGTCGACTCTTCCGCGCTAGTCTCTGCCATAAACTTTGTGTGGACCTCCTTCCTCTGCCCGGAATTTGTCTTACTCCGGCAGACTTTTGCGAAGTGTCCACGCTTTCCACAATTATGACAAGTGGCGTCGACTGCCTTGCACTTGCCCTTTTCGTGCCCCTGTCCACAGCGGTAGCACGAGTTGCGATGTTGAGCTCCGGTTTTTCTGTGTCCTGCCTGCTGCTTGAACACTTTGTTTGTTGCACCATTTCCATGTGGAGCCTGTGTTGATTGCAGATCACACACATTTCTTTCTGCCATCTCCACACTTGTCGCAATGTCAACGGCCTTGGCAAGATCAAGTTTCTTCTCAGCTAGAAGAATACGTTGGATCCAATCATGTCTGATGCCGCAGACTAATCGATCGCGAATCATCTCCCCTAGAGTAGAACCATAATTGCAGTGCTCTGCCATTGACTTTAGTGCAGCTATGAATTCACTGATTGTTTCTGAGTCCTTTCGGAAACGGCTGTTGAACTTGCACCGTTCAACAATCTCACTTGGTGCTGGGGTGTAATGCTCCGTCATTACCTGGACAAGTTCAGCATACTTCTTGTCCGCTGGCTTGGCTGGAGAAACGAGACTGCGGAGAAGGCTGTAAGCTGCCGGCCCGATGACAGTCAGCAATGTAGCTTTCCTCTTCTCCTCTGCTTCAATCCCATTTGCTTTGAAATACAGGTCCAATCTCTCTATGTATTGGCACCAGTCGATTCCCTCTCGGAATTCTTCGATATTTCCTACCAGACCAGCCATTTGACAGAAGTTTAATCCTCGTCGCCAGTATTATAACCTTAATATATGTGTGAAGTATATAGCTAGGTTATATGCACGCAAAAGAAAGTAGACATTGACTCAGTGGCTGCAATTACCGGACTGACTTTATTTCAGTCTATGTACATCTTTTATACAGTGAGTTCCATGGGAACGGAAGGGGTTGTGGTCAGCAGTGGTCAGTAAGGAATGCATCCAGTCTAACCACTGGCGTCTTACAGCAGATAAGAGAAAGATGATAGATAGTGTGGCATCGGAAGAACAAAGAGTTACTGTTATCAGAGAGGAGAGAAAACAGGGCTGGAAGTAGAGAGGGTGAGAGCAAGAGCGGAAATGATAGTACAGTAGTCTCAACCCCAGACTTACATAAGATCAGTTTATCACAGTCTCTCTTTCCATCACAATTCAACTATTTTGTATGGCATTATTTTCTCTCTTGATATCAAATGGAAATTTGTATGGCATTGTATGAAATGTCGGGCATGGAACCATTAAAATGTGAAAATAAAAAGGCGCAATGTTTTAGAGGACATGAAAACTACAAATTAAGAGAGAGGGAGAGAGGGAGAAAGAATAATTCCAGAAGTAAAAAACTTAATATCAGCATGTATATAGCACAAACTTACAAGACTATCCGTTATCTTCTGAACACATTGCAATGATTGCTCGCGAAATAAACTAGTTCAATCGATGAAATCGTAAGGTGAATACTATGTAGGCTTGTTGGTTTAACCAGGGAGGTGGAAGAGTCTCTCTTCCTCCTCCCTGGTTTAACTAACAGTAAATTGTGTAAATATTTACCAGGACAAGACACTGGCTGTGCAGCGTATAAAGATAGAAGATCTGAGTGATAACGCTATATAATAAATATAGATAAAGACAGAAAGCATTGCATAACCACTGCTACACTATTTTGTCAAAAAGAAACTCTTTCGGACACAAATTCTGTCATCTCGTATGCCTGTATTACTTGATGAAAGGTTTGACGACAACAAGGTCGCTAAATGATGGGAAGAAGAGTGTTAATTTGAATAAGGCAACATAGAGAGAACTTATATCGTCTCTGTCGGGAATATTTCCTTTACTGCCATTTTAAATAAACCGAAGTCTTGTATACCAAAGTCAACATTTATTCTGCACGCATGTTCAAAGGGCAACCTGCCATTTGCACGTGTCCCTTAGAGATCACTGTGGTGTGTTGAACGCGCATGTCAACTGGGGCAGAATCGATCTCTCCGTTGCGAACTCCACTGCGGCCATCGAGGTAGCGTGGCCGAGCGGTCTAAGGCGCTGGTTTAAGGCACCAGTCATTTCGATGGCGTGGGTTCGAATCCCACCGCTGCCATACATTTTGTCAAAGTGTTGACAATATCATTTTACGGTTTTGTTTTTGTTTGTTTGTTTGTTTGTTTGTTTGTATGAAAACCTCTTTTTAAATGTAACGGGGGGGGGGGATGACCCGTCTGCCCCTGGTCTGAGCAAGAAGGACTTATTCAAGTATAGGATCGAGAAGAAATCATGCAACTCTCCACGCCATTCCCTTTAGGTGTATGTCCCCATGTATGTGTGCCGTGGAGAAGTTTGTATTCAGACACTGAGTAGCGAAGACAAAGTGTTTCGCTTTCCCTACCAATTTTAGTAACAATTAGCGTGCAAGTAACAGGACATGCGAAGAAAAGCCAGTTAAAAAAAAGCAGAAAAAGAGTACTTCTTTGACTGTATTAAAAAAAAAAAAAAAAAAAACTGCTTCCAAATATGCAGAAAGACGCATGATGTGTTGGAAATGACTTATTTATACTCCGAAATATTTGCGTAATGAAATTGTGCTGAAGGGTATTAAAAGTTAACTCTATGTGAAATACTGAGATTCCCGTTTCCCGTCCATGGGCATTAATTTGAAGAAAACTTGAAGAATTTGTTTCTTTTGAAATACCGTACAAAATTGCCAGAATTAAGAACTATATACTTCGGTTGCTTTATCCAATCTCTATGGAAAAACTTGGAGCATGGAAAATCAAAGGCAGTGGAATTTTAAGCCTTACGCATGAATAATCACAGTTTCATTTTACTCATGTGAGCCTGCAGAGTAATTCGCACTGGTTTTCCAGAGGGCCCTGTCATTACCCTAGCGCTGCCAGGTACCCAAGCAGTCACACCTATACAGATTGATAGGGACATGGTGGGTACAAACGTCCCGTCAAAGGAGGTAAAATATCAGCAGAACCCGAACCTTGGACCTCCGTTTTGTAAAGTAAAAAGTCTTATCCACGCTCTGTCCACGAGTAAACCACATTACCCCTATCTGCTAAAATTCCGAAGAGATTCCACTTGACGTCCACAATGTAACGCCTTGCTGGTCTGTGGCAAAGAATGAGGTAAAATGAGAAATTGTGTATCATGCACGACTCGTTGAAATCATAGAGCGTTTCACGGGCAAGGTTGAAAAGGCTTCATGATTGTGTTTAACACTGGCGACTGAGACACTTCGTGGTATCAGAGAACACCATTCATCTATACCTACAATGTATGGGGAGCAGTTCAGTGTCTGAATAAATATTCCGCTGAAGCTTTGAAGTGGTGAAGCTAACCCTTTGTTTTCACGGTTGTTTTCGGGAACATCTCAATCAGAAGAATTAAGGAAACAAAAGAAGAGATATAAACGAGGGTCCTTTTTTTGAAAGCACTAAAAATTTTCAATCGTTTCTTCTTCTTTTTAAATTCTAGAAACACAAAGTTTTTCACAAAAAAGTCCCAAAATGTTCGAGTGTCCGAGACTTGCCACTTTGTCAGAGAGTTTGTAAAGTATGAGACGAACACCTTTACAATTAGTAAAACAGGTAGTTATACTCTTGATGCCCTGCCCCTCAAAAAAAAAAAATAAAATAAGATAAAGAGATATGCCATAGATTTGGAAGTAAATCAATGTTCCAGCTAAAACTTTGATGCCCACTATATAGTGAATCTATGTTCTATATCTTTGAAGGTCATAAAATTGAATCAATTTCCATAACTTTGAAGGTCATTACACTTCATCGAGGAGCACTAAAAAAAAAACTAGGTAATGCTGTCTTATACATAGTGATCTGTATCTTCTTTGTTTTATCATAATCATTTTAAAGTCTCCTGCTCAATTCGCTCAACGATATCAATACAGTAGTTAAAGCATTGATCTGATACATTATGTTACACAAAAGCGGGTACATTGTGTAATATACTGTCATAGTAGACTAATAATTCAGATCTGACGATAGGATCTGCTGCTACAGTTCTGAAATAGTGATAAGTTACAGTGGTAGTTGGTCTAAACGTATTTGACAATAATACTCAGAAGTACAGACTATAGACGAGGAAGTAGAGCTTCTTTCCCAGCTACATAATTTATTTCAGCAACAGAACATTCCTCTCATAACAGTACAAAGTATTATGTCAACGAAATCAGCGAAACGACCATGCTTCGCTTCGTTGTTTTCGTGTTGTGCGTCGGTATTTACTTATAGTCATGCCTCGTATCCCGACTACATTACCTTTATTTAACTTTGAACTTTGACCTGTCGTTGAGATCTTCTGCAGGGCCTCAAAGTTTTACAACGACGGAAAACCGTCGGGGAGTAGGGGAGTAGGGGATTGAATACACCACCGAGGGTAGTGGCATGGGTGTATGCAAGGGGGGGGGGGTCGGGAGGGTCGTACAACCCCCCCCCCCCCAAAAAAAAAAAAAAAAAAATCAAAAGGTCCACTTTTTGTAAAAGACAATTTTTGTTTTTCGAGGGCTTTTTACCCTGGGGTCTATGTACTTTAGGAAGGTGTAAGGTTAGCTAGTCAGCAACTTTTTTTAAATGCACTTACGGACTTATGCAGTTTTCAACTTACCGATTAACGAACTTGTAAGTGACCAACACAGGTTTTATCACCAATTTTAACATAATTTTTTTTTTTAAGTATGCTGAAAAAGTCACTTTTGTATGCACCAAATGGCCCCATTTTAAGATATAAAATTCAAAAACTCCCTACCGTGCCCATACCGCACCCTCCCCCCGCTCGGTCGCTCCGCAGCCCTCGCAAAGGTAAAGGTCCAAAAATTGTGATTACGACCCCCCCCCCCCCCACACACACACACACACACACCCAGAAAAAATTCTGGATACACCCTGAGTGGCAGGTGTAACTTTTCACTTGGTTTCAAGCTGTTCGTCTCGAATTACATCTGTGGAGAACATCAGACGAACTAGTCCTTTTATCATCCGCAGTCCCCACACACTCGGCACCCACCCAATGCGCCGAACCGCTGATTGCGACACTCCACCAATTGGTACTCCCGAAGGAGGGGTGAATTGTGTAATACAGTTTACATACAGACACCATCAACGTACGTCCGTACACACGCGGGCACACTACGAATACAGTCCAGGAAGTGGACTACAGACGAACATGTCGGTGTCATGAACTTAGACACTATTACCATTATTTTTGTGAGGTTGTTATACGTTTTCGTTTTTTAACCGAAACCGTGATTAGTCCCTGGTTTGCGTAGGAATGGCGAACCTACTAACCGTTGTCCGAACCTTCCCGGCGAACCTACTAACCGTTGTCCGAACCTTCCCGTGTTACAGGACGCCAATCGCCCGATGTTTACCGCTGATCGTCGAGAGAAGGTTTTGGAATGCTGAAAATCATCGTCGCAGGTCGGGACGATTATCACTCACGTATTGGTACAGTGGTATTTTATCTTTCACATGATATAGCACATCCTCTCAGAGGTATGTGTGTGTGTGAATTTTTGTTGTGTGCGTGTTGTTTGTTTGTTTGTTTGTTATTTGGCTGACGTTCATCGTATGAGTGTAGATAAGCCATCATGGCGGTTATATGGGTTTGACCTATTAATTTCTACTGTACACGAGAGGCCAAAAAATTACGGGACTGGACAGATCAGGAGTGAGCTGGTCGTGGCCATGGCCCTAAATATAATTGCGACAATGTTTATAGTGATAGAAACAACTTAAAAAAAAACAGTTGAGGATAGTGGTCCTTGTTGAGATCACATGGTTTCTATTAGTGGATGATGACAATGATATGACTCGGGACAACGGGGACTAGACTAACATCAGTCTGCAGTATTACCCCTTTCGACCCACGCGTAGGATTGTATGAACATTGCGGGGTGGGGTATACAATGACAGGGCCCACTGACAGAAATTTGACATCACTGAGGAGACTAAAGTAACTTTGTAAACGTGGACCAATGTTGTTGCTATAGTATCATTATTACCAGTATTTAGCACCCTGAGCACCATTATCATTACGTCTAGTGTATTAATTGTACCGTTCTTCGCAGCTTTTACCGATTCAGAAGAAACAGACGTTATCCAGAGAAAAATGATCCATCTTTGGCCCATTAGGAAGCACAGTAAGTTATACATGTATGATAGAAACAAAGGAGAAGGCCATGGCACTTGAGCTAAAGACATTAGATATGATGACAACAATATTATATACATGTATATAACTATGCATCTGTTTCCGGTCATCAGCAGCTGCCAAAGTCCAGTCAGGAATAAGTATACTATCAGCTACTCACACGGGCAGGACTTCCCTACGTCACTGCCCTTACAGGGCAAGACCATTGGCCAGGTTCTCGATGACGTCACGGAGGCATCGCCCGACACGGAGTTTGTGGTGTCCTCCGCAGAGGGCATACGGAAGACCTATCTCCAGTTTAGGGAGGAGGTCAGTGCACTTTTTACTGATTATGAATCAACAATCAGGAAAATGATGATCATTATAATGGAACTGTCAATGATTTAAATAAAATGATAAAATAGCAGCGAAAAAAAAGACATTCCAGACACATGAAAACAATGCTTAATAATGTTTACAGTAAAATATTCAGAGTGAGAGAAAGATATATATATCACGTATATATATATATATATATATATATATATATACATATATATATATATATATATATATATATATATATATATATATATATATATATATATATATATACATATATATTATATACATTCACATAACTCTCTATCCAGCTTTGTTGAGATATGTAGATAAGCAATGTCAGCAGCACAGAATGTGAATGTGATGTAGTTGAAAATGTACAAGGAGACATTGTCTCCGTAAAGCCGGATCCACAGTTATACGCTGTACTTATTTACAATCATGGATAGATATAGAGAAAAGAAGTGTGGGTATGTATAATTCGTTATTATTTCTGCAGGCAGATCGCTTTGCTGCGGGTCTCCTGTCCATCGGAATCCGACGCAGTGATCGACTGGGAGTCTGGGCTCCTAACTCCTACTCTTGGGTCCTGACCCAGTTTGCTGCCGCCAGAATCGGCGCCATTCTGGTCAACCTGAACCCAGCCTACCAGAAGGACGACATCCAGTACTCGCTGAAAAAGGCAAGATTTTCATCTCCCCCTAAAAACAACAGCGAAACAAACAAACAACAACAAATAAACAAGTAACCCAAACAAAGAACAAAAAACTTACTTAAGACAACTCTTCATCAAGGGATCCAAGTCATTATGGTCTTATCGTATAGTTATGATAGCTATTTCATAACAGATTTGTAAATGATATCCTACGGAGCTTCGCCTGTACGCCGTAATCGTGTCACGAATATCAAAGGTATATACGAAATGTTTTTGACAGACTGAAGACAAGTTTCAGAAAGCCTTCATGAGAAGAGATTAAATTTTCTCTCGTTACCCTTTCATTGCCATTTAGTAATTAATTGAATATTTAATGTTCTGTAACAACAACAACAACAACAACAACAAATATCCGTCTACCTTCTCGGGTCTTAAGGAGCAATACGTATTCTTTTCTTCCTATATCTTACTTTAAAAACGTATAGCTTTTGAGTACAGTGTAATGTATTATTATTATCCAACTCGAATTCATTGTGGACTGATTCAGTCAACTTAGGAATGGATAGACCTGTTCTCCGACAGAGGCAGAACAGTGTTTGGCAAAAGACTAATTATAATACTATACTCTATTCATGTGCTGCTGTTCTTTTATTTCTTTTGTTTCAGGTTGGCATCAAAGCTATCGTGGCATCTGGTCCCTATAAGACGCAGCACTACTACAACATGCTGGCCGAGTCGTGTCCCGAACTTCAGAATTCAACACCAGGTCACATCAAGAGCAAGACGTATCTATACCATCGCAACCAATTTATTCCGTTTTTTAATCATTCTAACATAAACATGGCAAATGAATTTACAATTTTTAGCGCTAAGTGTAATGTGAGATGATAACCAAAATACTAATGAGATGATCTTGTCTTTGATCGACATTGACATACATAATTCAGACTGACGCACGACAATGATTACATTGTCCAAGGCGGAAACGTCCAAGGCAATAATGTATCGGAAATAATGAGGACATCGTATACTGCAGGACAAAGATTTATTATTACCCATGTGAATGACAATATTTGACAATACAATTCATTGTTTAAATGGGCCCCTTGAACCTTATGACCTGCGTTATCGCAATGCGTATATATATATATATATATATATATATATATATATATATATATATATATATATGATTACTGGTTATTTTGAGACACCGTTCATTAAGTATGGGGGATCTAAATTGAATAATGATAAGACACTAATACGTGGCCTTGTCTCTCTACCTAACTGCAAAAATAGCAACAGCATTATGTTTACTCTTGATTAATAAAGCTATTATTACACTATGAATACTGATGTACTGGACCCTGCCCCAACTGACACAATGTCATGACCTAAACTCTCTATAAATATGTGCGACACGCGTATAATAACTGTACCTTTGTCTTTCAGAAATGGGTTTAGGGATTGCACATTGTTAATATTTCCTTCTTATCCTTTTCTAAGGGTGCAATCCTCGTCAATGTCAACTTCAGGACTATTTTCCAGCACATGTATGATTTAGTGTAGAATTTTTCCTACCTTAGATATAGAAATGATGATGAACCCAATGTTTTTCACGTAACATTTTGTTTGCATTACAAAATTCTTTACCTTATTTTGTTTTATTAAACAAATAATGCCCACCTCGCACTCTCCCCAGCTTTCCTCAGTTGGAGTCAGTTATCGTCATGGGTGACGAAGCCCACCCGGGAGCTTTCTCTATGAATGACGTCATGCAGATGGGCGGAGCTGAGGAGCGCGCTCTTGTCGACCAAGGCCGAAAAACTTTGCAGTTTGATGACGTCATCAACATCCAGTTTACTTCGGTGAGACAACGTTGCTGTAACGTTGCTCGATTAAACAACACACGGCTTTTACAGCCATACAAATCGTTATCAAAAATAAAAGACGGCTCTTTGGTGCTGGTTTGTCGGTTACAGCTCGTTATTCCGAAGGTTCGTTATTCCGAAGGCACTTTATTCCTAAGATTCGTTATTCCGAAGGTTCATTGTTCCGAATTTCATTTTCGGATTAACCAATCTTCGGAGTAACAAATCTTCGGAATAACGCCACAAATTTTCGGATTAACGAACCCTTTTTCATTTTCGGATTAACGAACCTCTAGGTATAGGGAATTTGCGTGTTTCGGATTAACGTCCCTTCGGAATAACGAACCTTCGGAATAGCGAACCTTAGGAATAAAGAACAGCACCCGATTTTTGTCAATCCGTGCAATTTCTATCGAATATCTCGAGAAAATTTGATCATATAAACCTGCCAGAGTATTAGCATCAGATAGGTTCGGTGACAAATTTTGGTATTTAATAGGGAAGTTATACAAATCCTTATTCGGCTTATTCCATCTCCGCCAACATCATTGATACACTGTTCCCCTCGGACACCATTTTCATTGAAACAAAACACAATGACAAATTGTTTGGATTATTTCTTCTTTTTTTTTTCTTGGCTTCAAACAGTGGCAAGACAAGTACATATCAAACATTAACTTGATTTATGAATGGAAGCACATGCTCTCATTCACTGTCATTGTTTCATATTTATATGTTCTAGAGAAAATGAAGAATTTAATATTACTATAATAAAATATGTGAAATGAAAATGATGAATGAAGTATCTCTCGTAATGATGATAGTATGTGTCATGTCGTCATCATGAATAATATGATTATAATCATATTATCCATAATGACGACAGTGTCACATGCGTTTCTCTTTTTTTATTGTTATTTTTGTGGGTGTTTTTTTTTTTCAGGGAACGACTGGGAGCCCCAAGGCTACGTCTCTAACTCACTTTGGTCTTCTTAACAACATGAGAATCATTGAGTTCATGCTACCGAAAACCTCGCACATTGTGAGCTTGGTCATGTTGTTTTTCTTTTTCTTTCAAAGTCTATTGTTCTTTGCTTGATAGAATACTATCGTTGTTTATGATGAATATACAACTTACTTTGCAAGATTTAAAGGGGATGGCTATAGTATCTGATCAGTGGGAATCAGTGGAAATGCTGGGGGATGATTGTTCCAATCCTTGTTGGATTCACTTAAGAGTACATTATATATCTATTGTTGTGTGAAAATTGTTTGCTTGAGAATGGCCTCATATTCAAGTAATGTGCAGTTTAATGTTTCCAGGCTAGCATGCCTGTACAGTGACGAGGCATTAAACTGCACATTACTTGCATATGAGACCATTCTGAAGCAAATACATTTTACACAACAATAGATATATAATGTACTCTTAAATGAATCCCACAAGAATTGGAACAATCATCCCCAGCATTCCCACTGATTCCCACTGATCAGTTACTAATAGCCATCCCCTTTAATACAGTAGTTTGCGTATACAATTATATTTTATGCTTTTATAATCATTTGCATCGCCCACATCAGAGGTCTTGAAAAGACGTATACTGTATAAGTAGCGCGTTCGATAACATTAATTTCTGAAATCCGCCCATGTGTAATTATCATTTTACTGTCCCCTGACTACAAGTTGTCATCAAACAAGCATACAAGGTTTGATTTCCACATCGCTTCAATACATTATCTTTGGTAGGATCAGGAATGATTCAGTGCGATTACGAATGACAATAATCTGATTAAATATCTATTCATTAAGCGTTTCCAGTAGCAAGTTGAGGACATTGTAACACGATCAGAAGGGCAAGAAAGAATGACAACGACTGAAATAAAGAAGTGAACAAACATAATGATTAATAATAGTATACCCTCCATTTCAACAAACTACAATGGTGATGGTAAACGAAGTTTCAGGCATGCTGCCCCAGAACTATGGAACAACATCGCAAACTGCAAGTACAAGTGAAAAGTTCAAAACATCGTTAAAAAGTTATTTTGTTTAAAAGGTAGCATAACGATTGTTAGATAATGACCTATATGCAGTACTTTTTTGTGTCTGTAGTTATCTTTTCCTTGTTTTTTCTCTCTCTACAGCATAGAGACCTTACCAAAGGTATTTTGCGCTATAAGAACGGTGATAATAGAAATGATGATGATAACAATACTACTACTGTTACTACTGCTTACAACAATGATAATAATAACAGTCATAATAATGATAATAATAATTTCCAAAAATTCTTTCTCCTCAGTCGTCTTGCGTGCCGACCCCATTGTTCCACTTATTCGGCATGGGAGCTATTATCATCTCCTTGATTAACGGAGGGAAAGTGGTGTTACCTTCAGATGGCTTCGATGCAGACGCCTGTATACGGGCCATGGAGGAAGAAAGGTAGGTATAACATAGCTATTAATGGATTTTATTGTCTACATACACATCTCAGAAGAGTACATCTACATCGCGGAGGAGGGCTGTTACGCAAAGAGGCACTATGATGTTCTTGGGTTTGTTTGTTTGGTTTTTTTTTTTTCAAAGCCCCTAATTTTTCAATAGCCGTGGATGTAAATGGTAACCAAATATACACAAATTTTTATACTTGAATTTGTTTTAGCCCTCATCAAGATAACCATAACTGCAGGATGACTTGTTCACACACACACAAACAAACAATCACGTTGAAGACAAAATCTACTAGATCTTCAAAGTGTCGGATTCAATGCAGCGATTACAAACAAATAACTAGCCGCTATAGAAAATTCGCGGACTTTGGCAACAACAACAAATTAGAAAGTTATAAGATAAGATATCATAGTTTCTCGAATTGATTAATTGATTGGTAGCAGCCAAGATACGGACTTCTAATTACCTTTAAACGTAATAATAGAATTACGTATACTTCAGCACTGTACTACACTGATGATGTGCTTTTTAGGATATTTACTAAACTAGTAGAACTCCTTGTAATTATTTTGATATTATGATACAAGTGCTTACAAGTCACTGTCATTATATTTTGTCTAAAGTGACTCAATTTCGAATGATCTTTCATTGTTTTTGTTTCATCACCTTTATGATTGTTAATCTTCTTCATTTGCACTACTCAAAGAAAGCCATATAGGTTGCTTCACTATTAATGATAGAAAGATATCATTTATTACACTGTAAATCTGCAGGTTTATGATTGCGCTCACTGATAGACCTACGAAAATAAAACTGTATGTTTACGTGAATAATAATTATATACAAAGACTAACAAATAAATAAAGCACCTCATGAAAAAAAAAAAAAAAAAAAAAAAAAAACGTTTTAGCTAAACGAAACCAAACACTGCTTTACTCTGTTTTTGTTGGTCGTGATGGTTTGGTTAGGTCTAGGAATCATTTGAGATAATATTGTGAGTATATTTTCGGTATCTGAAAAGAACTTCCTAACTGATCGATATAACTGAAGCATGTCCACGTAACTGATGATTCTACCTATCTGATTTTCTCACAGGTGTTCACATTTCTTTGGTACACCTACAATGCTCATCGACATGCTACATCACCCAGAGCTGCAAACTTTCGACCTCAGAAGTTTCACTTGCGCCCTCACCGGTGGAAGTATGGTGCCTAAAACGCTGGCCGATAAGCTCCGCTCAGTAATTCCGTCCATGGAACACTTTGTGGTAGGACCTGAAATATTGTGTCACTCACATTTCACAAGCTCGTTTTGTTTATGTCTCCACTCTCGATTCATTTTCATTTTTCTTTACTAGTGATAAACTAATATAGAAATGAAGATAGAAGAGAATTACAGCATCATAATCGCTCAGAGGCCGTTATGCAGTTAAACAAGTCTCCTCCACCCAGGTCCTGTGCCGTTAAAATATGTGTTATAAAAAAATTGCCTCATCAGTTTATGGGGGTTTATGGGAATGCCACCTGATGTAGAAAGATGAGCATGGTATAACTTGGCCCATTCACCCCTCACCGTCCGATGCAGGGCGAGGCACTAACATGGGACACGTAGAACACAGAGTATAATAACAAGAAACACTCACACCCACCAAAATACACACACACAGACACTCTCTCTCTCACACACACACACACACACACACACAAGAAACAAGGACAAACAATTAAAAAAAAATAACGGTGAATTTGTATGTTTCCTTCGTCCTAGATCGTGTATGGCATGACTGAATCGAGTGGTGCAATCACGATCTCCAGAAAGGACGACGCCCCAGATGTCCGCTTCTCCACAGTGGGGCGTGCCGCGCCTTGGTACGAGGTAATGTATGATAAATAGAAATGAATGACAATTGAAATCATTCTTTTTGAACTTGGAACTTTCAACAAAATCATAAATTCTTGCAAAACCTGTCAAGCCTTTAATCACCCGTCTCATGACCACCACCTGCAAACCGTCACTTGCTTGAAATCCTAAAGATGGGGAATTTGAGTTTCTGAGCTCTTGAAAATTAAACATAATTAAGCCATGTATACACCTCCGTCAAACAGAGCACCATAAAAAGTTGTTCCTTTTTCGCAAAGCTAATGGTTCTTTTATACAGGTACTGCTAAACATTTCAAGAAATCAGATACACGTTGTACAATTATTTTTATGCTGCTTTTGCAAATACATTAATAAGAAATGAATTCATGTTGGGAGTGAATGTTTGTTGAAAACAATACAATCAAGAAAGATAATGTTTCCTATTCTACACTCAAAGTTAAACCACTTGGTAATGGTATGGTAATTTATTTCCGTAAATATAAAAATCAACATTACAAATCATGTGATACAAAAATTCATAAATAATACGGCTGGATAGCCTCACTCAGCGAAGAGGACCATTATGGTCCCGCTGTTTTACAGGAGGGTCCAGTATAAATTAAAGTAATACAGTTTCTTCAATTAAGCAACAAATCAAAATACATACAATGAGAAGAAAGAAAAAAAAAACAAGAAAAGAAAAGAAAAGAAAAGGAAAAAGAAAGAAATTGAAAAATATACATTTCCCATTAATTTATGTATTAGTGATCTGTCATGTACTGAGTTATATCAAACATAAGAAGAGATGTGCTCTTGCAGTGATCGCTTGAAAATATCTATACTGGTTGCCTTTTTTATTGACAAAGGGAGTGAATTGAACTCCCTACTACCTCTGTATGAAACCATTCTCTTACAATAATTTGTTCTTGGAATATTAAAGTGTAAATTGAAATTAGACCGCAATGAATACGAATTCTCCTTGGGTTCAAATCTATCGGTCAAATAAGACGGTGTCATGTCATGTAATGCCTTGTAAACTAATTGCAGTAGATGCTGTTTACGTCGAGAGACAAGATAATCCCATTGGAGAGTTTGGTGCACTTGACGGGTAGACGTGTGAGAATATGGATTTATGTTCAAAATTATTCTTCCAGCTCTATTCTGAAGTTTTTGAATCATATTTACATGATTACGCTTTCCAGAATCCCAAACAATGTCGGCATAATCAAACTGTGGTAAAATGAAAGACTTATATATTAAATTCATACTTTGTTCATTGATTATATGCCTAAGTCTGCCCATAAAGCTCAGCATTTTACTCACTTTTTTACAGACACTTTCAACTTGTGTAATCCAATTTAATTCCGCATCTACTGATACACCTAAGTATTTCACATGATTTACCTGTTCCAATTTTTCCCCATTTACATTCAAATTTAATTCATTACATTTGTTCAGTAACTTTCTATTTCCAATAAACATACATACTGTTTTATCACAGTTTAAACTCAGTCTGTTTTTACACATCCAGTCAGAGATCGTATTTAATTCCTGTTGCAATTTCTGTTGAACAGTATGAGGATTTTTACTTGAAAAATACAAAACAGTGTCATCAGCGTATAGGTGGATTTTACAATTTTCAACAGTTTTAACCATGTCATTTATATAAAGGGCAAACAGTAAAGGTCCCAATATTGATCCTTGGGGTACGCCATATGAAATACATTGTTCGCGTGATAATGTGCTTCCTACTTGAGTTACAATTCGTCTATTTTGTAAATATTCTCTAAACCATATTATACTGGAGTCACTCATTCCTATGTGCTTTGATTTTTCTAGTAACACTTCATGGTCAACAGTGTCGAACGCTTTTCTCAGGTCGACAAATACTACTCCCGTGTAACATTGTTTATCCATGGCATGAAGCCATTCATCTGTAACGTTTACGAAGTGTGGAGTGTAATAGTCTGGATCCAGCACATGTCCAGACTGTTCCATTGCTAGTAAACTATTAACTCGAATATAATTAAGCAATTGCTTGTGCACAACACGTTCTAACACTTTAGATACTACTGGCAATAAAAATATTGGCCTGTAATTATCTGGGCTACTTTTATCCCCTTTCTTAAACAAAGGAATAATTTTGGCTAATTTCCATCGGGATGGAACATTTTTTTTTTTCAACAATTGACCTATTTATTAGATAGGTTAAAGTAGGTGCGATTGCTCTAGCTGACATTTTTAAAATGGCAGATGAGATTCCGTCAATACCAGTGGATATCTTATTTTTGAGTTTCCTAAGTTCTGTTAATACTTCATTTTCAGAAACGGGGGCCAACTCAAACTTATTTTCATTTGACGAATCCCCTGCTGGGACTAGATTTGGGTTATCAATGTCACGCCTAGGTATTGATTCAGACAAATTCTGACCTACATTGGAGAAGAATGAATTAAACGAATTTGCTAACTGTTCATTGTCCTTATTTAAATTTGAATTATTATTATTATTATTATTATTATTTTTTTTTGGTAATAAATTGTTTAATGTTTTCCACACCTGGTCTGGTTTATTATCATTGCTGGTTAATTTATTAACAAAATAATTTTTCTTTAAGTTTCTTACTTCTGCTGTAACCTTATTCCTCAGTTGCTTGTACTGATCCATCAAATTAAGGTCTTTCTTTTTCCAAGCCCTTTTCTTTAATTTATTCCGCTCTTTCATGAGTTTATGTATGTTTGAGTTCATCCAGGGGCATACTTAATTCCTAACTCGTTTTTTCTTTTTAGATATATGTTTATTTACTACTTGCATTAACAATTCTTCCCACTTACAAACAGCATCATCTAAGTTTGAACAGTCCTTAACACTTTGCCATGGTTGATCCCTTAAGTCTTGTTTAAAATCATCCATATCAATATTATTCATATTTCCATATTGAATAAAACGAGGTTCAGATTTAGAGGATTTCCCTTTCCACACCACATAACTCATTGAGTGATCACTCATACCTATATATGAAGGGTTTGTTTGCAAAAACCGATAAGTCCATATTTGCTAAATGGAGATATTTGCAATTAAAGGTCAAGAAAAATAAACAGAATAATAAGAAAAATTTTGATTCTTTTGACCATAACTTCAAAAATATACCTTTCTATGTAGTGACCAATATATCATTTAAAAGGTATTATTTTGTACTGTATCACAGAGACCGTACTTCAAAATCTTCAAAAATGGACTTATCGGTTTTTGCAAACAAACTCTTCATATATTACACCAAATGAATTTACATGCAAGGGGTTATTGGTCACCATATGATCAATCAAAGTTGCTTACTTATGGGTAGTTCTTGTGGGCTCACAGGTATTAATTTGCTCCATTGTATACATATCATTTATATTTTCATATCTAACACGTACAGAGTTATGTTTTCTACTCATAAGATCACAGTTGACGTCACCAACGATTATAATATCAGCATGAAAACTATCAACAAACTGAAGCAAGTTTTCATATAAACTCATTACTTCTAATTTAGAATTTGGTGGTCTATACCAATTGATAAAATATATTGGTTTTACTTTCTTGGGACACATCTTAATACATACAGCTTCTAAGCGAGATAATGTATCATGTTCAATGATGTCAAAATCAATACAATCTTTAACATAGATAGCTACACCTCGTCCCTTTCGGTCTCTGTCTTTGCGCACAATATTATACATGGGAACAGATACTTCATTTTCGGCAACAGTATCATCCAATCGGGTTTCATTTAAAGCAAATACATCTACATCATTCTCACTTAAGAATAACCGGACTTCATCAATGTTTTTCAATAAACTTGTAATGTTCAAATGGGTGAATTTAAAACCTTTTTTTAGACAATTGATCAAATTTACGCATGTGGGTGTTATTGATGGCATTACTTTTTCTTAAAACTTGCACATGTTTGTCATCTGAGCAGTTGTATTCAATTTCATTATTCTCAACACTGTTAAAAGGAAGCAAGGTAAAAATACATTTTGGACAACGCCATTCTACAAAATGTTGCAAAGGATCGTTATACAGCGTGTCAGAGACACCGGCACATGCATATGAATCCAGTTTTTACAAACAGTACAGAGAAGAGCCTTTTGATTTGATTTGACAGATTTTTCACAACAATTACATGGGTAAGTTAACATATAGGGATTGAGACAGTTCTGAGAATCAACAATCAATGAAAAAAAGAAAAAAAAAAGAAAAGTAAGTCAGACGAAAAAAAAAATGCTATACAAACACACAGTTTGGAAATTTTCTACGAAAAGTATAAAGTCAAATTTGAATATCAAAAGTTTATAGAGATGGCAGACCTCCCAGGGGTTATAATTAGATATGATTTCATTTATAATACTGTTACGTTATCACCTCAGTTTACGTGCTTCGTCCACAGTACTGATGAGTTTTCTGATGGACTTCCCGTTTGTTGCTGGTTTTAGTGCTACGAAGATGCGTCCATCTTGCGACCACGCTGCAGATACTTTTGATGACAATCTCGCTTCCTTGAGTATCTCGTAGTTTGATGATGTTAGGTCTTCCACAATGGATATACCGGAGTTTTTTAGTCGGCGCCTCACTGCCATGACGGATTGTCGAGCTCGGTACGTCGAAAATTTCACAATGATAGGACGGTGACGCGCGTTTTTCCGCTTAGCTTCTGTAGCGACAGCGGCCCACGATGTCGGTGTTGACGAAGTCGACTGTGAGGATGCTTGTCTTGGTCTTCCCTCCACCGAGACTGAAGTAGACTGAGACCCTCCACTCGTTGGTTCTGTCCTCTGGATCGCTCCGACGCGGTGGCTGCGGTCGATATCGTCGATACGAAGGTCGATGCCGAGCTTGTCTTTGGCGACTTGGATCACGACCGCATCTGTAATTTCACCTTTGATTTCTGGTATCCCAAAAACTCTCACACAGTTTCTCCTTGAGTATTGCTCAGCCTCCTTGGTTTTATTTTGAAGTCTATTCATTGCTTCCTCTTGACTTTCGAGACGTTTCAAAAGATTTGTGATTTGTTTATCTTTGTTTCCATTCTCGACCTCGAGTGCAACAATCTTTGATTCGTTTACCTCTGCTTGTCTAGACACCCTGTTGACTTCTTGTTTAAGTTCTTGAAGTTCCTCTCTGATTGCCTTTTTCACTGTTTTTTTTTTTAATTGCTTCTAAAAACTCCTTGTTGCCGATGAGATCCGTTATGCTCAGGCATGGACAGGATATTTCACATGCCGCTTGTGATTGCCGCGTTTGTCTTGTGCCCACATTTCGCGCCACTTTCTTTTCAGAGGTGCCACGATCTTGCCCTTCCATTTAGTAAATTTGGCCAGAGGGGTGCAGCAAACAATAGACGGGGGTAAGGGCTTTTGTTCCGCAAGAAAAGAGTTAACCAACCTTGTTAATCTGTCATGGGCTGAGAGGCACGAAGTTTCAAGATTTCACGATCGGATTGAGAGCTATACATGCCAGCCCGTTGCTGTCCGATTGGAATTTGGATGATCACCGTGTAGTGCTTTCAAGGTTGTATAGGTGCCAAATTGGGTTAGATTTTTCTTAATCAAAAGTCATTTAAAATTATACGAGAAACTCACAATTCCGTCCTGGGAGGTCCACATTACATAGCCGATCTGGAACTGCTCACATTTTAATGATGATTTTGAGAATTTCGTGCACAAATTTCACAATTCTGATTAAGTTTATGCGGCACGTATGCGGCACGTCGTGAAGTAATGAAGGTATAATTGACTGGGTATTGGGAGATCACATTCAAAGCACTGCTGACCGAGACAGAAGTTATGTATTATGATATTCCCTATGGTAATGACTTTTGTTTGTTTTTATGACGTCACCTTTTGCTCATGGAGTGCAGGTCAAAATCATTGACCCTTCGACGGGTGAGATTGTACCCCTGGGTTCCCCCGGGGAACTGTGCGCACGCTCGCCGTGCAACATGGCGGGTTACTGGGGAGATGAAGAAAAAACCAGGGAGACGATAGACCAAGCACAGTGGCTTCACACAGGGTGAGCGAAGACGAATCTTTAATAGCCATCTTTATACTTAGGAGATATCTTCCAGAAAAATATCTGTAACCTTCATAGATTTATTAGGTGGATAAAACAAGTCAAATATTACGATTCCATTCGACTGGTAATTTATATGAAATATTATCATTAATCCTCTTCTGCTCTGATTAAATTTCTGTACTGCTATCTTAATCAAACGACAGCAGAACAGATTGACCTTTATGGGAAGAAGGTCAATATACCACTATATACTATTCAAATTCATGAAATTCTTCCGTCGAGATGCTTTCATTGCAACTGATTGAAATTGCCCTGCATCGACGTAAATAAGCACTGACTTGATTAGTGTTTTAGTAGTAGCCATGATGAAAAATCATGGGCGTACATACCCGCTCGAGTATGTAGGCCCCAGGTTTGGTACGCCCATGATTTTTTACCATGGCTACAACTAAAACACTGATCAAGTCAGTGCTTATTTACGTCGATGCAGGGCAATTTGTCAATCAGTTGCAATACAATATACTACTTCTATCAATATACTATACAACTCTAATGTGATAAATTGACAATAGAGTAGGTCCTCGAAGGTTTTATTGCCACACTAGTAATACTCAATATGGCTGGTGCAGTGGTTTCGGCAATTTGTATCACTCTTTTGCAGCTGTGCATGGCATTTACCTGAATAAAAAAATAAAAAAAATAAAAAAAAAACTATTCAGCAAAAGACTGCTTTTTTCTAATACTTAATGATACTATCCGTATCATATTTGAAAACATGCATCTGTGATTGGGCCTTTTCCGTCGACGTCCACCCAGGGACCTTGGAACTATGGATGAGGATGGTTATGTACGCATCGTGGGGCGGAGCAAAGACGTCATCATAAGGGGCGGAGAAAACATCTTCCCCGCCCACATTGAGCAGCTGTTGTTTAATCATCCCAAAGTGGAAGATGTCTATGTAAGTTAGAGATTTATAATTTAATTTGAAATTTATAATGTTATGTTCATTCCTCTTATGTGCAGCAGTCTTAGAATGTTGTATATATTGATGTTGTATAGGCCTACGCAAGACGATTCTATCATACGGCAAGTGCAGTGATATACAGACCACAAGAGATAAACAAAATCAACAAGCCAATTAACCTATATGGAGTAGTGTGTGTTGCCTTCATACCGCATATCAGATCTCTACGTGAACCCATTGCTGGATCTATGCGATATCCCCGTCCTCCTCCATACCATTAGTGTACTAGTGATTAACTACGGAAACCATCAGTCGTCACTAGTCATTATCTACATGACATGCAGAACATACGAAGCCAGTTAAAAACTCAACAACTACAACTACAGTGTGTACCACATAAAATTATAATAATAATATTATATCAATTTATAAAGCGCAAAACCTATAGACATATATTCTTCTGCGCTGCAAAACCTCAGTAGTACTTGATAATAATGAACAGTCAAACGAAAAGATGTGTTTTGAGCCGCGATTTAAAGGCAGGGAATCCCATTTGCATGCCTTAAATGAAGAGTTGTATAAATAATGTGGTATGTTGAAGAGAGTATCATTTTAGAAACTCCCATAAAGTATTGAAAGTGGAAGGTAACATTTAGTACATTTTTTTTGACCGTTAGATTTTGAATTGAATTTTTTTCGGGGCTCACCGTAAATTCCAGTACATTACTAGGCTACCTTTGCAGACCCATGCACTGCATGTGTGTCCATCATGTATATTTTGTGAAGAAAGTTCATCAAAACTTACAAACATTTCTATATACATTCTTGCCACACACTCTATATGTTATTACATCAGCTCTTATACTTTTAGATTTGTGTTTATAGATAAAAAAAAAAATACAGAAGACTGCAACAAAAAGGCTTAAGTGTGGCTGACACACAGAACTACTGAGTAGTTGAGTTTTGTGCATTATTCAAATTGTAGATAACTGTTGACTTCCAAATTTCTCAGCAGTGGCCTAAACAAGTCCCCTGAGGTTCATATTTAATGTTTGCTGCATTTTTGGAGGTCTGTCAAAGGTATCCCCTACCTTTAAAGACTGCTACGGTTGGGGATTTCCGGACTTCTATTGGTAGATCATTCCAGAGTTAGAGAGCTGCACAGGCAAATGCTCTGTCTCCCATTGTTACTTTTGTTTTACAAAAGTAACACTTTAAATTATCGTCTAAATGCTTATAGTTCTTTTCTGTATAATTTGTATTAGATAAGGCCACAAAATGTATCTTGAAAAAAAAAAAATCTTATTCCAAAGATTGTAGGCGTTCCAGACAAACGGATGATAGAGGAACTGTGCGCATGCGTGAAGTTAAAGGAGGGCCTATCGTGCTCGGCCGACGAGATCCGCCAGTACTGCAAGGGCAAGGTGAGAGATGTAATATCTAGTGTTGTAGTAGATGGGTTAAGGGCAATTACCCCGTGGACACCTTACCCCAGACCCTTCGCCTGATCCTAACCCTAACCCTAATCCTAATCCTAATCCTGAACCTAATCCTTACGCTAATCAAAACTCTAACCCTAAACCTAACCCTATAACCCTAATCTTTACTCTAACCTTATCACTAACCAATATTTATCCGGGGGTAATATCGTCGTCCAGGGGTAATTGCCCTCATACGGTATTAGATAGCACGCCAATATTAGTACCACATCAAAAATACTTCAAAACACACGCAACATGCACACACATACACACAGTCGCGCAGAGACACTTACACATTGTTTTGCATATTACGTGATATTAAGACATATAGTTTTAAAGAATGATTGTAAGAAAATCAAGAAGACGCCGACAATCCATAGCTGTCTTGTAGGGTGCGTTTGAATTTGAAAAAATTATAGTATTCAATGCAATCATAATTGATCTCTATACAGAAGGTCCTACGAAGTGCTCGTGAGGTACATTAAATGCCGTATATCATTCCATATTTAATACTTTCTCATGTTTTTGAAAAATAGAGCTCATTCTCTCACCACGGATGAAATAATACGTTACTGCATTTTGTAGCTTGTAGCTAATAGAAGCTACGTTTAGGCGGTATAATCTTTAACTTCGAGGATAAGCTCGTAGTTAAGTGTGAGGTGCCAAGTGTCACATGATCTCTTTCGTCATGGAATAGGCATTTTTGTCACGAAATGACAATTTCGTCAATGGAATAACAATGTCGTAAACAGAATGTCAATTTCGTCAAATAAAGAAATGACGATTTTGTTGACGACATGACCGATTTCGTGACGAAAGATACCATGCGACACTTGGCGCCCCATACTCCGATACGAGCTTATCCTCGAAGTTAAGGATCACCATATGCCATCTGCAGAGTGAAATATTCGTCTGTGCGTTGTGCGTTTGGCTAATTTAAGAAACCATTATTTACAAGTTTCAATAATATTGTATATTTTGTTTTGATTTTCAACCGCAAAGAAGAATTATGTGTATGCCACATGTTTAATGGATATCTTGCTATCTTGTCCTTTTAAAAAAAGTCTTATTTATTATAATTATCATCATTTTCTAGATCGCCCACTACGAGATTCCACGCTACGTCGAGTTTGTATCTAGCTTCCCGCTGACAATGTCGAACAAAGTACAGAAATTTAAACTCTCTGAACAGATGATTCAAAAGCTCGGACTAGAAGAATCAGTCGACTAGATCAGCCTTCGAAGAAGACGCGGTTCACAACGGATTGGTGGACATGAACATCGCTTTTAAGATGTGGGAGATTATTGTATAACACGAATGATGCTAGGAAAAACACAAGGAAGTATAATAGGATAATGTATTCGTATAGGATTCATGGTTGTTGTTAGTCTGTATCCATAAACAATAATTCGTTTGAACTTTAAGGTTAGTATACTTATAGTGTGTGTTGATTTGAAGATATGATACAACAAAAAAACCGTCGTTTGATGATGTCTGCAGGCTACATGCATGCCATGCTTCTCTTCTCTAAATATTGGGGCTCCTCAAGACCTTCAGATGATAGTGTGTTTTGAAATAACTTTAAAGGGGAAATCCAGTCCAAATATAAGTTAGTTAAAAAGTATTAAAAAAAAACAAACAAAAAAAAAAACACCACACAACAACATTGGGTGCGGGTGAAGAGTTGTCCAAACCGGATAGATAGGTATGATGACGTTGACGGTGAGCAATGATTTTTTTTAGATAAAAAATGTGGTTTTTCATGATATTTCGACCTACATAATTGCACACTGAAGGGTTGTAAAGCTGCTTAAAGGGACACTTTTGAAAAAATGCACATTGGGCTTTTCAAAACTAAATCTTGCAATGTTGATATAGTTCTATATGATAAATAGATATATATAAATACATGCAGTTATCCTTGCATAAGGGGGAATGATCATCGCATTTATGTCTACAAAGTACTGTAAAAGACTTTGATTTTGAACTATGTTTCGGTGGTAGCCAAAACAAACAATAACATTGAAATGCCACAATCATTCAAACTTGTGTGATAATGACTACTTTATTATTCATGGATTCAACTATTACCACAAGAAGAGGGAGAGAGGGAGAGAGGGGGAAGAAATGGGGGGGGGGGGGGTGCAGAATAGACAAACATAAACCAGCAGAGCTCGTATGGGATGAATACTTCCCATTGACTTATGTGTGTATTACATGCATACTAGGGCTCAAGGTGCTGTTCGTTATTCCGAAGGTTCGTTATTCCGAAGGTTCGTTAATCCGAAACACACAAATTCCCTATACCTAGAGGTTCGTTAATCCGAAAATGAAAAAGGGTTCGTTAATCCGAACATTTGTGACGTTATTCCGAAGGTTCGTTATTCTGAAGGTTCGTTAATCCGAAAATGAGATATGGTTCGCTATTCCGAAGGCTGGTTTATCCGAAAATGAACTAGGGTTCGTTATTCCGAAGGTTCGTTAATCCGAAAATGAGATATGGTTCGCTATTCCGAAGGCTCGTTTATCCGAAAATGAACTAGGGTTCGTTATTCCGAAAGTTCGTTAATCCGAAAATGAAACGGTAGGGTTCGTTATTCCGAAGGTTCGTTGATCCGACAATGAAATAGGGTCCGTAACAAACCTTCGGAATAACGAGCTTTGGTTCATTTTCGGATTAACGAACCTTCGGAATAACGAACATTATTTATTTTCGGATTAATGAACCTTCGGAATAACGCCCCATCATAATATATCACATTTTCATATTAACGAGCCTTATCACATTTTCATATTAACGAACTTTCGGAATAACGAATCTTCGGAATAACGAACCTTTGGAATAACGAACCTTCGGAAAAACGGACCTTCGGACTAAAGAACCTTCGGAATCACGAACTGTACCCAGGGCTCACACGGGTAAATAATTCCCATAGAGACGTGTGTTAAAATTCAAAATTCAAAAAATTCTGTAAAATAGCTGGGAGAAATGAGGTGTTTCATCTTAAGTAACCTGAAAAAGTGAGGTATGCCCTTTCATTCATCAAATTTTCAAGGGGTTTCTACAGCTCAAACTCTGTCCACTGAAGGTTCGCAAAGCAAATACGAGTTCTTTTTACTCAAAAAATCAAATCATTTTCTGTACATGCACCCAATCAAAATAATGGATTATAGTCCCTTCAAATTCCATGAGAAAAGCTTTCATCTTTCAACCGAAATGCAGTTTGTAGAGGAATTCATACTCAATATCTGCAGCTATTCACTTTCTGCCAAACTGCCTTTTCTGATTTTTATTTTTTTCTTCATTTATTTTATTTATTATTTTCAAGACTATGTTATTAGTACATCATTCAGTTCATTCTTTTCCCCCCGTTGCCCACCTACAGATGAAACATTCACATCCAAATTCAAAACGTATCTGTTCCTCTCACACTGAGGACTATTACCGTCTATAACGTTCGGAACAATAATGTATTCTTTATTTGGTATGTGTTTGTTTGTTGTTTGCCATTTTCTTCTCAGTTGTTATGTTTGAACATGTAGTACAATCTTTTTGAAGCGCCATGAGCACTGACAGGTGGACCTGTGTGCTATACAAGTAGCCACTATTATTACAATTATTATTATTATTATTATTATTATCATTATTATTATTATTATTATTATTATTATTATTATTATTATTATTATTATTATTATTATTATTATTATCATTACTATTATTATCATTATTATTATTATTATCATCATCATCATCATCATCATCATCATCATCATCATCATTTTAGTATCATTAGTACGATTTTGCGGTTAGGGATATTCCATTATATCTATAGGTGTGAGCCCTATAATAGTGTATGGTGATCGAGAGGATGCTTTACTGTCGGTTATAATCTGACCGCGTATGATACCAATGCTACGTACTCTCTTCTTTTCTATGTTTTATATTGTATGTGTGCCTGCATGTTATGCAATCATATTGTTTGTGATATTGATAAAATTGATTGACTGACAATAGTACAGCTCATAATTACACGTCATGTTTAAAAGTTAAAAACACACACACGCACGCACACACACACACACAAAATCAAAGGATAGAAATTTCATCAAAATCGCATGTAATAACAAAACCATGTTTTCACGAAACACCGATACTGAGATTGGGATACACATACCGCTGGATGACTGCAGTGTATAAAAAGGGTAAACCGATGGTAAACGAAGAAAAACGGACATAGTCGGAGGGAAAAAAAAACCCTGGCTCTGGCATAAAACAGAATGGGTAAACAATCGAAGCTATTACGAGGTATAAAGGTGGATGGAGTCATCAAAAAAAGTGGTAAAACATTTAAATTAAGAGTAACATCACTGTCAGTCGTAGCATTTAAAAAAAAAACCTGTATGAAATGTCATGTAAATTGTTCATGTATATAATTATGCGAAGGGACATTCTGTTTAGCGATCACTATAAGCCTATTCTTGTCTTTCTTATGATTCTACCATTATTATACTTGATATCATGTGGTTTTTTTTTTATCCAAACTTTGTAAACTCGGTAACGTTCTGAAGTGGAAATAAATGAAATAAGATTTTTCCACATGGTACTGTATATGTAGGCCTATACACCAACACAACAATAAAAATGATGTAAGGACGAAAGTTGGTTGTTCTGTTTTGTGTGATTTCGAATCGTCTCATTGAGTGAGTGTGCACAACTAGGCGGTTACGATTGATATTGCTAATCCGAACCCCTAACTCTTTTGTATATCAATTCTCATTTAGTTTGTTGGATTTCATTTCATCGGAAACATGAAATAGATTGCATAGCTGCTTGACGAAATGTCGTTTCTAGGTACATTACATGATGTATATCGGAATACCCTAATCTATCTGCCTGATACGAAGAGCGTTTCATGTATATTCTATCATGGTTAAGCACACAATGTGCAATATTAAATTGACTACTAAAACAAAAAAGTAATAAACAAGCAAACAAATAAATAAGAATAATAAGAAACAGACACAATTCCATATTTTGTCACCGATTTTTTATTATACCATCCTTAAACAAAAACATACTGTGACACAATTTCAAAAGGGAGACACCTTTACACCTTATTTACACTATGTACAAACACGACAAAAGAGAGTCGTAATAACTTCCACAGAATTGAACTGGCTTTGCACGTAATACATGCGTAATTGGGCCTGCAGCCGTAGCGTACAGGGTATTTGGCTTGGAGTCACGGACTTGAAAACGCAGTGTTAATATTTGGTTTGAACAGCAAGATGGAAGACAAATTTCTGAGCACAAGAAAAAAGTGTTTTTGTTTGCCATTTACATTGAATCTAAAAACAAGGAAAATTTGTGTTGGACAAAATATCATTCTACATTTTCAAAACACCACGATCTGTCTGTCTGCCGAAATAGTAAGGTTCGTTACCCTGACATAACTATAAACGTCTCACAGAGTCGATTACATACAGGATCTATCATCAATCTCTCTAATGCTATTATAGCGTGGGAAGAGGTGGCAAATTTTGAGGACAATAAGTACGCTTGTGTGTGTGCATGGGGGAGGGGTGGAATTTACAAGCATATAGTTCACTAAACATTATATACATGAAAAAGCTGAACTAACCTTATATCCCAGCCTAATTCATCTAATATTATTTACACAATGTACAACTTTTTTCAGCCACAATACTAGAGTAAGAAAATAAGTCCCATGTTAATACCTCAGGTGGGCCCATATCATACGACCTGAAAATATACATAGCACACAAGCTATGAGTTGATTTTGAGAAGTTTTCTATACAGAGACTCATTCGACAGAGCACGAGAGTTCAGCCAATCTAACCACCTTGTAAGCAATTCTCTACCAAAATGGTATGCCTTAATACTACATATAATGCCCTACTACTGGAATGTGAAGATCAGAAATGGCGCGAAAATAATGTAGTAACCCTAAAGCCACTCTGATAGTGATGACAAAAACTGGAAGCTATCACGTATACATCGATTGATGTATTGTTTAATCAATTTTTAAGTCTAAAACCTGGAAAACGAAGTGTTGAATGGACGCTAGTTGAGTGGCATCGGATGCTCCAAAGCCCGACAATAAGAATTATATAGTGTTATCTTGTCATGTGGGATCGCCGAAAGATATTTTTTTTCTTTTCAATTTCAACGTCACTATTCATTACGTTTTATCAATAATACGTGTGCACATAATATAGCGGAGAGAAATGTTAAAACAAAATAATCATTCAATTAAAAAAGATATACACCCGAATGAACACAAGGCTTGGTAAGCCAGTTCGAAATAAACATTGTAAAATCATTACTACAATTCGAAAGAAAGCAACTAGAAAACCGAATTGGGGATAAATTCTACCGAACATCCGATCTCGAGCACAAAATCCATCCGGCATCAAGAAATGATCTTCACTTTTTCAAACATTCCCTTATCAAAATGTTTCATCATAGGTTAACAAAATTAAAAGAAATATTGTGAATATTTCTCAGCGGGTATTAATATACATTAACGAGACCTAAAGACCACATGTCAGGCATGTTACAGTGGTAATTTATCCATAAAATTTATCCGGAAGTCATCGCTAGCAGATTTTGGGCGAAACAAAAGTTGACAGTCTTCTGACAAGACTTTCATGCCTGAGTACACATCGTCCATTTCACTTTCCGTCCGCAAAACATCACGTTATCAATATTTTCACGCCTAAGCTCACAAAGCATTGTTTACTTACGATTTTAAAAACATAGCAATGTATATGGACGCATATATGCATATATAATTTTGTCTACTTTGTTTGGTTATGAGCTTTGTCAAAGAAAAACCAAACAAAACAAAACAAACAAACCAAAAACTGACGCATTTACTACGAATGTAGGTTCGTAAAATTTTGACGTACTCCGTCCCGTCATACCACATGACATTCGTTGAAATAAATTGTTTGCTTTTTTAACATCTTCAACATGTATGGTATCACTGGCAATTAGAGTTTACTCTTGATCAATCACACGAATTGCTTGCTAACAGCATACTAGTCTTATAAAAACCAGAAACTCAATTCAAATTGACTTCATTGCTAACATTTTGCAATACCCTGTATTTTCTTTCTTTTTTCACGCATCACATCACACCTCAATATCTCTTGGTGTTAATCACTAAAAAATTACAGAGCGATTTCAGTATTGTCCTATTCAAAGTACAACGAATATGTACATCTCGAAATACATCCTGTCTATGTACATAGCTTACAGAAAAAAAAAATAAAACGCTGTCGACATATGAAAAAATAACAACAAAGAGATACATAATTTTGTGATACAACGTTTCCATTAACATAAGTCTTATGACACAATGTCATACACAATATGTATCATTCCTTACAGGAGGGTGGTCAAAGATATTGATAATACTGTCAACTGCGCACAGTAATATTTGTCGACTAGTGTGGCAGAACATAATCAAATAATCAATGTAATTGCGTGAACATTTCATCCCTGCCAAATACAGCCATTCTCTTATAATTCATTATTCTCTTTTGTAGTCAGCACTAGAAGCTATTGGTGATTTTCCTGCTTAATGCACAAATAAGCCAAAACCTGAATGATCAGGTTTAAGTGGCTTACGTGTGTATATCCAAATTACACTTCAATGCAGCATTTTGTTAATAAAAAAGGAAAAAAGAAATAAAATATCACCAAATGAAACATTCAAAAAGCATTACATAAAGGGTCCGTGGTGACAGACCTTCTCCCCGTATGAATAAAACATAATATATTATCATATTTCATTCATATACAATACATATACACAACTGGAGCACGATTACAATACATCTGGCACCTTCGATCAGCAATCTGGCGTGAATCGATGGGGGGGGGGGGGAGTATTTTTTTTTTCGTCATCCCCAGATAAAAATAAGAAGCATACAGTAAGAGCGGCCGAACATTCAGCTTTCCTGACATATATTCATCACAGAAGTAGAGAAAGAGGAAAGAAAATTTGTGTTCTCAAGTTTGTTTGTTTGGTTTTCCTTACTCGTCCACCTCTCCTTGTTTATATTTTTTTCAATGTTCAGACAATCGACGGTAGGAAGAAATGGAACGGAAAAAAAGAAAAAGAAAGAGATAGCCACGAGTTGTGTTACTACTTCATCGTTGGCAAAGATAACATTCCATGCTGGTACACACATGATATCATAATGATATTATTGAATTAACAGGAACTGAATAAAATTACTTTGAAATAATAAATATCACTTGTTTGTGTTTTGACACACGACCTTACCGTAACACAGTCATTACTGTTTTCTCAGCAAACAGTGCTGTATTGCTTGTATCATTCACCACATGAGTTACTTATAGAAGTTATAGTGTAAAGAAATAAACTGGGTCACTCAAGATAGATTGACTCCTCTACATTTTCAGCAAATGTTCGGCACAAAAATACAATACTCACAGCTCAAATACAGCCATAAAGAATGTTCTTTTGTTTCAAAACGTGAAGGCTCCAAACGCATTAGCTTTTGCCAGCCACATTGTCAAGAAACAGTTATAATACAGCAACCAAATTATATTACTCTTCAGCATTTCATGGCAAACCCTGTTGTTTTTCTTACTGGTATAATTATGTTTTGGGTTTTTTTTTTTTTGGTTTTTTTTTCCTGCGATCATTTAGATTCAGCCAAATATAAGTGTGTGCATCTACTGAGCTTAGCAAGATGTATAGGCCCCTACACCGGACTTTGAGTCTAACATACATTGTAGATTCTTTACAAGTCGCAATACAATTCAGCAAAGCAAATAGAATAGAAAGCAACATGGCTTTCCAACAAACAACAACAACATCAACAAACAAAAACACGCCCTCTAATTTCGCTAACGTAATGCACAAAACACCATTGAGTTGGTATAGAGCGTTTTCCCCCGACTGCTTTCAGATTTCCGAATGAACATGTATGCATGTTACATGAACGTAGAGGGAGCTGCAGGGATTACCCGTATTATGTTCGACACGAAGTACAGACTTCGGGGCACCGTCTCATCAGGGAGGTATCTCTCTTTCACCTCCCTGGTTCCATGAACGTTATCAGCCCTGACAAGGTGTCAGTCTCTGGAAATCAGCATAGTAATAGTCAGTAACCTGAGCTTCTGAGCCAAACAACAACAAAAAGCTACAATTGTCAGAAACTGACAGCTTTCATGAAACGGTGCCCAGGAGCCGGCTCTTTCCTTCGCGTGGTAGTTATGATGATCACAATGCCGAAGAACTACACATAAGTAGTATACTTATTTTTTCATTCCATTTTTCATAGTTCATCGCATGAATTTGGGTCTTCTTAATCTTATCAAGATACTGCCTGGAGAAAAAACAAAATAAAATAAAGAGGCAGTAAGTGTAGTAAGTATTATTAATGATGATGATGATGATGAAGATGATGACAAAAATAATAATAATAAAAAAATTAATAATAACAGTACATCACTCATCCCACTATATATGCCTTTTTCAAAATAAAGGAAAGTTACATCCAACCATTTTCAGTAATAAAACTGCTTTCATAATAGGTTAGGCAAAATTTTGTAAATAAAATGTAAAAAAAGACAATAATCACTAGCAAATGAAATAATCCTAGAGAAAATAAAGCACTGGAAAAGTAATGCCTTATCTCCCACACACATAATTCTATGACAGTAATACAGCTGTAGCAAGTTTTGCTTTTTTTTTTTCTTCATGTATTGAATTGTTCTAACTCTCAACATTTCTCCTTGCTTGATCAAGGCAAGGCATTAAAACCCGCGTATACGCTCACTGTTTTCATCCCTTTGCAGTATAGGAGAAAGTGATTATTGACCAGTTGTTTGTTTGTTTGTTTATTTCTTTTTTTTGGGGGGGGGGGAGGGGTTCCTGCTTTGTTTCCTTTTTGTTTCTTTTTTTTTTCAAGATTTCATTTTTCCTAGGTTTTTCTCGTTTTTTGTTTTTTGTCTTTTTCATATTTTCTGTTTCTTTTTCTGGCACAAATCATGAGATATCGCTAGAGCGGCCCGTAACATCCGAAGACTCGTACCCTAAAGCAGATCATCGAATGGGATCGGGTACAAGGATCCGTCATCAAACGAAGGTATTGGTGGTCGCGTCCAGGTCAACCGCCTTGGGGTCGGGCAGGGGAGCGAAGCCGGCTTCCTTGCGGTGTTGATTGAGTACGGGCCCGAAGTCGGGGGCCGGTCGAGTAGACTTTCGTAGTCTCTGCACATACGAGGGAAAGAGATGCAGGGTAGAAAGGAAGGAAATAGAACAAAGAGTAGGAAAAAAGAAAAATGAAAATGAAAATGAAATTCAATTCTCTCTATGCAGTGAAGAAACCAATTCCCAATTGGGTGGATTAATTTGGAAAAAGAATACAAATTTTGCTGAGCTGTTAAATAATGTTGAAATGACTCGGGGACAAACAAACACACGCACACATAAGTAGGCAACACACCAGCACACAAACCATTTTTTTTTTTCAAAATGAAGAAAGAAAGTTCAAAGAAAAAAATCAGTAGATTTATGCCGCCGTTATGACGATGCATACACATCAATGACTATGAGCTCCTCGAGTTCATTCAATAACGTTCATTTTCTACAATACAAAATCACTACAACGACAATTTAAACGCATTTAATGACAATCAATATTGAAGGGGAGTGGCATCAATTAAAAGCACAGCTTGTATCGGGCCGATAAAACATAATATGCAGGCCTATGCCCTACATATAAAAAGTACATACAAGTGTATGTATAAAAAACTCTAATAAATACATTGTACTGGCCATTCAATAATTGTGTGAGTTTATTATATGACAATATACATGTATTCCAAAGTTTAGGGTTGGTGTAACGAATGGTGTGCTGAAAACAAGGATTTTTTCTGTCTAACGTTAGGAAGATACACGAAATCATGTGACATTGTACTGTGTCTATGAAAACCCTGGTTGAAATTTAAAAAAAAAAGATGGTAAAATGGAATTGTTTTACACTGTGATGTGATTTATTCAATGAAATGTTTTCCTTTAAAACAAAATTATCTTTAAATAGGGATCTAAACGTTACTTAAGAATTTTCTAATTGGAGGGAAAAAAGGGGGGAAAAGGGGAAAAAGAAAAAGAAAGGTCTCGTGTCTATCTATACAATTCATAAATTTCCGTGACTTTTCCATATTTCTATAACTGGATTTTTCATGACTTTTCTCAGGCCTGGAAACATTGTCCAAATTCTATGATTTTTCCAGGTTTTTAATGGGACATTTACTGCAGGAACTCTGATGTGAAGAGAATAGCTTGTGCGACTGTCATGTTAAAAAAAAAATAAAAAAAAAATAGTAGGCCCTACATAAGGGAAATAATGTTAAAAAAAAAAAATAGAAATTAGTAGGTCCTAGGCCCTACATAAGGGACAACTGATTATATTTGAAAACTACCAGTAATCTATTCGAAGTAGATTTTGCAAACATTTAGGGCCTATGCAAACCAAAATTGAATGTGGAACGATGCGGGTATTGGCATATTATATGGAAGCACTCCCAGGTTACAAGGGACATTATTATGGAGCCCCCCCCCCTCCCCCCCCTCCCCCCCCCCTCCCCCCCCCCCTCCCCCCCCCCCCCCCCCCATCTCAGCCCCTTGAAAGGAACCGAGACGATGGGGTGGGGTCGCTCCACAGGTTGCTACCAACTGCAACGACGACCCCAACAGGGAGGCCTACCTGTTGCCATTACTGGAGGGTCTACCATTATTAAATAGATTCTAGGTGTGCCTAAATGTTGACCTTCATTCTGTCGTGTAGGGCCTAGAACTACTTGTATGTTAGATCCGACAAGATCTGTTCTAAATCTTAAGGTTAGACTTAACATTTTAGGCCTAGGCCTAACTGGTTAGACCCCATGATCTACGTAGATTCTGCTACACGTGTAATTTGCTTTTAGTTTCGTTTTTCTAATGCATGCAACCGTAATCTTCCAGAATCTTAGACCCCCTAACATTCGATTAACGAACCGTTAGAACCCGTTTAACTAACCAGGCACAGCCCACGATTTCATCTGGGAGTGGCTGAATGAGATTGAGAGCAACTTCAAATTCTTTTTTGATTGTTTGGTGGCTCTAAAAAGAGCCGTGTTTTCGATGATAGTTCAGGCAATGTTCAGAGTCATTGTCTAACCGCCGAATCCGTACAGAGTACGTCCCTGGCGCTTCAGGGCGTAGACGACGTCCATGGCGGTGACGGTCTTGCGCTTGGCGTGCTCGCAGTAGGTGACGGCATCACGGATGACGTTCTCGAGGAAAACCTTGAGGACACCGCGGGTCTCCTCGTAGATGAGACCGCTGATACGCTTGACACCACCACGGCGAGCCAGACGGCGGATAGCGGGCTTGGTGATTCCCTGGATGTTATCACGCAAGACCTTGCGATGACGCTTGGCGCCTCCCTTTCCGAGTCCCTTGCCTCCTTTACCACGTCCAGACATGTTTGCTTCAATGTGATGCGAGTTCAAATTGATACCGAAACCCGGCGCGCCGTATTATATATATAGCCGCTATGCGGACGTAAGTGACCGCAAGGGGCGCGGTTTCAATTTGGCGCCAATCGCGCTATGAATAATGCATTACGCAGTGGGTATCGGCTTACAACTAACACATGCATTATTTTGCTCTTTTTGTACGGAAAGGGAAAGATATGTCTCTAATAAATGATCCAGGTGAACAATATTTATTTCATCTTCCATACAGAGATTGAAGATTATAAGAAATTAACATGTACATGACCGCAACTAGTGAAACTATTTCGTGTTAGAACTACAGGGGTACGAATTTGTCCAATATGAATGATTCATGAGGCAGCGACCGAGACACTGCAAGCTCTGCATAATTTCGCGTTTTTCGTCAATACGGTAGAAATTTTGACAAAAATTTCGCCTTACTTGACTTGCAAAGCATAATCACAATTGCAATTGGGTATTGATATTCAGAAATATTTTCGTTGTTAGTGATAAAACCGAATTAAACGCAAAATCTTGAGACGACGAAGGCTTGGCTCATGTTATGAATAATGCAGTAAACGGTGGACCGTGAAAACAGGGCCAATCACTGTTGGCTACGACTGACGACCAATCAGCGTTCATTTTCAGACGGTATATATACCAGAGCGCTTATTTCGAAATTTTCAAAGGTGAATCTCTTCATCAGTTTCTACAATGGCCCGTACCAAGCAGACCGCTCGCAAATCTACCGGGGGTAAGGCTCCCCGCAAGCAGCTTGCCACCAAGGCAGCTCGCAAGTCCGCCCCAGCCACCGGCGGTGTCAAGAAGCCTCATCGCTACAGGCCTGGAACCGTGGCTCTCCGTGAGATCCGTCGCTACCAGAAGAGCACCGAGCTGCTCATCCGCAAGCTTCCCTTCCAGCGTCTGGTCCGTGAGATCGCTCAGGACTTCAAGACCGAGCTCCGCTTCCAGAGCTCCGCCGTCATGGCTCTTCAGGAGGCCAGCGAAGCCTACCTGGTTGGTCTTTTCGAAGACACCAACCTGTGCGCCATCCACGCCAAGCGTGTGACCATCATGCCCAAGGACATCCAGCTTGCCCGCCGCATCCGTGGCGAGCGTGCTTAGGAAGTCGCTTTCGCCTAGCGTTCAAACGCAATACCGGCTCTTTTTAGAGCCACCACTCATTCCAAAAAGAATTCAGAGATGCTCTCTTTATAATATAAGGTATAATTTTAAGCAGTGATATTATATGACATGAGTCAACAACAAACCAATAGGCCTATATTCTTACAAAGAGAGGTTCTAGTGTGAATGTACACAAGCACCCAAATACTAATAGATACCTACACAATCATGATGTACAATCGACAAATTAGAGTGACATTAAAAAGTGAAAATAAGGTTTGGGCAAGTGTTTTTGACCTAGACCTCTACCATAAGAACATAATAATGCTTGCCCATATTGGGCAAGCAAACTTTATATTTCATTTCAGCAACTTTCCAGAACATAGAAATAGATGGGTCTACATGAAGAAGCCCCAATGCAATGCAGCGGCAACACTTGATTAGACAGAGTTTGTTACTCCAGTGAATGTGTTTAAATGTGTGATACTGTGAATCAATGTGTGCAGGTTCTACTCAAATTTCACACATGGTACAATGTATTTGAAAGGGGCGTTGCTTTCTGTCACATTAATTACACTTCCACAAAAAAGTTTGAACATGAAATGATTCCATCATGCTTAAAACATTAGGCCCTATATAGCCAAAACAATATCGATCCATTTTGATCTATTTTGCTTCAAAAGCCAACTTAAACGGAAAAAGGTCCCAAGCATTTTAATTTTATGATGCACATAGACCTACCCTGGGCATTCAATACAGTGTACTTATTGCTCCACACAGTGTTATCCAAGCAAATTAAATATTTTTGTGTGGACATGGTATCAGACAACTTGAAATTTCAATAGCAACATACAAAAGAATCAAGATTAAACAAAATGCCCTGTATTTCGAACTGATATAAAGCTTTTAACTGTGATAGTAAAGGGATCGCATAGTTTTGGTTAAGATCTAACTTCGTGTTTCTCACATTTTTTCGTGAGATAACAACAAACCTTTTATGAAATATGAAAGGGCATGTTATTCCAAGAGGAATTCACCGTTTATTTGATGAAAACTGGTTTTGAAATGGCTGAGGTATCCAAAACAGAGCTATCCTACCACAATGTAATAGGTGGGACCATCTTTCATTATGATCACTTTGTTTTACATTGGTTTTAGATGTCTCAGCTATTCCAAAACCAATTTTCATCAAATAAACTTTGAATTCTTGTTAAAACGGTATGCTCTGTACTATTTTTCATAAGTGGTGTCTTGGTCATCTCGCAAAGAGTTAAAAACCCAATCTCTACCAATATCATACCATCCCTTTAAACAAGAACAATAATGGTTTCACTTCATACAGTGCCTTTCACTGGATACTACATGCATCACACCAGCAAAATGTGGGAGGAAAATGGCAAAAAGACTTGAGCGAGGCTACATCAAGTGCTCTTTTAATGTAAATCATTGCCAAACACCAACACAAAGAAGGGTAATTCTTGCGCACACAAAAGGCATTCATGAACATCCAGACAGGACTGTGGAATGCAGGGTTGGCCTACTACGTATTTACCAAGTGAGGGGGAAATGGTCACGTGGATATTTGTTTAGGGGTTGTAAATTGAAAAGCTTCAACACCAATGAAAAAGGACCTTTCATAGTTTCACCTTTACTACCTCAGTGCAAAATCAATAACTAGATCAGGCAGAAGAGAACTGCTCATGAAAGGCTTTATAGGACTGCTTAAAAGAGCATATCTTTCTTCTTTTCTCTCTCTCTCTCTCTCTCCTTCTAACATAATTATTAACAGCTGACCTGCAGAGAAATTGTGAGGTTTAGTGAGAGCTGCACTTTTGAGATGTGATACTAATACAGTGTATTGCCACGACAAGTCACACCACACGATCAGTACCATGGGTATTTGAGTAACCTAGTACTTTGAAAAGCTGATGGGGATGACAATTATAGTCTGAACATTTTTCATGCCATGTAATTGTAGTTACACTTTTTGCAAATGAACTTTGTCAGAAATTTGTAAGGATAGAAAGTGGATTGTGATTGATACTGAAATTTAAACCATTTTGATTTTCTTTTTTTTTAAAGCATGAACAAATTTTTACAGTGAAGTACTCACTAGTTTTTGGTGATATTTACTGACAAAGTGAATTAACGATTTCTTTCCTCTTCAGCATGATTGGCTTGCACAAACTTTGCTCTGTAGGCGGTTTCTGGCATCACAAAGGTATCCTCACTTTTCTCCCGGTGTCCACAAGCCTTTTCACTTTATAGTAAAATGTACCGGTGTCATTTTCCGTTCTGAATTCACACTTTTCAATATTCTCACACGCCCTTAATAAAACCTTTGGTTACCTCTTGAAGCTTGACTGATAACTTTCTAAACCAACGTTTCACGCTCCAGAAGGTCTATCAAAATTATGCGACCACCCAAAACAAGTTCTCACTATCGAGAGCTACAACCATGCAGTTAACAAACATAACTCTAATTCACTCAGCATGTACATGTATTTCTTGTACAATGCCTTGCATGACTTGTGTAGGCCTACTGCAGTTTGATATGCATCAAATCAGTAATAACCACAGCAATCAGCCTAAAATTCCAGAAGTAAATCATTATTCCACCACTATCATATTTGATACCATGCATTCTTGTCTGTTTGTCTGTTTGTTTCTTCAGCAAATTTTGCAAACCAGTTATGAAAGTGGAAATTAATGTAATGAAATGAAATAGATAAATAAATAAAATACATGAAATAAATCATCTCATATGGAACATTAATGTAGTCACTTGAATCAGGTGACTGAAAAGCCACTGGAGTAGTACTATCCATGTCTTCAAAAGCCACACTTTGTGTTTGTTTTTTAAACAGACTTCTTGCTCAACTGTAGAGCTTTTTAGAGTTTCATTTAAATGTGAATCTTCCTTATCTGCAAAATTAGTGGTCAACTAAAAAATTAAAAATAAAAGTTCCGTCATTTGGCAATTTGCTTAAAATGCACATTAATTAATACTAGTACACTTGCATACATAAAAATCAAAGAGTACCCAATAACTCTAAGAGACTTGATAAATACAGGTCTATGCCATGGATGCACTATACATGCAATTACTACTGCACAATATTATGGTTCAACTTGTCGTGGTAACAATTCAGGCAAAGCAAACATTGGATATAATAATGCATGAACAATTTCACGAGAGATTGAGCACATGTCTAACACCCTGAATGCATTTCAAGGCAAGGGGGAAAAGAAGTTATTTGTTGCTGGTCATGAAAGCTTTCGGGAACGAATTATGTGCAACTTAGCAGGCCATATGCCACCCACACAGTGATGAATCTATTATCCCTTCATCATTGTTACCTCCATCATTTTACTGGCAGCACTATCATCATTGTCATCATAGCTATCAACACCATCATTATCATCAACATCATCACCATCATCAGCAACATCATCACTGTCAACATTATCGTCATCATCAATATTGATATCATCAACATCCTCCTCTTCCTCCTGCTCATCATTACCATCAGCCCTAACCATCATCACTATCATCACAACTATGCCCCTACTCTCGCCATCAGCACATTCTTCATCATCGTCACTACAATCGTCCAATCTGACCAATGATGGATAAAAAAAGAATTTGTCACTCACCTCCTTGAGCGTGCCGCTCTGGTTGGAAACAAACCAGACAGCGTAGACAGCGATGGGCACCAGTGAAGCCAATGTCATAAGCCATCCCATCGCCTCAGCCCAAGCCGGGTAGACGTAATGATCGCCATACTTCCTTGGCTCATACATCACCAGGGAAAAGATGATTACCACCTTGAGAACAGAAATTGGAAAATCAACAAACATCAAAATCAGTGGATAGGATTTTTAGAACTTCTGAAAAAAAAAAAAAATCTTAAGTAGAAGGATTTTCATTTTCTTCAGGTGAGATGCAACTGGCCAATAACGGGGAAGGTTAGAAATAGTAAAAAGTATGATAGGAATACGTCGAGGACAGGTGTTTCATAGTTTAGAACAGTAATATAGACAACTTATGGGAGCAATAGGTTTATAAACAGATATGTAATACAATAAGAATAATAAAATGAACATATGAGCAAATGATGGCAAGGTTAAGAGGTATCCCGAATATCCTTCTCACCAAGGAAACCATGAATAGTATATCTGAGGCTGAACATCAGCAAACAACTACTGGAGTAGTGGTGGTGGTGGTGGTGGTGGTAAAAGTAGTAGTAGTAGTAGTAGTAGTAGTAGTAGTAGTAGTAGTAGTAGTAGTAGTAGTAGTAGTAGCAGTAGTAGTAGTAGTGGTAGTAGTAATAGTAGCAGTAGTAGTAGTAGTAGCAGTAGTAGTAGTAGAAGTAGTAGTAGTAGTAGTAGCAATAGTAATAGTAGCAGTAGAAGTAGTAGTAACAACAACAGCAGCAGCATCAACAATATCAACAACACAAGCAACATTTGTAACGAAAATAATAAACCCTCAATGAACCCATACAACAAAGGAATAGTAAACTTACGACAAGAAAGACAGGCGAGATATATTTCCAGCAAGCCTTCCAGTATATGTTGGGTCGGAATCCTATCATTGCAGCTACATTGTCCAGGTATCGGTCAATACCTGAAATCAAAATGAAACAAAAATCTTCCTCAGTGTAAATAGCAACTAAACAGCTGATGAGCTCACATTGCTACACAGCTTTAACATTCTTGCAATCTCAACTCTCGTCTCCCTCAAACAAGGTTTGTCATTGAATCTCTGATGAACTTCAGTGAGTTGTCAACTGGAGAATATACAAGTCACCTGTATGACCCGGTTTTGTGCAACAATGGTAAGGGTGCATAAACAAGAAGAGATACCCTCTCACTGTTTTCATATTGCTTTTTTCATCAACTGCGACCACAGGTACTGTATACGCCGAATATTTCGTGAGGTTTTTAATTTCGCGAATTTTGCGAGTAAGGTGCTATTCGCGAAATTAAAGACACATGAAAAAATAGTGACTCTAATCCCGATATGAATGTGATGCACATGTATACACTTCTCCGTTAAGTACAGTACTCAAAAATTGTGAATTTAACCACTCATGAAAATCGTCAGGAAGTCCCGATTCGCGAAAATTTAGCCTCGCTGAATATATGGCGTATACAAGTCACCTGTATGGCCCTGTTTTGTGCAACAATGGTAAGGGTGCATAAACAAGAAGAGATGCCCTCTCATTGTGTTCACATTGCTTTTTTCATTGACTGCGACCACGGGTATACAAACTATCTACCATCCTGGTCTCTTTCATCATAAATAGAATCATCCAGCAGTCTACAAACTAAAATCCACTCTGGATCATCTGAACTAAGTCTTCTGCAATCAGGGACCATTTGTGGTTTTGTCTTTCCACCGATGACATGAACACAGACTGGAGCATGCCACATGATAGTGACAAAAATTTCAAATACACATTATCAGTGGCGTTTCCAGAGGGGGCACACAGACCCGCCCCCTTTATTTTTGCTTAAAACAAAAGAAATAACAAGAAAAAAAAATGGGGGAGGGGGTGTTGCGCCCCCCCCCCCCCTTTAATTTTGCAAAGGCGCCTCCCCTTTACGGAATTCCTGGATCTGCCCGATAACAGACATTCAAAAAGTTAAAAATGAAACTAATTTACTGAAAACCATTTCAATAGAAAATTGATAAAAAATGATAGGAACTCTTGCTGAAATGACAATTATCATGGTAACAACAAGAATTCAGCTTCCAGTTCCTGATTGGCTGTTGCTATGGAAAGTTGTCGTTCCAGTAAGAATTGCTATCCTAACATTTTTTTGGGGGGAACATTTTAATGAAATGGGGCCTTGGAGACCACTACAACCCACTCACCGTAAATCCATGAAATGATAAAACTTTCAAATACACCGACAAAGACCAGCGAGAGACCTCCACAGAAGTCGTTCATAAGCGAGACAAGGTACATGCCACCCTGAAACATGAACGTCAAAGTATAAATCTACTGTCAGCATCTTTTCTAATTTTACACAATAAACAAAGCATGTGTCATACTGTGTGTTCATTCCTTCCTAACACCTACCAGCATGTTATTACAAACACACTGGGTAGTCAGATTGGAATATTTATCACATGTAAGGGCTAAAACAAATAACATTGAACAAATTCATAGCAAGATTTGCCTACATACTTATTATTACCTTCCCCTTTTCCCATTTTTTCTACATTAAACAGTAATTAATTAGGGCACTTTACTGGTATTCAATACATGTTCCTACCTCCCCCTCCCCCCCCCCCCCCAAAAAAAAAAGAAGAAGAAAAAAAAAAAAAAATATATATATATATAAAAGACCCAAAGGTGTTAACTAGGCATACTGTGAAGTGAAACAATGAGACAGTAATGCATTATGTTGTTGTGCAACGACAAGATTTTGCAACCCAGGTTCATTTAAAGTTACAGGCAAAGAGTGGCAATTGTCCATGTACAGATCATACACAAATGCATACAGTCAAATCAGACTCTACTGTGGCTTCAAAGTTCAAAGAGGAAGAGAGTCAGATGTAAATTCTTGTCCTCACCTCGCTGACCAGCGGAAGGCCAAGGAGGAAGCAGATAACAGACATGGTAGCAGTGATCATCCACTTGTATGTCCGGAATTTCTTGCTGTACTTCTCCAGTTCATCGGCAAGTCCAGTATTGACTGTCTCAAACTGGCAGAACTGTAATCCAAACCAAACCAAACCAAACCTTATAGATGAGAGACTGGCAGGTCAGACAGAATGTCATAGCCTAGCACACTGTGCTCTCTCACTTTTGAAACAAAATCCCTTAGTTTTTTTTTTTTTTTTCCTTTCTTTTCATACACAAAATTCACACACACACACACACACAATGAAAATTGAAAAATAACACAAAACTGCAGGTGAGGAATACTGAGCAAACTTATCTTATCAGTTTCAAACTTGTATTGCTCTTGTACCTTCATCAATCTTATAAACTTGCAGCATGTATAGCACATAAAGGAAAGTGCTCAGCAACACATTGTCTTTATACTATATTTTGATAAAAGAACATGCACACATTAGTTAGCATCCATTCTAATTCTGTGGAATGGTGTTTCATATCCATTTGCCTAGGCATCTGTGATATCTATTGATTACTATGCCATTAATTCATGTTATTCTTTGTACAGGTGTATATACCTTTATCTACAACTCACTATATCAACATCATCAATTTATCAATCTATTAATGAATTCCTCAAGCACGCCATTCACTAAGTCATTATCACTGCATTGAATCTACTAAATCAAATAACTACAATCATCATAAGCAGGGATGATATTGAGGTTTGTTGAAAAAATCGGTGATCAAAATTTTTAGGTGATTTTGATACATGGAAAAAGCAAAATGTGTATAGATTTGAGAAAAAAAAAAATCTGAAATCGGATTTAAATCTACAGGATATCATGCCTGCATTAGAGCTATATTATTTTTCCTGGTATATTTGTATCATACAATCCTTTCAGATACAATATCAGAAAGTATTACACAAATAACACACAAAGATAAACACGATCACACAAGGCAATGAAACAGGCAGAAATGTTGAAGTGTTACTACTAACAGGGGCTGGGAGCACTAAGGGCTATATATCTATCATGTCATTAAAATATCTGTGGTGTTTCTCAGGGGGTGAAATTAAGGTGCCTGGACCTCACCTGTGACCCCAATCCAAGCATGAAGAGCATAATAAAGAAGAGAATGGACCACAGCGGAGACAGCGGCATCCTCGCAATGGCTTCAGGGTAGGCTACAAATGCCAATCCTGGTCCTGAAGTGGATAAATAGAAAAACAAACAAACAAACAAACAAAAAAATTAATGGGATGGGGAGATGAAGAAGGATGTCACTTCTTTTGTCATGAATTTCATGTCTTGCCTCTTTCATGGTAACTACAGGGGACTCCCATTATAACGAAGTCCTTGGAACAGATTTGCTTTGTTATATTGAAATTTTACTTTAGCCAAACAGTATACAAAGATACCTGGATGATAAGTTTGGGATCTGAATCTTTACTTTGTTGAAACAAGAATTTCATTAAGACTCTTAAGACAGAATTTGATCCTTGACACCCAGAATGCTTTGCCAAGGACTTGACTGACATAGCAAAAACTAGTGCATGCAAATCGTATGCTAGGCATTGGAATGCATTAAGCAAGTATAGGCAGATGGAATAGCGCCATACTAAAGTTTTCCCTGGGAAAAGAATTATCCATTAATTTGAACACGTTATTAAACTGGCCAATACAGATCTCGGTAGATACCTACCAGATTGTGCGATGTCCTTCACCGAAACGCCAGCCTCGTGGGCCATGAACCCCAGGACGGAAAAGATAACAAAGCCAGCAAAGATACTGGTCAGGCAGTTAATGACTGAGACGATGAGGGCATCCCTGGAGCAGGAGATCAAAAATAAAACACGATCAGGACTTCGGTCTTTCAAAGACAAATAGAATAAGAACAAACACAATGTTTAATATTTACTACTAACAATCCACTGACAGAGTTTCTATAACTGTTACTTTCTGAGCATTATTACTACAACTTCTTTACAGTGAGTCATGTAACATCTCACTCTTTTCAACCACACAGCAAGCAAACAGCAGATGTAATTCAAACACAAACAATCCTTAATTAGCAATTGCTTTCAATGAGAATTTATCATTATGGAAGCAGCATATGGGATGACATGAAGGGGGAAATCTATTTCATGAAAACCGTGATCCTGTCATAACATGTCAACAAATTCACTACACTGTGAAGGTGATGAGCTTCCAATAAAAGGGGGAAAAAAAGGGTCACACACTTGGAAAGCTCTGAACCACAAAATATCAGTGGGCAAAACTTGTTATGAAATCCCTGAGGCACAGCAGGGTGCCTACGTGGGCAGTCAGAGAGTTAAATAAAGCAGCTGAAACTTGTTAATCCATTGGAAACTCTTTGTTTGCTTGTATTTTGGTTGCCTGTTCTTTGAATGGTGGCAGACTTGGCCGTCTCACCTGTAGCAATTATTCTTCCATTTGTTGTAACTAGAGAGAGTGTGCAGGGAACCAAAGGCAACGCCAAGGGAGAAAAAGATTTGTGTTGCTGCATCCTGCCACACCTGAGACAGATAGAGAGAAAAATAAATTAAATTCAGACAGGGAAACTCCTACCCCGTGAGTCAAACAAGGATCAGCTCTTCCCCACTTCACTGCTAGGTGATCATAGCACAACAATCAATCAGTGCATACACAGACAATTTTATTCGTATAACACCAAGCACCCGCTCTTTCATCAAAAATTGAACTTATGCTGGTACTATTTAGTATAGACAATCAAGGACCACAAATAATGTTATGTTAAATCAAGAGTCCATAAGGCTTCAAATCTCCTCTTTCTCAGCCGATGTTAAATCAAGAGTCCATAAGGCTTCAAATCTCCTCACCAGAACTAATGCTGGTACTATTTAGCATAGACAATCAAGGACCACAAATAATGTTATGTTAAATCAAAAGTCCATAAGGCTTCAAATCTCCTCTTTCTCAGCTGATGCTTTGCCCATATGCACACATCTAATATTATTAATTCTGACTTTAAAAATTGCTGATTAACAGCAGGAGTAATATCAATGTTTTGCTATTGTACAATACTTTCGGCCTCATTACATAACTACTATGGGCAAATACTTTCAAGTTTAAGCAGAGATCTATGACATGAATTGGAAGGGTTCCATTCAAATCTGAACAATTTAATAGGGGTGTCCAATTATGAAAGACTACTGTAGTTATCACGCATATTGCAATTCATCAGTGATGCCAAACTATTGAATAGCATTTATTGAACTATGCATACGAAAAAAGTTGAAATCAACAAATCCCGACCTCATACAAATAACAACTAAAATACAGACAAGAAAGGATGTGCTTCAAACAACCGTTCACGGCAGAGAATAAAAGAGATTCAGAAAATATACCTGTGGTCGCCCAAGCTTTGAAATGTCTGGCTTCATGTAGAAGATAATGCCGTCCACAGCTCCATCAAGGGTCAAGCCTCGGACAAGCAAGATAAAGAGAACCAGGTAGGGGAAGGTGCTGGTCAAGTACACAACCTGGAAGGAACAAGAGAGAGAGGCTAAGTCTGGGGTGAAGCAAGAATTGACCAAAGATTATTTCATCTTGAGGATGAAAGAAGCTGAAGGAAATTATGTTGATGGCTGCATGGGACAAAGTTTGACATAGGCCAGTCAACCATCCATCTTCTTTCCTTTTCTTTGGGTCTTTCTTTCTTCCTTGGAGTGGGGAGTAAGTGTTCATTAGGAATTCTTAACCCTAAAAAGACTGGGCTATTTTGGTAGCTCGAAAGACTGGGGGGGGGGGCCTAAAGGGCCCCCCCTTAAGATCTCGGCCGTGGATCGCGCGATCGCCGCGGAAATTTGCACAATGGTAGTGTGCGATGTGATCTACAAGATCGTATATTTGAATTTTCCAAAATAGTCTTCTTTTATTTTATTTTGATTAATTATGCTAATTTATGCGAGAAATCAGACTTTTTTATCTAAATCAGTAAATAAAGCTCCAAAAGTGCTCATTTTTGGTCTAGATATTCTTTGTAGCATTCTTAGCAAATGTACTTGAAAAAAAATTCGGTATCAAAATTAATTTCTTATTTATTTTATTGTTTTATGAATTTCTTATGTATTTCTTTGTTTTTTCGACCTTTTGTTTTTGTTGTTTTTTTCAGCAAAATTTGTGGCAGACCCTTTTTGAAGCATAACACTACTAAAACAAATTGATTTTAGCCATTGAGAGTAAAAATAAGCATATTTATATGAACCATGTGATAAAACTCAATTTGTATTGACTTTGTACACAAAATCACATTTTTGAGCCATTTTCGGTCTCACGTGCATGTACAAAAAGTTATGTAACTTCAGAACCGTACCCCCGGGCGTCACAAATTTGGTGTCAAAATGTGCGGGAAACTCGAAAGAAAAAAGTCATAGAGCATCGCGGCGAGAGCATTGCGTGTTGCTGAGTAATCGCGCGAAATGTCGAGGGGGGGGGGCCTTTTAGGCCCCCCCCCCCCAGTCTTTTTAGGGTTAATGATATCTGAAATTACTGTAACTAAGGGTGCTTAGAAATGGCATTGCAATAATCAAAGTGCTCATGGTTGACTATGAGAATGAGCCAATTTTGAGGACGAGTCCCGAGTATACTCGGGCAGATGTCTATGGGAAATGCACGTTGTAGCAAAATCAGCCCGTCCTCAACAGGTTAAGTGATATTTTCAACATACTGTCTGTTGTGTTCCTGTGTGATAAATTAACATTGGGGCTCATTTAGAGCCTCCATGTTGAACATCAAATTATCTTGTTTGTTCTTCTTTTGAATACCTACACTGTATCTTTTAATGTGAAAGAGTAACAGAATACATACTTAATATGTTAAATTGACTACCATGACCACCTAAAACAATGTTCCTAAATTGGAAATATGAAAAATGAATGAATGATCAAGAGAAAAATGGCATACCTTTCCGGATGTCTTGATTCCTTTAACGAGGCACAGAAAGGTGATAACCCAAGCACCAGCAAGACACAGAACAAGCTTCCACTTGACGCTTCCCATCTCATCAATTCCATCACTCATTCCCAGCACATGGTTGCTACACAAAGCAAACATGGGGATAAAAATCAAAGATCAGAAGACCGCTTATATAAAGGGAAATAATCTAGTTTGAATGATCCACATTACTCTGTATTTACAAAATACTTACAAATACTTACGTCTGCTGTAAGTATTAATTGTGAAGAAAGTGTTATTTACACTTTGCAGTCAACAATCTTTGCAAATTACACAAGATAGAAAAGGATGTCTGCTAAAATGATTGACTGCAAATAGCATCTTATCAACATGTCAACATTCTCCTATCAAAATCCAGGAGATTCCACAAAGCAACTAGACTTGGAATTTGTCAACACTGACAAATTAGGTGATCCGATCTGTTCGTAAATCAACGATTTGAGTCTCCTGATCCCAATAGGCATGACCATACCGGTTTCATCTGTGTTTAGTGGACATTGGCCGTGTGATGTTTGGATTCTCATTTAGAAAAGGGAGTCAGACCTGCCATCTATGGTACACAATTCCGTATACACTATAACGAAGATACAGAATGAAGTATATTTGACCTTTGACCCACTTTGCACAGACAAGATGGCATCTGAGCAAAAAGTGGTTATTTTGTGAAATGATCCTTGTAACATGGTCTTTACGTGTGCAAAATATGGGAAAGATAGGACATGTATTCATTAAGATACAGGATGATACATTTATGACCTTTGACCCTAATTTACATACCCAAGATGACGTCTGATCAAGTAGTTGTTATTTTATGAAATAATGTACGTGACATGAACTAAACATGTGCAAAATATGGGGGTGATAAGGCCTGTTTTTCTTGAGTTATTGTAAAGAAAGTTGCAGAAAGAAAGAAATATCTCAATACATCGAAGATAAGTTTTAATTTCAACCACGTTTTTTGACGTGATCCCGACATCGTATGAAAAATGAAGGGCACGTTTTCGATAGCCCAAAGTCTCAGCTACAACATATTAAAATCTGGGAGAAATTCACCGAAGCATAAGTGAGCTAGTGCTCGAAAAAGACAGTCATGTCAATTTTCATTTCCAGAAAAACTGCACTCCCATAGAGATAACACGTAAACTGGTCAAATTTGACAAGATTACTTTCAATCCATTTTTACGAGGTGATGCCGTCATCCAATCAAAATGTTGTTATTACATTTATGAAAGAGCATTTAATAAGCTACAACATACTGAAATCTGGTGGAAATTGGCAAAGGATAAGTGAGATACGCTCGAGTGAACCTGAAATTTGATGACGTCATTTTGAAAATTTACTTTTTTAATTTTATTAAGAAATTTGATATCTTTTAATCATTTTTCCAGCATCGCCAACCCATGAATTGACATGTACAACTCATCAGCTTTCAGAATATGTAAAGAAAATGGGGGGTCACCGTCCATCCTGACGAGTAAAATCGGATTAAAAATTGGCAGTTTTTTGGCATTGTTGGACTGTATATCGCCATTGACGCGCGCGCGGAATTTCAACTTTGACGGGTCCGTATGACGTCATATTGAGTCGGATTGACTTGAAACTTGGTAGAAATATTCCTTGACATTTAAAGCATCCGATAAGTGTGAAAAAACGGGAAATTTCTATTGCGTATGAGCTGTGCGTGCGTATATGTGCGCGCGCGTACGCGTCCGTCCAATTTTTTCAATTTTTCAAAAAATGCTCCAAATGTTCTGAAACGTGTGCAAAAAAAATTTGAGCTCGATTTGAGCATACAAATATTTCAACGCGCGCGTACGCGCACGTTTTAAGAGAAAATATGAATTTTGATTATATGAGTACAATGCGCTTGACCTGAAATATATGTGACGTGAATTTCATTGAAAATTTTCATTCCATTAAAGAGATATGATTGAGAATGTGTTTTCATATAATGACGTCATAGTGACGTCACGGTCGACTAATCACTATGATTTTATTATAAGGATCGTCTTTGGGACATGATACATGTATGGTATAATTTTGACATTGATAGGAAGAGGACTTTCCGAGATTAGCGTTACACAACTTTTGCGGAGAAAGAAGAAGAAAAAGAAGAAGAACAAAGAATCAGTACAGATACAGAAGGTGATCCGAGAGGATACTCGGATCACCTAATAAGAAAGATACTTGTATGCTACATGCATCTTAATGCTTAGAAATAATCTGAGAATCCAGGAGATTTGTATATCATTCTATCAGGGTGTGAAATTATATTTATTTATTATATTTTCCATCAATTTAGTGATCCATCATTCAAAACTCAACTATTCAAAGGACACAATTTAGCAATCCCCCCCCCCCCCCATTTCCCCCTATAATACTCTCATACAAATGGCACAGCAAATAAGAAGGTAGAACTCTTACTAGAAATATTCTTCGCTGGGCGGCTTGGGGTTAAGGAGGAAGCTGATGTTGAAGGTGGCGTTGCCGTCGGCAACGCGTTCTGTGCAATTGTCTGTGTTCCAGCCGTGTCCGCAGCTGGCCCAGGGCAGGACGGAGGTGAGAGATGAGAACAAATAGAAAATGGTGTAGGCCAGGATGACCTGATAGTAGATGGACACCAGGAAACAGATGACCAGCATACCATAGCCAATCCCTGTGGGAGAACGGTGGGATTCAATGACAGGTGAATAAGGTCAGAGACCAAGGCATAGGTCAAGAAATTTACTTGGTCATGAAAGGTGGAAAAAAACAGATGGCAAAGCATTCAACTTGAATAAACAGCCAATATATGACATTCATGCACTTACCTTTTTTTCTTCTTTCTGTATCAATGAGATCTTAAATATTTTGCTTAAATAAACTTCCCGCTTTGACCATTAAACCATTTCTCTCAACAATGTGTAATATCACAAATTTGGTATGACTTGACTTTTTGATCAAATGTTGATAGCCAATTAATATAAACATGAATAAGTCATGTACATCAAGCGTGATGATGGTTCAATACATCTATTTTGTGCCCTTAACTGTAGAAATATACACAGAGCTTGATTGTTGTGGATCTCGCTCAAAGGAAATCCTACACGTATGGCTAATCATACATACCTTCATCAATCTCTGAATAAAAAATTTAGTAAATTTAACATGCTTATTCTCGAAATCATTTCTTTAAATGAATCTGAAAACTCAGAAAAAAAAAATCCCCTCACCTTTGAACATGGGGCAAATCTTCCAGATGCCCAAGCAACCAACACCCGTAAACTGTCCGAAGCTCATTTCAAGGAGAAAGAGGGGAAGACCCGCTACGACCAACATGATGAGGTAGGGGATGAGGAAAGCTCCTGGGGGAACAAACACACAACAAACTCATTACAGAGAATTCTTCCGCCACTAGAAGAGTATACTAGTATCATTTGTGTGACTGCTGAGAACATCTTGGTAACGTCCCCACAACATCCCCACAACTTAAGGGCAAACAAGTTGTCATCATGTTTGGGGACATCTCAGACGTCGCCACGGAGTGACTTTCTTGGTGAGAACACAAGCCACTTTTTTGTCTTTCAAGTTGCAAGTGTTGCGGCAAATGATTAGTCATGGCAACATCCCTCCAGTGAGATAGGCCCTTTACCCAGGGCAACTAAAGCTCGCTGATGGGCAAATACAGAATGGGTACTTGCATGATAGGTATCTTGATAGAATATCACCCTAATATCACTACAACATGGTTAGATCCTGACTTGTCATAAACACAACAGCTTATTACAACATTTGGACTATAAGTGACAATGTTTAACCATTCAAAACCATCTTCTCAGTTGCTGTTGTTGTTTCCTGAATTATCAACATAATTTCTTTGTTGCTGTACCCCACAACGCTGCAATTTGTTCTACCTTTTGGCGGCAGAGTGTCATCAACCTTTTGACTTATTCACTCTAATGCAAACCAAACGTTGTCGGGCCTTATCAAGCTTTAGTAGTCAGACAGGAATCAATTTGTCATCAGTTTGGACGGGGAGACGTTTCCTTGTAGGACGTTACAACCCCCAAAAGACAGACTAAAGCATGACGATGCCCCCCCCCCCCTTGTTTCCAGTGCCCTAGCCAAGGAAAGGATGTGTTCTTCCTACGTCCACAGCCACGTTTTCCAACACACGTTTCCATGCCTGTTACCCCTTCCCCCCAAAAAAACCTGGTCATGAGCCAAGTGCATTGACGATGCTGTATTCATTCAACTGATTTCTGTCCCTTTACATACCAAGTTTACAAGCTCATCTATGCAACATGTCATACACACTAAGAAACTTTCAGAATATGAAGAAAGTGACAAAAGATACTTGACTGACAGAAGTTTTGAGCATGACAACACATTCTAATGGCATAGTTTACATATATTGTATGTTTGTTTCATAAGAAAGTGAGAGAAAGAGAGAAAGAAAGTGAGAGAGAGGGGGAGAGGAGGGGAGGAGTAATCTAGCTTTCAAAGGGTGTTTAGGCAAGTGCACATTTCCTGAATTTTGCATTCATTACTGTGAGCGGAACAACTAAAGTTGTTTTGGCCCTGTCAACTTATCAAAAAAACAACACAAAAAGCAAAAAAAAAAAAAAAAAAAAAAAAACAGGGGGGTGTTTCATCAACGTTTGTCGGCGCTGACAACTTGAATCACCATAGTAACAGTCAGTGACCAGAGCATCTCAGCCAATCAAAACCAAGGATTTTGCTGAAATTGGCTGACAAGTGTTGATGAAACACCCCCCTGGTCTACATTGAAAGACGAAAGAGAAACACTGAGACAGCTCTAAGGGATACTGAATTTAAAGTATCAATTTCCTGAAATTATGCAATCAGCACTCTAACACAGGTAATTTTTTTCATTACTTCAGCACTGCTGCCTTATGCAATCTTACATAAGCTTGACTGAATCTACTTTTGGTTACACTATGACGCACGCAGCTCAAACTACTCTCAAATACAAGCCATGACCTACGAACGCAAGGTGGAGTAAGTATCACACTGAGTTATGTCTCTACAGCAGCGAAGTATACTCAAATCTAGCAGACTTTCTTTGCACTGACTGTGTAAAGAACATTACTAGATCATATCGTATGCTGCTAAAGTAACTACATGTACCATTTTTTAGGGTCTAAAGTGCAATGACTTTTGACCTCTGACCTTGCAGCTTTCTCCAACTTCACTGAACATTATGGATACCATCTTCAATACTTTTCTCATTTCTTGTTGGAAGGCCACATTTTTAAAGAACCCTCAAAGTTCTTACCGAGACACTTTATAATGACCCTATTATAAAAGTGCAATGACCTTTCATGATGACCCTACAGGCAAGTTGCATTCTTTCTAGGAAAGAAAAATGTGGGTTTGTTGATTTGCTTTCTTTAGACAAAATGTAAAATGAAGATGAAAAAGTTTGGAAAAATTCAAAAATTATACAATTTACATTCATTTCCACTAATCTTGACCCTTGACCTATGACATAATCTCCACATCTGGGTCAGTTGAACTCTAAAGGCAGAAATCAGAAAGGAAATTTATTCTGAATACAATGAATGAATGAATGAATGAACAAACATTCACAATTAAAAAGAAATCATTACTATAGAGTGGATTTGGCACAATATAAGACGTTTTATCAAATAAATTAATCAAATTCAGAAGAAGGCAAGAATGCAAAGCAGACAGAAGACGTATAAAAACTCAAATCTGAAAAGAAAGAATATCGAGGTCACCCACCTCCACCGTTCTGATAGCATAGAAACGGGAATCGCCATACATTCCCGATCCCGACCGCATAGCTGACGCACGATAAAATGAAGTCGATCTTGCTGCCCCAGTTCCCGCGGGAAGGATTGCCATCGTCGTCGGCGGGATCACGAGGATGTACGGGTGGGTTTAAACTTTCGTATTTTCCGTCCGGTCCGGATTTGACGGCTGGTTTCTCACCGTTTGGCCGATCATTGCCGTCGGTCCCGTCCAAGGGTTTCTGTCGTCGCGAACGGACATGAGAAATGACAAAATTATAAACTTATATAATATCCCACTAAACAAAGGTAAACACTGAAACGTTGTTATAATTAGAACTGTGAAATATCTTCCGAACGAACAGAAACAACTTTGATCAAGTTCTACAACAGGTTATGTTGGAATGCAATGACTTGATTTGGATACACAACTTCTCACTGACATAATTGGGCAGAGCGACATGAAATCATAGGAAAGCGCCATGTTATTGATAGCTGGTTCCCCACACCCCCCCCCAAAAAAAAAAAAAGAAAAAAAAAAACTGAATTGGGTCAGCGATTGACGTCATTCAAGCAGGGCACAACGACAGGATGATAATACGTCGCTCTTTCAATTCGGAAATAAAGTGATGTTTGCGTTCGGCGGGAACGCGAGAGATGGATAAAACCCGTGATGATGCGGTGGCCGCATCTATCGTCTCCGTGTGACGCATCTCCGACAATCCCACTCCACTCCCAACCCCCCCCCCCCCCTCCCTCCTCAGTGTTTACTTTTCTTACGTCTGCTCTCTGTGGAAGACATCTTGGCGGGATTTTGTATTCTGAGGGATGGAAACAGTTATTTTACCATTATTAATCTTATAAATCCCGTCTCCATTCTCCATCTTCCCTTCCGTGCTTTTTTTTTCTTCCAACTTTCTCGATAACGGATTATGTTATCCGTCATAATGGCTAGCTTTTAATGTGCTTAACTGTATAATGTCTATAAAATGTTGGATTTCGACGGCAAAAAAACTGAGTGCGGATATACATAATCTCAGAAAGAAAGGATACGCTATTTTACCTGCGACAGGTTATGAGCAGAATACCATAACTGTAATGATTTACTTCGTTTTATCGCTATACACCTTGCCATATAACTCTTCGTACAGTAGAGAAAATGATGCCGCACTTTATGCCATATAAGGCACTTGAGATGTGAATTTTCTTGAATTTGTCTCCCTCTACACATGAAATTTGTAAGATCACAACTGTTGCATGATCTGTAATGTAACAAACATGTCGGAAAAAAGGAACCACGGGACTCGAACCTGTCATCTACTGCTTCGATTCCCGTGGTTCCTTTTTCCCCCGAAATGTTTATCAAATTATACAAATCAGCAGTTGCGATATTACAATAAATAATTCCATTTGTAGAGGTAGACAGATTGAAGAAAATTCACACCTCAACCTTCACCCCTCTGATTAATATTCTCTTGCTTTCATATAAAGCACTCGTTCACACGTACGGTACGAACATCAAGTTACACATAATGATGGTCATCGGCTCGGATTCGAAACCCAAAGTTTTATTTTTTGTGTCTTCTTCCCACTCAAACGAAGCCATGATCATGTGCAGACTCAGCTGATTGCAATCACTGACGGGAGACGCTGGTCACAGGATCGCCAACTCACGCGGGGCCCTCCCCCTCCTATTTTCATTCAAATTAATAATCTACGGCTTTAGATTTATGTCTAGAATTTACATTCATTTTCAAAGGCGATCGGAAATTCTTCTATCATGTGAATCGCCCACGCAAAACCTCCGTCTTCACCAGACCGTGAATCAAATTTATTCAACCAAACCACGGCTGGATGCATCAGGTCATCGCGCTCCCGCCTATAACACTATACTCTCTATTCATTATCTTTCTCTCTCCTTTCTTTCTTACTCAAATATAAAAATGCACAAATATACAAATTTGTTTGTTTCAATTTCATTTATTACGATACGCTCCACTTAAAATGTTCAGAGGATGAACAAATGTAGCCTACACATTGTTATGAATCTATGAATTATTTTCACATAAGTTGGAAGAGGGTTCTGAATAATTACATGGGCTGGTATCAAATTTGATCAACTTTACAATCCGCCAAGTGTTCATCAATGGATGGGTTTGACCGGTGACCTTGGGATGGATAACTGCCTAACCCCTAACAATATTCATGATGTACAAAATAGAATATATATACAAACATTATCTCATGACAAGGAGTATACTAAACAACCGTTAATGAAATCTTGCATATAAAAACAAACGATGTCTCCGCACCGTTATAATTCTAAAACAATTCTTTTTCTTTAAGCCCCTATTTAAAAATGCAGTATAATTTCACGGATAATACTAAGCAGGTTCCTTTCCAAAGTTGTACGTATATAGTGACCAAAGAACAATAGAAATCAGCCCTCCCTCCTTAACCTACCTATTACACGCCCTTATAATATATCAATCACATCTAATCCTTGTTCCCTATAGGCCAGAACACGCATACACACCCACTCACACGTACACCCCACCCATCCCTCCCCCAAACACAACCATAACCCACCCACACACAAACATAAACACGCCGACACACACACACACACACACACACACGTATCTCATTATACATAATACCAATATACCAAAATAATGATACTCTGACAAAATGGATACAAAATCCTACATTATACACACACCCACATAAACGCGCACTCACACATATCGAACAGACCCTGATGGAAAGAGAGGAAACCAGAAAACACAAAACAGAAAAACAAAAACAAAAACAAAGCAAAAACGAACAAACCCAAACATAGTAAGATACACTGTGTTACGGAGTCACGTGACCACGTCATCTAACCACCCCCGTACTCTAATCACGCGTTATCCCGTATTGATATTTCGCGTTACGGACGCGATGCGTTGGCGACGGAAACTGTTTGCATGTTTGATCAGCATCGCTGGGCCTCGACTATTTTCGTTCATTCACATGGATGAGAGGGGTGTGTATTGATTGGCAGGAGAAACTGATGTGACCGCTTTACGGGCGGATAAAATGCATCGAAGCACTAGAGCGGACAATATCTTATAACCTCAAAGAAAGGGCAAAGAGAGAGAGAGAGAGAGAGAGAGAGAGAGAGGATGGGGGGGGGGGTCGCTTTCATCATCATTACTTTGCATGTTTATTTCCAATAAACATGGTGATTATTTTCAATGAATAATATTATGCATACACAAAATGAATACAGTAATATATTCATCGTATAGCGTATAAACACACACGCACACACACACACACACTCACTCACACACACACACACACAAATATATATTCATATAATTATATATATACCCGTATATTTTCACTTATTCAGCGTGAAGATTTACAGACGGCGCGGTGTTTGCAAACCAGTGTAAATAGCTTTCAAGAGCTTTCTGATAATATTATGAGCCAGTGGGTCGTGTTGCAAATCCTACAAACCAAAGGTTAAACCAATGAGTTCAAAATGCGATAGAACCGTCTGGACAGAGCAACAGACTAAAGACTCCACTCTTCTCATGTTTGTATTCATTTCGTCACTTTCAATGATAATGTGATTATTATAGGATGTTTGTGCTTGTATCAAATGTAAAGTAATGTATGATGCTATTCTGCCACAAAATATTCATAAAATAACTTTTTAGTCCAACATACCTTTAGTGAATGAGGTAATAACGTGAATCAGTTTGGGCGATAATCTTGATAATAGGATTAGAATTAATCACTCCCGATCAAATGACTAAAACATTCAATCGAAACAATATTCACGACACACAAGTCGCTGGTTTGCCAGTTTCAAAGATTATGATAAAGGAAAAATGGTACTTCTGCAAAATAATTCGGTTCTCTTTAGTAGAATATTGCCTTTCACAGACATTATTTTGAGGGCTATCTAAATACGCTACCTGCCAGCAAATCTATCCATAGTCTCCAATCGTATACATCGGATGAGGATGATGATAACGACGTCGACGACGATGATAATAATAACAATAATGATAATAATAATAATAATAATAATAATAATAATAATAATAATAATAATAATAATAATAATAACAGAATAAACAATAATTTTAGGCGAGACAATTATTGTTCAAGTTACAAGCTGCTGCAGTTTGATTCAAATCTAACTATCATGATCCCCCTCAGAACAGATATTATCTAAAGATGTGCACATTGAGAGAAAAAAAAACCCAACGATTTCCTAGATTTGCCCTAATTGTAGATTAAGCACGCTATGTAAACAAAAGAAAGTTTGCATTTTACGTAGACTGACGTAAAATTATCGATTCCAGCGCTGATGGCGTTTCGGAAAAACTGAATGTTTGCAGCTGGCGCTTCCCGTCACGGCGTTAGTACTGTCAACATACAGTTTGCAGACAGATGCTGCACAAAGTTTACATGAAAAGCCACGATTGTTTATAAACGTTCTACTACGAGGTTCGCGTCGAAGAATCCTACGTGTATGAGTGGTATCCCCTTCTTTGGCTGTTAATCGTGCCCTTCACACAACACACACGCACACATACACATACAAACTAACACCATCGAAAACACACACTCAAAGAAAAATATATGACGATGAGGGAAAAGCATGTCTACGCGCAAATTCGTGATAATAATAGTGGGAAGGAACTGATTTTAAAAAACTAACCAATCAAACACCCCACTTTATTCCTTGTATTCTTCTCTTTAGCTGATGTAGGGGAGTTGTTAATTTCTATTTCCCAGTGATGTATTTCTGCTTTTCCCGGGATCGACGTTTGCGGGTAATCTCTGTTAGTTGATGATTTATTCCTACTGTTCTTACTGCATGTATTGTGAACAGCCAATACACGTCTCGTGGAGTCAAATAGTGATGCCTGAATATTACTGACTCGATGCCAAAATCCATTATGGACTAAAATTGCTTCACAACATTTTGAATTTGAGAAATCTGGAAATCCAAAAAATGACCGTATCATTTTCATTCGAAAAGGCGAAAAGCTGCATTTTTTAAGGAAAAGATTTTAAACGTCACACCTACTTTTTAGGGAAAACTGCACTGGTCCACATATCAATACGCGTGTAACGGCAATTCAAATACAAGATCTTATAGTCTATCCTATAATCTGTATAAAGAATGGAAATATGAGATGAAAAATTTGACAATATTCCCTTCTTTGCATTTTTATATTCGACATGGGATCCTTGAAAATCTATGCAAGTTCTGATACTAGTACTGTAGGCTGAACATAATTATTTGCATGGTTACTTCAAAAAAAAAAATCAAAATTGGAGTTGCGATATAGTCGATCATTATCGTATAAAAGATCATGAAGATAATAATAATTTCTCTTCTTCTTCTTCTTCTTGTTATTATTATTATTACTACTACTATATACTACTACACTACTACGATTATTATCATTAAGATAATCTTTATCATCATAATTGTTAACAATATATTGCCATTAAATATTGCAATTAAACTACATTCCCTTCATGAGTCTTCGGCTTACCTTCCCCTTCATTTTCTGCGCGCAATTATGGAATGCGTCATTATATCAAAATACTTCAGTATATCTCAGCGCCGGTGACGTTTACGAAGTCTGCATTATTAAAATATTTTCTTTCAAAAAGACGTCATTTCTAAAGATATAAATTCATTTACATCCGTCATGAAAATACATTGAAAGTTCTAGTCTACGAATCTCCTTCTCTTGAATTACAGTACATTAGCATTGATGTCAATCACAAACACAGAGGGTAATTTTAGCTGCTAATGAATTAATCAACTCGATGTACCCCCTATTAACGGGAACTGTTAAATTGTCCTAATGTTCCACTTCATAATACTTATGTGCCATTATACTTCCCCCTCGCATGACGTCGCATTTCTCGGACTTCGATTACAATCCAGTAAGCTGTATTTCTGATCTGTTGGTCGCTTGTTTAAAAAGACAGACAAGCCAACACACACACACACACACACACACACACAAACACACACACATTATATATTATATATATATATATATATATATATATATATATATATATATATATACACTTACATAATGGATGCGTCTGTACACATAACAGTTTATTTTTCTTTTGACGTTTAAAGTCTATATCCTTTCGTTGAGGGCGAATTGAGACTGGATCTCTTCAAATATTAAACATATCAAAATCCCTCACTAGAGATAAAATCAAGGCCAAAACTTACGTATGTAAAATATCTTATAACAAATATATCAAGTATCAATCACACACACATGCAATATATGCCATTTATTCATACTGCTCATTGCTCAATCACTCTATCAACAAGTGACATATACTAAATGTATAAAAATGAAGAAGATGAAGAAGAGATAAATATATAAAAAATAATATACAAACATTATTCAAATCTTGCTGACATACCATTTCCGCCGGGGTATAACCATTCGCAGAATAGCTCATTTTGCCGGCTATAGCTCTTTACAGAGACGAAAAGACACAAGATTGTTTGTGACGCCAAATACGTCAATGGATCACGTATCACGATGAATGGCGTATGAGAATGATAGAAGACGCAGTCTACTCAGTAGCATATAAAAAGCAGCATATAATTTTATCAAACTGGAGCGCCTCGTAATATATCGCTAAATGAATTCTCTCGTATCCCACTTGTCCAACATGAGATGACAAACGAAACGTCTTGACCACATGAAGTATCACCGGGTACTACTCGTTATTTACTACTGCTGAGATGGCCGATCGCCGGTCACTAGATCACTGCGCAGTCAAAACAAATCCTAGTGTGTGGGCAAGTGTAAGGCCTGTGAATGTGTACGTCACAGGCATAAATTACATTTATACTCCTAGTCTTCTTCCAGACAATGTCAGTTTATAGACAACATTCAGTCGACCGCTACACGGAAATGGGCTTGTCCACGCATGCGCGTTACAATAGTATACTAGTAATAATTATGTACATCAGTATTGAGTTTTTTTTTTTTGTGTGTGTGTGTGTTTTTTTTTTTCCTTCTTGCATTTTAACCGTCTCAGGTAGCGTTACATAAAGATCACTCGTCGTTCAGAGCGAGCCTTTACCATAGAACTGCAACTGCAAAGTTTCAATGTTTTTTGCAAATTAATCTGCACGAGTGTGTGTGTGTGTGTGTGTGTGTGTGTGTGTGTGTGTGTGTGTGTGTGGAGGGGGGTTTGATCTCATGAGCAGCTCATCAATGTTTACATTGCACAACACACATCGTTACTCAATACTCGCTGACACTTTGGTCTTTTGCTTCTATGTGCTGAACAACAAGAAAGAATCTATACTTTGGGGGTTTTCTTTTTACACAAGCACACACATGCACACACACACACACACACACACACGCACGCAAAAATCATCATTTGTTACATGTATAGAACAATGATAGGTTATCCAGTTGGGCGCCATCAAAATTTACTTTTGTTTTCAAGTCATACGTAAAACCCAAACACTGTGAGAAATTTCACTTTAGAAGTTGCCGAGACACAAACCCCAATACTTGGAAACCATTATGCATGCACTGATTGTTGCTATGTTGGGCAAGCCACTGGCATGCTATGGAAAAGTTTGCCGGAAGTCAGACACATGCAGACTTTGTCATGAAATCACACGCAATAAGTCTTTTACATATTAGTAAATATATAGGTAGAGAGAGATGCCATTCAATGATTGAGACTATCAAAAGCACATAATACTTTTACACTTGTCGACTCGAAAATAAACACCCACACACACAAATGCATACACACACACACACACACGTAAACAAGCATTAATATATACATGCCCACACATTCATACACATACACACAAACACACACACACAAACAGCAAACAAACACACACACACACACGTACAAATTGGCAGTGTGTTAATCATGGCGTTTTGTGAAAGCTGTTAACAGCCACCCTGAAGATGATGCGACCGCAGCAAATTGATTATTTGCATCCTCATCTTCCGCAAGCCCTTAAAGATGACGTCAGAATAAAATCCTATCATCTTGGCAAACGTAATGGCGTCGATTCCATACTCTTGAGACGGAAGAAGGCCAACCGCTTGATTTTTTTTTCATGAATTCGGTTTTTCTTCTACTACTACTACTACTACTACTACTACTACTACTAACTTTAACATTCTTTTCAATAAAATGCATGCAGGAAACTCGATCACGAAAAAAAAAGTAACATAATAGGTGTTTTATGCATCACAAACTACTTTTTGTACCCTTATCTTTCTTTCTCTCGTTTGGGCGCTCTGCTCACAAGTGGAAGCAAACGCTTACATCTTTGAAGTGATGGTTCCAGTGCTTAATGATGTAAGACGTGTCGTCTCGACGAGTGAACTCGAACTATCAGAGCTTATCAAGACTGGCGTGCAACCAGCATTTCCAGAATTTGTCTTGAAAACTCAGCGAACAATACGATAGGCAGCAGAAATTTAGTTTAAAAAAATGAAATGAACAGCTACCGACCAAACTCCTATCACATCGAACCATTGACTACTGATTTGTAAGGATGACATTTCGCCTTTTTTTCTTTTAATACGAAAAACATCCAAATATGAAATCGTTTCCGCAGTATGTTTACCTACTTGAAAATACGGCGTGATGAAAATGCTATGGTTGAAGCCTCGTAACCTTTGACCTTTTATTTCATCCAACGGGACTGTTCTATTTGAATGTGTATTGTATCCATTTCTCTCCATCATGTATACCACTGATCATATATAATTGAAGATGCCTACATGTATGACTGGTAAAAAATAATATAGCAGCTTCAAACCCAATGTAATAGTGACTTTTCCGCTGACCTTTGACATTTCATTCGCAACATTCTATGGAAATAACAGACTATCCCTCTTCGTATATTTCTACTGGAAATTGAGAGCTGAAATACAATATTTTTTTTTGTTTTGTTTTGATTTTTGTTTTGTTTTGTTTTGTTTTGATTTGTTTTTTGCTTTGATTGATTTAATTTTATGTATGATTTGTTTTTGAAAATCAATAAAACACACACAAAAAAAAATATGTAGGCCTATACCAGTTAAATTGCAAGAAATTGACATTTAACTTCACAAGTAGTGTCCTCTGACTTTGACCTTTCACTATATGGTATTGTTTCACGCAAGTAGGACCTATTATCTAATATATATACATATATATATATATATATATATATATATATATATATATATATATATATCAGTATTTCCTAAATCCTGCAAAATATATCAAATATTAAGTTTCCAACGCTGTTTAGCAAGCCTCTCGTATATACCAGTAACCATGCTCATTTTCGCTCAATTAAATGACACTATTATCAGGTATAAGTACAATATCCATTAACAGACTTCTGATATGCGCTTGAAAGCCTGAAAACGAAAACATTGCATAACTTGTTTTAATTAACATCGTTTACTCCTCTCTCGTGTTCGTTTTCTTTTCCAACGTGTATCTTTATTTTGACAAATATCCCTCTCCAGGTTTTGTTTGGTAATAAAAACAGGTCCACATCCTCGTTACCAAAAATACACTTCGCAAGAGTGTTGTTACTACTGTTTAACTCGTTTACAATTTGGTTGGGCTGGGTAGAAGGTGGAAAAACAGCCACGTTGAGTTTAGCTGTACTATTTAGACACAAGTTTGGACAGATTGGGAAGAAGTGAAGGGAGAGCTGGCGATCTTGGATTTTAAGGGTACAGTTCTCTTTTACAAACTTTTCTCGTCTATACTATAGAAATGTCATCTCATAGAACAGTATTTTTAGCTTCACAAAACCGTCGATTAAAGTTGTTTCCGAGATCACAGTACTCCATAAACTCTCAACGATAAAACAAACAAACAAACAAACAAAAACAAACAAACAAAAACACACACAAAACAAATAAAAAACAAAGCATTCCTTGCTCTGCTGCTGTAAGAAAAGACATCTTTTGTTGGTTCAACATGAAAGGACGACCGTGAATTTAGCGCTACGGTAACGACCTTTACCGCGCGAGTAAAGGTGATGCTTCTGGATTCTGTACAAATTGTCCCGTGATGTTTTGCCATGTGATTTGAGCAGGGGGTGGGCACCTCCCCAATTTGAGGGAAAATTCCTTTAACTGCCTGGGACAAGTGGATAAAGACCGTTCCCATGACAAGAGGAGAAAGGCAGACTGTATGAAGCATGAAGTCACGCACGCTTAATCGATTGAGCAGAACGACCAAACGAAGCAGATAAAGTCTACATCTCCAACTGAAAAAACACCGGAAGCGGAAGTTCCTTATGCAAGGTGCGAGGAGGTGTCCAGTCTTCTTTGCGCCGATTGGCCAAAAGTGAACTTGTTCCAAGAGAAGGGAGAAATAAATGACTGTCTGTACAAGCTAGCTTATCTGGGGAAAAATTACACGTGAGATAAGAGAATATGGCGGAAACGGGACGGTTCTTTATTTTGTCGCCATACAGGAGGTTGGGTGAGAAGACCTCTGTTTGACACCTTCTTCCATAGTGCGTGAACCTATAAAGAAGCTTGAAAATGTGAAGGTTTCAATCATGGAGCTACTAGTACAGGGGCCGCGGAAGCGGGGGGGGGGGGGGGCTGGGGGGGGGGGGGCTGCAGCCCCCCCCCCCCCCACACACACTTTTGGTTCGTCCAAAAAAAAAAAAAAAAAAACGAAAAAAAACCCGAAAAAAATCACAACACTCATGAATTTCAATTCCCAAAGATTCCGCCCTTAGATTCTTCCGTCTAAGCGGGGGGGGGGGGGGGGGGGGGGGGTCTTGACCTTGCCACCCCCTCTCCCCCCCCCCCCCACACTGAAAAACGTTCCGCGGCCCCTGTAGTACATGTAGCTCCATAGTTCAATGGCCTTTCCTGCCTTGTTGCAGTTGCTCAATAATAACATCACAATTAATACACCGTTTCTGCAATGTATTCAAATTTTATCCAGCTTGCCGAAGCCTTGCCCTACCTAGCAAAACTGCCTAAAAACAAAACAAAACAAAACAAATTTAGAAGCAGGTGAATAAAGTGGCTAGTTACTAGCCCGTATAACTGTTTACTATAGGAAAAGAAACATCCAAATCATACATTACAAAACGGTCTATTGGTCGCTTTAAAGGGAAGGTAAACCCAAAGAGCAATGTGGATTGAATGAAAGCAGCAACATTAGTAGAACACATCAGTGAAAATTTGAGAAAAATCGGACAATCGATGCAAAAGTTATGAATTTTTAAAGTTTTGGTGTTGGAACCGCTGGATGAGGAGACTACTAGAGGATATGACGTATGAGTGGACAACAATACAAAGAAAATATAAAGGATATTCAACAAAAATTCACTTTTCTAGAATTATGAAAGAGCAGTGGACCAACCGCTTTCAGAAAGCAGGGGGAATAATTGCTACCCTTAACATATGTCAATATCAAGTTGATGGAATTTGTAATTTTCATGAAAAATGGATTTTTGTAGTATTTTCGTTATATTTTCTTGATATTGTAGTCCACTCATACGTCATAACCTCTAGTAGTCTCGTCATCCAGTGGTTCCAACACCAAAACTTTAAAAATTCATAACTTTTGCATCGATTTTCCGATTATCTTCAAACTTTCACTGATGTGTTCTACTAATGTTGCTGCTTTCACTCAATCCACATTGTTCTTGGGGTTTATCTTCCCTTTAATGGTTCAAAATTTATGGGTCGGACCTATAGTAACATGATCCACCTTCGTACATCGTCTTGGTCAATGCATTTCAATGATTGGTTTCCGGTCTGCATGCATTAATTATTGCTATGTCAGGCAAGTCTAGGGCAAGCTTTCTGGTTGTCAGGTCAACGTTATTATACAGGAATGCTTGCAGGAATAGAATTTTGGAGGCACCTCTGCCCCAACCAGAAACTCTCAAGGTAAGGTACATTTTTACTCTATACTTTATCGAGTATTTTTACACTATACTTTATCGAGTAACAGTAACTTTTCTCATGCCACACTACTTTATTTTCAGTGAAATATTTGGTGATTAATTGTTTTCAACTATTTAATTCAAGAAAACCTATATTATCTCACTGTCGACACAACGTTATAGAAAAAGAATAAACGTACGTAACTGTCAGTTGGATACTCCCGGCGTATCGATAGAAAATGACAGATTAAAGAAGCATGATGACGGGTGACATGTTACGGGGTCAAGGCTAATGCAACGACCGATTGAGGCAGCCAAGACATTCGAATGGAAGGATACGCAGGAATCGCTTACTTTATCATACCCGTATAAGAACATAATTTGGTCTCCGTCCAGGGCGTTTGACGCCACCAAGACTTATCAGTCCAATTCACGTCAGACATCTTCCGCCTTCTCTGGTAGTTCTACTCTCTTCAACACGACTTTATCACGACGAAGAGCTTCCGTCGAGTTCAACGAACTCTTGCAACTTGAAGGATTGACTTCTGTGTCATGTGCCCCCCCCCCTCCCCCCTTTCTCTTTCTCCATCTCCGCTTCCCATTTTCTGTTGCTCTGTTTTAGACGGATAAAACATTCTCGAACTGGAAAAAAACAAAAAAAAAACAAAACAAAACAAAGCAAGCAGCCGAAACAATGATTGGCTTCTTTATCTCTACATTCATTTTGAAACATTAACTTGCATCAACAGAAGTTGTTCACGTTTCCTGTTTGATTATATTTATTTCGTTAAAGGCTAAGGGTCGGGGTAGAATAAGACTGACAGAAATTGACGCATGATCCATACTTTCCCTATAATCTCCGTAATGCTGCTATCTGATAGATCAGCTACTCAGTATTTATACTCCTAAGCAAGGCGGGACGCCACCTCCTTGTCCTATACCTGTCATCAAGCAGCGGTAAGATTCCGGTCAGCTATTATACAGGGAAAACTGCAGATATTTTGGTAGGTATAAATACCATGCAGATGGTCTTCTTTCAACCTCCCTCGGAATATTCTGTGTCACAGTACAGATGGACTTTGTTTAGTTGCATTTGATAGTGCAGGGAGGTGAGAAGAAACATACCTTGATAGTGTGAAAAGTGTTCTTTATGCACAGAATGAAAATTCACCAAAATAAAATTTGGTCGGATGCTCATCGAACTCTGAAGTTGTATAGTTACTTCTTGTACTGACAGGTTATGGGAACATAACATCTGTTTGATCGAAAATATGCAATTGGTGAATGACATAAATGTTATGGATAGAGATGATAAGATGTGAGTCACGCACGATAATCTGATAAAAATAACGATAATAATAATGATAATTATTATTATTATCAGATCAGCGTGCTTCAATAACATTACAATGGTGTGTGGTATTCGTAATCAAACTCGTTTTTCCGTTCTGCAAAAGCATCCCGCGTTAAGAACCAATCCCTCATTTGAACAGCTGCCACTTAACATAATACGCCTTTCGACTATGTGCACAAAGGATTGTTGAGAAATATAACAGACGGTATGTATTAGTCCAGATATGCCGTCATTCCCTTACTGTCTGTTGCTGCCTAATATACACAGTGCTTTTGCCCCTGTCTCACATTACGAGCCCATCCCTAACTCAACACATGTAGGCCTAAACTGTGTAAAGAAGGGTGTCAAACTGTTCACAGCAAATATTTCCTATCGGCCCGAGCATACGCTTTATGGAATCATATATTTTGTTGGGAAAATGCATGGATGAACTTTTAGAGGCTTTTAAAACTTACGGTATTAAAAGACGGAAAACTATAAATCTCATATCGTCATAACTGCTGTGCACAGCGTCCACCCGTCTGTAAAAACGACTACCGATGATGACCGCATAATCTCCACTCTGTGGTCTTTGTAAACGAGTTTCAAGGTATATGAGAGTATATTTTAATTCCGTAATTTCATTATGACGGGTATGCCATCGAAATGCTACTTATGTCATGAAATTACAGAAGAAAATTCGCATCCTTACGCATAAAACCATTATCATGTGAATAACCTACATGGCATTTTTTTTAATCTTTTTTTTATTTTATTTTATTTTATTTTTTTTTTTTTGGGGGGGGTCACGTTTAATGCATAACAGAAGCTTTTTGGAGCTTGTAGGACTATATAGCTAAGATATGTTTTCTTTATTGGAATCAAAAGCAATGCCTATGGCATCACAATATGATGACAGAAGTGAAACCCACCGATTTACTGAATATTGTTGATGTTTCAGCGTCAGCGTCATCTTTGGCGGTTGCCCTCTGAAGTATCTCTCTCCCTCTCTCTCTCTCTCTCTGTATATATATAATAATATGTAATATATTATATATATATATATACTGATATTCATATATATTTTATATATTTATGATACTTATATGGATAGACATATAATCATGTTGAATATGTGCCGGTAAATGCTGAATATGAGCATGTGTACGAGTACAGTATATTATGTTCATAATCGCTGTGCAGGTTTTAACACGCCATGGAAGTACTAAAACCACATCAGAGATCAAGTCACATCTTTCAGGAAAGCATCAACCACGTGACCTTTAAAACACGCACTCACGAGCGTCTCTAACACACGTGACCATAACTGTCGTATGCGGTTTAGAAATACAAACCTGACCCGTGAGGCGCCACTGATGACGAAAAAGGCAAAATGCCAAGCGATGTCCCGCCTGCATCGCAATTTGTGTGGACTACTTTTCAATGTGAATTCACTGGCCTATTGACCTTTGACCTTGCCAAACTTCAAAAATATTTGAATTTGACCAACATATTTAGGTGATGTATCCCTGTGGTGTGAGTTTCGTGGTCATAGCTCAAAGCTGAATGTGAAAGGTGTTGAGATAACACCACAATATTGCAAGTATGATGCTCATTAGGAAAGGTTCATTGACCTTTGACCTTGTCGGACTTCACTGATTTTCGAACTTGACCGGCATCTTTAGGAGATGTATATATACCTGTGGTGTGAGTTTGGCGGTCATACAATGCAGCTCAAAGCAGTGGAAACTTATTGAGAGTACACTAATTGTTTACATTGTCGACGACGACGACGATCAGGAAAACGACGACGGAAAAGCGACGCCTATATGTCTCGCTTCTGCAACGAGGGAGAGACAAAACAGATAGACATGTCCTGGACAAAACGTAAATTCATCAATAAGAAATTAGTTGAGTTTTGAACGGGTGACAACTACAACATTCATTCATGTCTGTACAGGAGAAACTCATCTCGGGGTGATATCTTTACTCTATCAAGTTCTATCGGTTTAGTACGTTTCTACGACTTCATTATGAGCTCGAGATTGGTCAAAATACGCACTGCCGAAGTTAAACACGTGGTCTAGAACGTAGCCCAGCGTCCATAATATTGCACGTAGTGATGAACTAAACGAAAATTGAGGGCAAAGGCAAGCCTGTTTATTTTGACGGAGCGTTATAACACAGCTTTCTGCTTGTGTTTGGTCACGTGACACTGCCAGACAGCGCCATTGGGACACACCAAATGTGTACATGTACACGTATAGTACGAAGATATAACTTGAAGCTTGTGGGGCTGTAGATGGGAAATCCACTTGTACATCGTCAGTGGCGGCATTTGAATTTACTGCGACCCTTGACTGAACTCTTCTGCCTGTCTCAGGTAGACGTGAAAGTATTTTACAAGGAGGAATTCTTCGCCGGACGAAGAACTCTTTGAAAACAGTCTAAATGCCACGCAAAATGTGCAAGAAAGGCTTCAATGCAGATTGACTGTGACCAAATGGATGAAAGGGGCATACGGAAAAAAACAAAAACAGAACAAAAATGAAGATAAAACACAATACACCATCATACGATTTTGAAGACCTCGGTAGGCCTATACTAGAATTACAAAACTTCATTGATAATCACTGTTTTATTCCTGTCTATGATTACATTGTGTTAATTCCTCGACAAGATATCAAAAAGAAAATGAAATTGGTGCATATATTGGCACGAATTTGCTTTCATAACGTTGATTCAGAAATTCATACAGTCAGCCTTGTTTTGGGATAGTGAAAAAAAAAAGAAACATCAAAGCCTGTCTATCGCGACGCTACCACCTTAACTCCCCACCTTCAATATTGCTACTAAATAAATAACGATAGCAGTGTTCAACTAACAATATCATTTACACATTCGTTACTCCCATAACCATAACAAATCACACAGACTAGTACTGTCATCAACATCCGCATTGACATCAACAGTACATCAATCCAACGCAAGCAATATGATACAGTACAGGCTTCAATAATCCAAGCACCTATAAAGGGGAGCAAGGTGCTAGAGAAGCAATTTGCATAGTGAAGTGAAGAGGGGAAGGAAGAGGATGGGAAGGGTTCATGGGGGGAGGGATGCTCTGTCCCCCTCCGCGCCCCCTAGCCCCCTAATGTAATCCGGGAACCAATGCGACCCATATTTGCTCATCTCCCCTTCTCAAGATAAGTGAAGTAGTAGACGCACGACTACTGTAATGTGTAATGTAACCCGAGGACAACTCGAATGTCAAGCACGCCTAGTGATGATCATTTCCCCATGCAGCGAGTTGACACCTCCCGGAGCCTCTACCCCTGGAAACGTTCCCAGACTGATTTTAAAGACGAAGATCATCGTTATGGCCTGAAGAATGATAATGCATTTTAAGGTTCACTCAGCATTCAAAAATGAGGACGGACGCGGATCGCGAGGGGATAGTTCTTGAACCCAATAAGCGATTTAAATCCAGACATGTACGTTTCAGTTATCAGATCTACATTCTATGCAGGAGCGTTTGTGTGCGTGTGTGTGTGTGTGTGTGTGTGCGTGTGTTTTGTATATTGCGTGTATAATAGTAATAAAAAATAATAAATATCATTTATAAAGCGCTTATTACAATGTTTCTAAGCCCTGAGCGTTTCGAAGAAAAAATTAGAAAAAATAAATTCAGTCATGGAGTAGATACAAATTGTAGTACGATGAAACACAATACAAAATACATAGAATACACATTGTAAATGATAACTTATAGAACGAACGTTAAAGCAATACAAATCATATGTGTATGTGTGTAATATTACGGAATACTAACGTAGTGTGAAAGTAGCAGTAATCGTACTAGTTCTAGCCCTCATTTTCGACATGAAGGAAATTTCAGTGATGCTTTCATTGTTCTCCACGTGTTATGAAGATGATGATGATAATAATAGAAATAATAATAAAATAGTATTAATAATAATAATAATAATAATAATAATAACAATAATAATGATAACAATAATTATCATTATTATTAGCATTATAATTATAATTATTATTATTATCATTCTCTTCTTCTTCTTCTTCTTCTTCTTATTATTATTATTATTATTATTATTATTATTATTATTATTATTATTATTATTTTCACTTTAATGTTATTATTATTGTCATCATCATCAATCAACATCATCATCGTCACTGTCGTTATTCTCATGAAATGCATCATAATCGACCTCGGAAGCTTTCAGACAGTACAGCCCTTTAACTTTCCGAAGGCTAAAATTGTATTTCAAGACGTGCCCGGCATGTCATCGGGAGTCGAGTTCAAACTCAAGGCGAGGGCGAAGTGAAGGCGGAACGGAGAGGGTGCCTCGTGGGGTAATATGATTATAGGAATTGAGAGGCTTTTCTGCCGCTGGTTGCAGTAAGCTGGCCGGCATCCATATAGGATGGGTGTTACTACGTGCAGCGGACATCGATATGGGTGGCGTGAATGGTCGGTCACGAGCCACGGCCGTCCCGATGTCGGCCTGGAGAGGTTATGTTTACTATGACCACGTCACGGGATTTAACTGACGTACTCTCTTCATTCTATATATATCACCTAATACACATAACTATATCTCTTCAGCAGCTATCTCCCCACTGCCCACACACACACATTCCAGCAGTATCGTCACAACACGTCACTACTAACTTTTCTCCCCAAAAGAGTCGTGTGTATCTCTCATCAGTCCTCGCTCTTTCCTCACACACCTAGTTTTACATACATTCTTACAGAGCTACATTCTATTACTAACTCAGTTTGCATGTTTTGCCGCAATTAGAAGTGATATTCGACGATTTTCTGTCTCTTTCGCATGCCTTGACCAGGCTGATACAAGTGTAGGTCTACATCGCAACGGCGCCGCCTGGAGTGAAGACTAAGAATAACAATACCCACAAGACATCGGAAACCTGAGTTAGGTTTTGAGATGGGACCCTATCCAATGAAAGTGTCTCGGTGAGCTAGGTGAGCGGCATTTCAGTGCCCCGACGGTGGCATCCCCGTACAGAAGCATGCCATCATACATTAACATTTTCGTCATCCAGACAGTAAAGTACTAGAGTACATCGACATAATGGGGGCAGAGGAAGAGGATGGGACGGGGGTGGGGGGGGGGGGGGGGGGGGGGGGGGGCTCGCTTGACAATGAAGCACGCTCCACGTCGGTCACGTGAACGTCCGGGAAGCAGAGATTCCTACCGTGTCATTCGTCTAGATGCGCGATGGCGCTCTATCATCAATCCCACTATACCCATTCATGTCAAATGTAGTTATTACATTATCATGAAGAGCTGACATACATGATCCGTATAACAGAGCCAGTTTGTCTCACGACCCCTCGAGATCGACATAAACAGAGAGAATGAGAGAGGGGGAAGGGTGAATGAAACATA